>NC_090381.1:89702470-90043541 GCF_036365525.1 Heterodontus francisci | reverse complement strand
CCAGTGAACTTTTGGGCCATTATTTTATGTCTCCCTTTTCCTATCCCATGGCCCTTTGTGGGTTTTAGTCATCCCAGAGCAGCTCCTTGTTTATACCAAAAGTCCATTTTATTTTTCCTTTTGTAGCATTAAACTGGCTAATTGATGCATTCTCAACTCTGAGTTGAAAGGTCTTGGGTTCAAGTCCCACTCCAGGATCCAGGAACAAATCTAGGGTAACTCTTCAGTTCAATACTGAGGGAACACTGCATTGTCAGAGGTGCTGTCTTTTGGATGGCATGTTAAACTGAGGTCACCTCTGTTCAGTTAAGTCTAGAAGATCCTGCAGTACTACCTGAAGAGCAAGAAAGTTGATCTTGTTTATAATTTCTCTCAGTGCTATTTGTAGTATTTTGTGTGTCTAAATTTGGCTTCCACATTTGCCAACAAAACAAGTGATTATATTTCAAAAGTAATTCACCAGTTCTGAAGTGCTTTGGGACATCCTGAGAATGTGAAAGGTGCTATTCAAACGCAAGTTCTCCCTCAAATGATTTATTCCCTAAAGTTTTTTTGCCCATTAATAATTAAGCTGGGTTCAAATCAACACTCCAGTCTCCAAGTAACAAGACAGCATAACAAAGAAAGGATGCAGTTTGTGTTAAAGTCAATTACAATGTTCATAAATATAAAAATCTGGGGGGGAAACTAGAAAGCAAAGTAGAATTTGGAGTTGAATTTAGCCAACTTTATTTAACATGAAAAGAATGTCCTAACCCTGAAACTAGTCACAATCCTGAAACTGATTACGTGTGTACCAATTAGAGTGTGGGAATTCCATCAGAATTCCATATTACAGGAATCAATGAATGTTTTGGCCATTTGCATGTTTTTTATGGCAAACGAATAGTACAGGGTTTAGTGCAGGAGTTTTGCAAAATGGAAATGAACAGGAAGGAGTTAGGCCTACAGGAATTTTGCAAAATATGATTCAATGGTAAGAAGTTAGGTACAATGAAAGTTTATGTTTGCATCAGGTGAATGCTTATAGGTTGCTGGCTCTAGTGTTTCAAGAGGTTTCATTTTTGTACTAAGAACATAAGAAATAGGAGCAGGAGTAGGCCTTTCAGCCCCTCAAGTCTGCCCCGCCATTCAATAAGATCATGGCTGATCTGTCCCAGTCCTCAACTTCTCTTTCGGGCCTGCTCTGCCTAACCCTCGACTCCCCGAGATTTCAAAAATCTATCTACCTCCTGTTTAAATACATTTAGTGACCTAGAGTCCACAACTCTCTGAGGCAGAGAATTCCAGAGATTCACCACTCTCAGAGAAGAAATTCCTTTGCATCTCAGTTTTAAATGTGTGCCCCTTTATTCTGTAACTATGTTCCCTAGTTCAAGATTCCCCACTACTGGAAACATCTTCACAACATCTACCCTGTCGAGCCCCCTTAAAATCTTATATGTTTCTATAAGATCACCTCTCATTCTTCTAAACTCCAATGAATAAAGGCCTAACCTGTTTAGCCGTTCTTGATAAGACAGCCCCTTCATCCCAGGAATAAGCCTAGTGAACCTTTTCTGAACTGCCTCCAATGCTAGTATATCCTTCTTTAAATACGGGGACCAAAACTGTACGCAATACTCCAGGTGTGGCCTCACCAACACCCAGTACAGTTGTAACAAGACTTCCCTATTTTTAAACTCTAACCCCCTGCAATAAAGGCCAAAATTCCATTCGCCTTCCTAATTACTTGCTGCACCTGCATGCTAACCTTTTGTATTTCATGTACAAGAACACCCAGATCCCTCTGTACTGCAGTATTTTGTAGTCTTTCTCCATCTAAATAATAATCTGCCTTTTTATTCTTCCTACCAAAGTGGATTACCTCATACTTTCCCACATTGAACACCATCTGCCAAGTTTTTGCCCACTCACTTAACCTATCTATACCCTTTTGCAGATTCTTTGTGTCCTCATCACAACATGCCTTCCCACCTATTTTTGTATCATCAGCAAATTTGGATACACTACACTCTGTCCCTTCCTCTAAGTCATTAATGTAGATCATAAATAGCTGAGGCCCTAGGACCGATCCTTGTGGCACCACACTAGTTACGGCTTTCCAATCTGAAAAAGACCCATTGATCCCAACTCTCTGCCTTCTGTGTGTTAGCCAATCCTCAATCCATGCCAACACATTACCCCCCCAATACCCTGAGCTCCTATTTTGTGCAATAATCTTTTATGTGGCACCTTATCAAACGCCTTCTGAAAATCCAAATACACAACATCTACTGGTTCACCTTTATCCACTCTGGTTTTTATATCCTCAAAGAACTTGTCAAACATGATTTTCCTTTCATAAAACCATGTTGACTCTGTTTGATTGCATTATGTTTTTCTAAATGTCCTGCTATTTCTTCCTTAATAATCGACTCAAGCATTTTCCCAATGACTGTTATTAAGCTAACTGGTCTATAGTTTCCTGCTTTCTGCCTCCTTCCTTTCTTGAATAGGGGTGTCACATTAGCTGTTTTCCAATCCGCTGGTACCCTACCGGAATCCAGTGAGTTTTGGTATATTATGACCAATGCCTCCACTAACTCTGCAGCCACTTCTTTTAAAACCCTTGGGTGCAGGCCATCAGGTCCTGGCGACTTGTCTGCCTTTAGTCCCATCAGTTTGACCAGCATCTTCTCCCTCGTGATAGAGATTGTTACAAGTTCCTCCCTCCCATTTACACCTTGTTCATCGATTATTGTTGGGATGTTTATAGTGTCCTCTCCATGAAGACTGATGCAAAATATTGGTTTAAGTTATCTGCCATTTCCCTGTTCCCTGTTATTAATTCCTCATTCTCATCCTCTAAGGGCCCCATACTTATTTTAGCTACTCACTTCCTTTTAATATACCCATGGAAGCTCTTACTGTTTGTTTTTATATTTCTTGCCAATTTACTCTCATAATCAATTTTCTCCCTCTTTATTAGCTTTTTAGTCATCCGCTGCTGGTTTCTAAAAACTTCCCAATCCTCTGGCCTACCACTCATTTTCGCCACATTGTAAGCCTTTGCTTTTGATTTGATACTCTCCTTAACTTCCTTTGTTATCCACGGGTGGTTCATCATTCTCTTCGAGTCCTTCCTTCTGACTGGAATAAATGTTTGCTGAGTGTTCTGAAATATCTGCTTAAAAGTCTGCCACTGCTCATCCACTGACTTCCCCTGAAGTCTATTTTCCCAGCCCACTTTAGACAACTCTTTCTTCATACCTCTGTAATTGCTCTAAGATCTTAGAATTCTGTGTGTTTTAAAAACCGAAAAAAAGATTTTCAGTGGACTTGGACACCTGCAAATAGCTGGAATTCTTGGGATGTTGACTTTGCATACCAGAATAGGAAAAGCAAGCAGTTTCAAGGAAGCCAGTTTGACCTCCTCAAAGCAACACTTTCAATTACAGGGGAGACTCTTTGGTCACATGATCAGCTCAGGAAGGCTTTTTGCTTTCACTTTGGACTTTTCAAAACCAGTGAGTTGGACAAAGAGCAGGCATTTTGAAACTTAGACTTGACCTGCCTGGACACTAGAGAAAAAAGACCTCTGTCTGCAAAGGAGACTTGCATCTCTTGAAAAGAAATCCTGCCTTTGAAAAGGTGGCAAATTTCTATTGCATCCTGTCTCTGAAGAATTCCTACATCCAGTGTGGTACCTGTTGCCTCCTGTGTTTTGGGAAACCCTGGAACCTGCAGAAAGCTTCTAATGCTATGGTGCTGCTGTGCATCCTGAGCAGACTGGTTGCTGCACCCCTGCTGAAAGACCTGTGTGACGTTTGCTGTAGTCGAATTGCCTTGAATGCCTATGCATCAAAGACTGTTCATCAACCTCACCTGGAGAGACTTCGAGTGGCATCCGACAATTCGACTCTGGGTTACCTCACTGAACTGAAGATTTCCTACCAGAACATGATGAACTGATTTATTTTTATTATTCCTTCTATTCCTAAGAAACACCTGTAAACCAAAATCCTTTTCCCGGGTTAACCGTTTTTTTTTGAATGTATGTGTGTGCATGAGGTCTAAGGAACTAAGGAGCTTTTCATATATATTGATTTATCTCATACTTATTAAGACTTATTTCTTTTCTAATAAATAGTTAATATTGTTGTTATTTAAAGAAACCTGGTTCGATGTGCTTTATTATGGGGGACAAATAAAGTGTCTAATTTGGCTATTCTTTGGTAGGTGGGAAACCTGCGGAGTAGTGGGACTGAATTAACAGTGCATTTCTCCCACCTTAGTCATAACACTAGAGAGAAGGGTTATGAATGAATACAACATCTATATGCATAAAAATTCAAAGCATTGTTCAAGTGCAGAAAATACACAAGCCCATTCAAATGGATACCATGGAGATGAGAATGAGAAGAAAGACACCACTTTAGTTTTCCATTTTTATTGCTGAAAACAGCACTTAGTGCTACAGGTTTTTTGTATTGTTGTAGTGTACAAAGCCAAATGGCAACACCACACTCAACTAATATAAGTTCTAAGTACTGCACATTGTATGATAGAATAATCAAAGACAGGAAATCAGATAATTAGGGGGACAAAACAAGAGTGAGGTTGAAGTCAATAAGCTAGGGCCCATATTTTCTGCTTATTCTCTTGCCAGTCCATAATTTTTCTATCCATTAAAATGGATAGGGGCGGGGAATATTATAGCTGGAAAGATCACAAGCAGAAAACCCTGGCCCATGAGTATAAACTTGTACATCATGGGGTAACTTCTTTCATGTTTATCAGCACTAATAAGCCAGTTATTCTGCGTATACCAAATGTTGGTAGCATGGCACATCGTTCCAATCATTTCTAATTTTAAATCGTATGTATGGTGGTCCAATGATGGGCTGGGCAAGGTTTCACTATTGATTTGAATTTGAGTGGTGGCAGATGTTGACGACTAATGATCATGTTTTGGAGCTGTTTATTACAACTCTGCACCTTTGGTGAAGATAACTCAATTCACAGCAATTGCAGTGGATATGGTATAATTCCAGTTATGCTAATTCCAGGGTAAATTACATTGGAGTAAACTAAGATCAGTAGATTTTTGATGCAGGTTAAATGTTTGATTCTGTATGGGCTCTGGTCAGCTCTTTAGAAAATGCAACCTTTTTGATGAATTTTAACCAAGTTATCAGTTTTGACATTATGTTCAGACATGATATTATAAAGGTAGTCAGTGGTATTTTGTGATAGATGCCGTTCTCTTGACAAAATCCAGATGTAATTATTATGTGCTATACCAAAGATGGATGTGCAGGAGTACACCAGAGAGTAACTTGTATAGTCGGTGGCGAATATCCAGTATTTCATTGGGACATCCTCTGCAAAAACACAAGTCACAGAACATTAATTTCAGATAAAACAAGCAGTTTTCATTAGCTAACTAGGTAACTGAATTAAGCAAAGTACCTGGCTAAAACTTTCGAGAAACTAAAACTCAGCATTGCCAACAGCAAATTGTGAAAAATACCTCCGTTCGCTGGACTTGGACTGTGTCAGTACTGCCAGTACTACCTTCTTGCCAGCATCCCAAATCCTAGGACTGTGGATAAGTCATTGCTCCTGGTAATACATGCTGCCATAACACCATTGGTCTTCCAAAATCTCCAACTCAAAATGAATACCACAGGAGATCTGCTTCATAAAATCCTTGAGTTGGCCCTGAAACAGCCTCGCATCTAGTGTGAATTGTCACATTTTGCTACAAATGCAAAACAGTCCCCTTTTTGCAAAAGAAAGGCAAAAAATTCCAATATGCAGTGGAGCCCACAGCAGGAGAAAGTAGTTTTAAATTGAACTTCAGGAGTTATGCTTTAAAAGAAAATAACATAAAAAGAGCAAGTCAGTCTGACCTCTAATTGATCAGGGAATTTCTGAAAAGTTAATAGCCTCTCATTGACTGAGAATGTTCAGCAATTACAACTTCTGATCTTGAAAGGGCATACCAAGTTACACAGGGCTGCATTTTAGTAGAATTACACAATGGGTGTTGCATGTCCTTTCAAAACTGCATCGCCTCCAACTTACAGTAGACAGCACCATAAGAAACCTATTAGAATATTCAAAAATGCAAACACTTTGTTTTCTTCCCTATAGAGGGTAAATGCTATTCTTCTTGTGCAGATTGCACATAGATCCTTAACATTACAGGTCTTATTCTGTGACCTGCACTCCCCTCAATAAAGTCTCCATGTCTCACTGAACTTAACTTTCAGGTATGGTCATACCATGTATAATAATTTATATCAAAAAAATGAAGATTTTGAATAACATATTGAAAATTTTAAATATACGAAACTGGAGACACCTTTCCCAAAGACATTAAATGGTACATTAAGCAGATGATTAAGGCAAGGAAGATGTTCTGCAGGAAGCCAAAGATAAACCTGTTATTCTGGGCATCAATGTATGCAGGGAGCTCTGAGATTGGTAGCGTCTTCTCTTCTTCGGAAAAGCAAGAAGAGGAAATGCACCATTGATGGGGCTGTTCACTTTATGGATCCTTTCCTCTAATATCACACCACAACCTTGATTTAGAACTAGAGATGGGAAACGAACAGATGGAAATTCTCTACTCTGTGGCATCATGCTAAAGAATACTTAGTTATTCAGAGCGTGCCAGTGTTCTGAACTTAATTCTTACTAAGTACAAATAGCTACAGTTGGTCTGGATGAACAGCATTTCAAAGACCTCTTAAATTTGACTGTTTGTTGCTACTGCTGTTCCATAGGAAACCAGGGAACGGGGCATACTCAACTGGCAAGAGCATAACACATGCATAACATGGCACAGCAGGGTTAATTCTACACTTCCAATAGGGAGCTGCACTCCCAGAGAGTGAGGACTCAGAGCTACAATGTTGGAAACTTATCTCCATCCTATGCTCATTGTCTGTGCAACTTCCCAGCTGGGAGCACAAATTCACCTTAATAACATCACAACGTCAAACAAGGTCCTGACTTACTGACAGTTCAAATTAATTGGAGGCAAAACAAGTTAACACCAGAGTACATAGTTCTTGGAACTTTGTAATTTAAGATTCAAGAGTCGAATGATCGCTTTGCCAATACAGCATTAAAAAATGACTTTCCTCATATGGCAAAGCTTTTACACATTGCCTCTTCTAGGTGATATGTCCTAGACAATGAACACCATAATGGTATCAATATAGGATAATGCTCCGCCAGTGGGCATGATGCAGAAAATGTTTTATTGCCAGTTATCAGCTCCCTGCGGACTTTTATGCAGGAAGCTAATTTTCTCAATAAAAGTCTATTTCTACAGTTATCAATTAGTAGAAAGTTTGGTGGAAACTATCTGTTGGCAACTGATCTTGCTTTGCCCTTAATTAATGATGATGCCAAACTCAATGATTAACAAATAATATGTAATCACTGTCAATGTAATGAGAAACAACCAACAGGAATTACTAGAAATAATGTGATCAGTAGTTAATACCATGAACTGGATTACGTTCCAAGACATGATCTGATTTCATTTGTTAGGATATATGATACTTATTAATCAAGAAGTTGTATTTTGTAATACATACGTGGAAAGTCGAATCTTGTCCACTGATCAAGTCTTCCTGAATTAACAGAACAAAATTTAATTTAGAAACGCCAGCCACATTTTCCCTTGATCGCAAACAACAACAAAATTGAAGTTAATATCAGTATTTCTTCATAAATAAAAGCACTAAAATTCTAGTCTCCACTCTTCCTTTCTGAAGGGGAGATGTGGGACATCTTGTGCAGAGCCGACATGCAGATTTTCAGGTTGTACAGCTGAGAGGGAACATTGATGGCCAGATATTTAGGGGATGGTGATTGCATATTCTAAGTGGAAAAACTTCCTTCAGAAAGGGTTGAGCAGGGGGATCATTCCTATCAACGTGGATACAAAATAAAGCTTTTGAAGAGAAATTTTAGTTTCTATTGAAATCAAAATAAACAACCAACAACTTGTATTTATATACCACCTTTAATATAGTAAAATATCCCAAGGTGCTTCACAGGAGGAAAAGGTATTGAAAAGCTTCATATTTGCACAAGGATATGCACATAGATGTATGAGAATATGTAATGTTGTGAAGTTTCTGTTGTTTAATTCAATTACATAAATTTTATTACGGGGGGGGGGGGGGGTGGCTGTGGAGGGAGAGGGGAGTGGGAAGAGTGGCCATTGCATGAGCTTCTGACATTGGTCCACTGGCATAACCTAAGGAAACTTTTCATTAATAAGGGCACTTTTGGCATCTGAGCAGCAATGCAAGCAGCTGGCAGTGCACTGTCCTCATCACTTTCCTCCTCCTCGGAATCATTCAAAGAAAGTCTGAGCTCTGTGCCTTGCTCCTCCTACAGGTCCAAACCTAGTCACAATGTTGTGCAGGGCACAGCACCTTACAGACATCCTGAAAACATTTACTGGAGGATGCCTCCAGATCTGTCGAGGCACTGAAGCACATCTTCAGCATGCCGATGGCTTGCTCAATCACATATCCGGTGGTCATATGACATTCACTGTAATGTTGCTGGGCTTCACTGGTTGGGTTTCTGACAGCTGTCATCAGCCAAGTTTGAAGTGGATATCCCTTGTCACCTAATAGTCAGCCCTTCAGTCTGCAAGCTGGGAGCTGTTGGGTTTCAAAACAAAGAATTGGTTCTGCAAGCGTTAGCAAATAGAATTTGTCACAGCTGTTTTTAGTGACCTAAAGAGCTACAGATGAAACTACTCCTTCAAGACTGTCGTGAGAAGGACCCAGGGTCGTTGGCGACAAGACTGAAATGGTTAAGGGAGGACTGCAATGCTCACTATTGATGAGAAGATTTTACTTCCATTTCAACATTCTGGAGGACAGGTGTTGGCCATCTACCTGGAGAAGTTCATGGTTTTGTGGAACGTTGTAACTGTTTGGTGTTATCTTTGCTGAGAGGACTGCCCAGAAGAATTATGAGATTTATCTTTGATGCATCTGATAATTAACGTGTAACCTTTAGGTTAAATAACTGTGATTTAACAGGCAGTTCATGTTTAACTTAAGTTGGTTTTGGTTTGAGTGTTAAAGTAACATTTATAAAAATGAAATTTTGTCCTTTTGTTTTTTCTCTGAATTGGGGTCGGTCAGTGGATTGGATTCTCTTGGTTTGTGATCACCATGAGGATCATAACAAAACTGGATGCTCGTCCGGGATCTAATACAGAATGGTCTGTGAAACAGAGTCACAGGCATTTTCCAGAGTTTAAACAAACAAGATTTCACATTTACTTTGGTTGTATTCAGTGGGAAATCACAAGTACTATTGATGTACAAGCCTTCATTAAGTGAGAAGATTTGTCTCTCAGTACTTTGCAGCAGTTGAAAAAAGTTGGTTTGATTGGTATATCAAAGTATGTGGGGATTACTGTAAGCCCAAGGGCTAAGAAAGCAGAGATAATCCAAGAATTGGATCCTCACTTGAAGCTGCAGAAAGAAAATGATGTTTCTGTTAGTGTTCAAGTCGAACGACCAAAATTGAATTACAGAAAGTTAAAAATCTTGAGTTAGAATGAGTAAAAAAGGCAAACTGGAGTTAGAAAGGAGAGACGATGAGATTGGAAAGAGAATTAGAAAGAAAATGTGAAAACTTGAATTAGAATTCAACTTGAATAAAAGGAAAAGTTCAAAGCCTGTGGATGTAAATTGGAGGTGAAAGCTGAGGATGACACAGAGTGAACTCCACGTAGTTTTGATTAGCAAAGAATATTCGCTTAGTACCTAAATTTATTGAAGAGGGAGTAGAAATATACTTTGTGTCATTTGAGAAAATTGCCATGATTCTGGATTGTCCTAAATCCTCTTGGCAATGCTCCTACTGAGTGTTTTCGTAGGAAAAGTTTTGGAGGTGTATTGTCTCTTTCAGAAGATTACTCATGAGACTATGACAAAGTAAAGACTGCTGTCCTCAACGCTGGCAAGTTGGTGCCAGAGGCCTACAGACAAAAATACAGAAATTTTAAAAGGAAACAAGGCCTGACATATGTGGAATTTGCTAGATAGAAGGAAATGTTATTTGACAGATGACATAGATTGATGAAGATGGCACAAGACTTTGACAGCCTTAGGGAAGTGATTCTGATGGAAGAATTCAAAAATAGTGTCCCTTCAGGAATAAGGCCCCACCTGGAAGAACATAAAAATAGCTACTAAGGGATGCTACAGTATTGGCAGATGATTATGAATTGATTCACAAAAGCAGTAGTCACAGGTCCCAATTTGGAAGCTTTCAGAAAAATTGGAGAGATAGGAAGTTTGATAATGAAAAGAAATCTGGTTCTATTGAGAAAAATGACATGTGAAGGCTGAGTGATGAAATTGGAAAAACAAGCCCATCACATGTGCACAGTCACATGGGCCGAAATTTTACAGTGGGCGGACGGTAGCCGGACTCCGACTTAAATGTCGGCTTCCGCCCAGTCTGGGGATCCATCCCGTATTTTACGGGTCCCCGGGTTTTAATTGGCCCGAGCTGGGACTTCCACCCATTTGAGGGAGGATGTCCAGCCTCAGTGAGCTGCCAGCCAATCAGCGGGCCGGCAGCTCTTAGTCTCAGCAGCGCCAGTGGGAGCGGTGGCCACTGCTGGGACTGCAGCCCACCTGACGCCATAGACCCGAGAGAGTGCGTAAGTTTGGGTTGCCTCACCAGGGGGAATCAGTCGTGCTCTGGTAAGCTAGGGTGGTCGTTTGGGGGCGTCTTGGATCCCAGGGGTGGGTTGGGAGGCTGGGGCGGCCCTCAATCGGGCACCTTGTGCCTGACTGCCAGGCCCCCCCCCCCCTCCAGGGTGCGCAAAGGTCGCCAGCTATCGCTGGGCGGCCTTTCACGTCCCAGGCACGCCTGCTTGCCACGGGTAAAATAGCCGTGGAGGCTGGCGAGCGCCCTTAAGTGGCCGTTAAGGGTCTTGATTGGCCTCGGGCGGGTGGGCCGTTTCCCACCCCCCGCTCCCCCTGCCGGACCTCCGTAAACTTGTTCGGAGGCAGAATTAGGGCGGGTAGGCCTCCCGGAGCCTGCTGCTCAATTTTACACCGTCCCCACGCCACCATCCGACCCGCTGGGGTAGCGCAAAATTCCGGCCATGGTGTTTCCCCAGGAAATAATGTCCTAGCACGTAACATTCCCAACAAGCAGGTGATTTCTCCCATGTTCACTGATAAAGCAAATCAGATTTCAGAAAACTATAGAAATTTTCTGTTTGCGGGTGAAGTATCCCCACTTTTGTCTGATGAGGCAGGCATGTGAATTATTATGCTTAGAGATACAGGGGCAACACAGCCACTAATGTTGGCAGGTGCCATGAACTTTTCCTGGTCATTTGCTGAATGTGAAGGCATTAATCCAAGGGATTGATGGAAGCTATTTATCCGTTCCCTTATATAGGGTTGATTTAAAATGTGTCTTAGTCACTGATCCTGTTACTGTTTGTGTCATTCCTAGTTTTCCCCTTGAAGGTGTGGATTTTCTGTTAGGGAATGACTTGGCTGGGGATAAGGTATTACTGTCTCCAGTGGATTCAGAGAAGCCAGTTGAGGCTGCTGAAACTGAAGTTTTGCAGGAAGACTTTCGCAGAATATTCCCGATTGTATTGTGACTAGGTCCCAGACTCATAGGGTTAAACAAGATGAGAAGGATTCAGTCTTTGTGGAGGACAATTTGGTATTTATTTAGCTGAAACCTTTTTCAAGTATTTGGATGGAGATGTTGGTGCTAAAGGCTCCAAGGCTAACCGTGGGGAATTGTTTAGCAGATCTTCTTTGATTGAGGCACAAGAAGCAGATCCTGATTTGAGGAGCTTCTCAGACGGCGTGTTCTGACGCAAAGGCTTTAAATATTCCTGCATGCTATTATGTCAAGAATGACATTTTGATGAGGAAGTGAAGACCTCCCCAGAGGCCCGCTGATGAGGATTGGGCTGTAATCCACTAAATTGTTGTTCCTCCTTGCTACTGCAATAACATTTTGAGAATTGCCCATGAGATTCCAGTCACAGGTCATTTGGGTATTCGGAAGACACATGCTAGGGTAATGACACATTTTTACTGGCCGACATTGTACAGGGATGCAGTTGACTTCTATAAGACGTGTTACACAATTCAGATGATTGGAAAGCCACAACCTTCAATTAAGCCAGCCCCATTAATACCAATACCAGCATTTAATGAACTGTTTAATAGGGTTCTTGTAGATTATGTTGGACCTTTACCTATGACTAAGTTGGGTCATAACTATCTCCTGACCATCATGGATTTGTCCACTTGATTTCCAGAGGAAATATCATTGAAGAAGATCATCGTGAAAGGGGTTGGTCCAGTTTTTCACCAGGTATGGGTTGCCAAAAAGAATTTCAGCCTGACTAGGGGTCAAATTTCATGTCAGGTGTATTTTAGAAGGTCATGGGTAATTTGGGAGTGAAGCTTCTCCGATAAACAGAAGTGGTCAGACCAGTTTTAGTCACATGTCTGACTTGCTGTGGCAGAGAAATTTGAACCTCCACCAAAGGATGTGAAAAGACTGTTCCATACAAGGAACTAGTCACATGACTATCCTGCAGGGCAACCTGGGAATCTTTTTTGAATTTGAACTCCCATCAAAGGGATTTGAACAGAGAGAAAGCCATGTACTCATGGAGTAAACATCTCTCCTGGAACTGAAGCAAGAATTACAGCCTCTCCTGTCTGCTTGCTTCATCTCTTCCCACAGAACTGAAACTTGTGAAAACACATGAAATGAAAAGAGAGAACGATTTCCTACGTGTACAAGATTTAAGATGAATACTGGGCCCCAACGAACCGCAAGACCATATCTTCAACCAAGGCAAGCTCGAGAAACAGTAACAAGATATTGCCTCAAACTGTTCTACTTATCTTTTCTTCTGTTCTTTTCTATTCCTATCTGCATGTTTATATCATGCGTGCATGCTATCGTGAGCGTGTCATATATCCGTAGGCGTGAACCGTATTAGAGTTTAAGTTTTAAATAAATTTAATCTTCTGCTTTAAACCAAAGAAAGCCTGTTTGTGCTCAGTTATTTGCCTGATAATTGGAAACTGAACAAGGATTCACAAAGGGGAGCTCAAAACACAGTGTGTTTAAAATTAAACCCTGTTACAATAAGACCAGGTGAAGACAGCAAGAGACCCCTAGACACAATGCTCACCTGGTCGTAACACTGTATAGATTACCAAAACATTAATGCGGTAACTAAGAGATTCCTATCTGATCCCAAGGCTCGAGGATTTTATTGATAGGGTGGGGAACTCAGCCTTTGTTAGCAAAATTGATTTACTTAAAAGGATATTGGCAAGTCCCCTTATCTGGCCAAACCAAAGAAATATCTTCTTTTTGCCAGGTTTGAGTAATTGTATTGTGTATATTGTAAGGGCCAGCCGTGGCAGAAGCAGCAGTTAAATGAACAAAATGACAGGGACGGCTACAAAATGGCTGAAAAAGGTATTTGGCTGAAATAGCAGATTGTAGCCTGCCATAGTAATGTGTAACACATAGTAAATTGTAGTAAGGAATAGATAAATTGGCTGTCTCGATAGAAACTAGATTAGAAGCATACTCATAGACAAACCCAGACAGCAGTTAGATAAGAAGAGGCCCTGGGTACACACGGATACAGGGTCTCATTGTTCGAAACAAGCTCATTGTTCTTAACAAGTTTAAGATTCTAAACAAGCTTAAAGTTGTACATCTGTTATTTCTTCACCTAAAGAGATAAGGGGTACGACAGGACTTGACCACATATTCACAAGATGATGAGAGCCTCAGAATAAGGGGTAGAACATGCCCTGATCATGCATCCACGTGATTGTAAGACCCCTAATCAATTGGACAATGTCCAGCCGATATGGCTGAGTAACTGTATTTAAACTGTGTCATTTCTTCTGTTCGGTGGAGAGGTACCTGGACTGCCCAGAGGCCTGCTCCCCACCAGTGTAAAACAATAAACTCTTTGACGGTTGAATTGGATCTCGGTGTCGAGTGATTCATTTAGTCATTCCACCCCAACATATATCAATGACCTTTTGGTGTAAAGCAACACCTGGAATGATCATGCCTGACATTTAAGAGCTCTATTTGACTGGCTGGCCAAGGTTAACCTGATCATAAACCTGGCAAAGGGAGAGTTTGCCAAGGCTATGGTAACTTATTTAGGACATATCATGTGTCAAGGTATAGTGTTACCAGGAGAGGCCAAGGTTAAGGCAATAATAGACTTTCCTGTACCCAAGGCAAAGATAGAAGTGTTATGATTTCTGGGTATGTGTGGGTTCTACAGGAAATTTGTCCCTAATTTCAGCACAGTTGTCATCGCATGACAAATCTGTTAAAGAAAAACGTCAAGTTAACAGTCTTATGCATTTGTGGGCCACCAACTGGAAGACTCTGGATATGTCTCCAGCAGTGAAAGGATCCAGAAGCTAAAATGTTGGGGGCAGTGGTGATTTTAACAGCAATTGGTAATGCGCGACCACCAGATCCAGCAGGCAACAGGTCTACTTCTCGGAGGCTGTATATGTCTGCCATCACCTGACATGACAACCTGAACCTCCTGTAACACTGTGTTCGGGTATGTGAAGGAAACTCAGTCTCCATGTTTTGGATCTTGCCTCTTGTGAGCTGCATCCTTCTGCTCCACCCCTCTCTGCTGTCCAGCTACATGTCTCTCAAGAGCAGGCTGCTGCTGCTGGTTCTATTGGTCCTCATCCGAGGTCCAATCTAAGACATCCAAAGCACAAACAGAAAACCTCCAAAGTGTAGAAAGTAACCTCTCAGCAAAAATACTGTGAACAACCCTTTCCCACTAGCAGATAAGTAAGCATCCGTGAGTAATGAGTATTTATTGCAATACCTCTATAAGTTTGAATCAGTTCCTTCAATTGCCATTGTGTTCTCACCTTACTTTCACTGGTGATTTTCAGGAAACCCAGGAAATCTATAGATGCCCCATTAAATTTAAAAGTCAGTTGAAATATCGCTGCAATTGAGCGATTAGCATATGTTTATAGGTAACCTGCCTTTCCTGAGGAGATTGCGCAGAAACATTCTAATGTGTTCTAGTTAAACATTTAAGTTGACAGATTGGAACCAACCTCCTGATCTGCTGATACTTTTCCTGGGTTCCCCAATTCAATATTCCCCCATATGAGTCTGTTACCTGTATGGAATGAAACCCTTAGCACAAACAAATAATTGTTTCTCCATTCAATTTAGTCCTTTTTTTGAAGGTGAAAGGTGGGTAGCTACAATTGTTCACAAAGGGAATCCTGTTAAGAAAGCTAGTAGAGACATATTTCATTTCCATACTTACCGCTCGCGATTCTGAAGGAACATTTAGCTTTCTCTTTTTCTTTCTTTGGAGGTAAATATAATTCTCCTTCAAATACTTCCACAGAACCATCTTCCCTGCAAAAAACAGAACAGCTTTGTATGTAAAAAAAATCACTGTACTTGCACTTCCTCATGAATGTGTCAGAGGCAAAGAAATGGTGGTGGGGAGAAATTTCCTCTTGGGGGCGGATTTCCAATGGGGTAGATCTTCTGTCTACCCTTTCATCTCAGCCACAACATACTGTAGAAAGGGTTGATGTAAACAAGGAACGGTTACCAAGTCAATATGGTTGGATGCTAAGGATAAAAAGGAGTTTGTTACATTAGTAAGGGCATATTAGAGACCTCCAGATTGTGGGGAGGAAATCTGCAGAGTAGAGCGATGAGTAGTGTCACAGAACTACTTTTTCTGCTCCTCTGATTAACAGTGTGCCTTTAAGACTCTGTTTAAAAACTGTGCGCTTTTAAAAACTAGGAGGCACAGTGTGCCAGCTGCACCTGCTCCTATGCCACAGCAGGAGAGAGGTCACATGATGTACTGTAACAATTTAACAGTGTAAAAACCGTCTGAAACCAATTTTGAGAGACACCAGTGGAGCATGCTACTGAAGAAAAGAGCTATTTCTCAGCAGAAGTTCTACAAGGAGCTACAGGCCTAGTTAATTGCCTAAGGAGATAAAAGCCCTTTGAAGAGACTCGTTGTATTGCTGGAGTAAAGTTTCGACTGAGAGACTGTTAGTTTTAAAATCCGAGTGGATCCATTGCTATACTCCTTTTTTAAAGAACTGATTGATGCCTGCTGCAGCCGAACGCCGATCTACTAAGAGACTGTTTCATCAAATCCGCATGGAGACTTTGAGTGGCATCTAATTATTTTTACACTAGGATACCTCACCCATCAGGAACATAACCCACAAAGACTTATTAACCCAGTTATTTATTTATTAATTGTTAAAATAGCAGTTTTAAAGAAACCGGCTAACCGTGATTTTTGAGTGTATGTGTGTGAATGGGGGAGTTAGGTTAAAATAAGAAATTATAAGGTCTTCAGACATACCTTTATCTTAATAGTGTTTAAGATTTAGTTTTAATAAATAGTTAATTTGCTGTTGTCTAAAGATACCTGGTTAGGTCGGTTTTATTCTGGGGGTTACTGGAGTGCTTAATTTGGCTGTTTTCAGGTTGGGTGGGAAAATGTTAATGATATGCTGCGACCTGTGGAGCAATGGGACTGAATTGACAGTGCAGTACTCCTGCCTCGGTCGTAACAGTAGAAATAACAAATTTATTGCCTGGGACATTTAAAATATCAACTTAGCGATCAGGATGGAAAGAGTAAATGGAGAAAAGGGGACAGAATTCTTAAAATATACAGGTCTCTTTCTTCAAGTAGTATGTTAGTAGGCCAACAAGGGTGGAGGCATTGCTAGATCTGATAATGGGCAATGAAATAGATCAGGTCAATGAGCTAAATGTGGGCGAACACCTTTTGAGCAGAGACCACAATTTAATTGGTTTAAAGATCCAACTAGAAACGGAAATTACAAGTTCAAACACTAGAACACCATATTAAATCAGGCAAGATTGTAGAAAGGTGAGGAGAAATTGGCACACAGGACCATTGAGCAACAGTGTTTTTTTTAAAAAAAAATTACAAAAAGGTACAGATTAAGTATATTCCAATAAGAGGGAAGGAAATTATTCATAGCTTTCAGATGCTGTGGATAAATAGAGATCAGAAATCAATAAAAATTGAAGGAGAGAGCCTATGATAACTACAAACATAAGAGTGAAAGTACTAAAGGAGAATATAAGAAAATAAGAGGTTGAATTGGATAAGGGTGATCAAAAAAGGTACAGTAAGGTATTTTACAAATATAGTTATTAAAAAATTGTTTTGAACCAAGAGCTGCTGAATCTGGTAAGTCTGGTGAGGAGGAGTTTTAAGGGTTAATTTATATTTATAGTTTTTTCTTCAGTTTAGCAGTTAACTAAAAATTACTCCTTCAGTTAAGAGAAGTTACGTATTATCCAGCCTTAAAACAAGGGTATACAAGCGACTGGCAGCTAGCATTAAAGGAAATCCCAAAGTTTTCTATAGGCATATAAATAATAAAAGGGTGGTAAAAGGAGGAGTGGGGCCCATTAGGGACCAGAAAGGGGATTTACACATGAAGGCAGAGGGCATAGCTGAGGTATTAAATGAATACTTTGCATCTGTCTTTACCAAGGAAGAAGACACAACCCAGGCAATGTTGAAAAAGGAGGTAAGTTAGCCACTAGAGAAAGTTAAAATTGATAAAGAGGAAGTATTAGATAGGCTGTCTGGAGGTAAAGTGGATAGAACACCAGGGCCGGATGAGATGCATCCAAGGATACTGAGGGAAGTGAGGGTGGAAATCGCAGAGGCACTAGCCATAATTTTTCAGTCTTCCTTAGACTTGGGGGTGGTGCCAGAGGACTGGAGAATTGCAAATGTTACACCCTTGTTCAAAAAAGGGTGTAAAGATAAGCCCAGCAAGTATGGGCCAGTCAGTTTAACTTCGGTGGGAAAACATCTAGAAAAAATAATTCAGGACAAAATCAATAGTCACATGGACAAATGAGAGTTAATTAAGGAAAGCCAGCATGGCATTCTTAAGGAAAAATCATGTTTAACTAACTTGCCGGAGCTTTTTGAGGAGGTAACAGAGATGGTTGATGAGGGCAATGCTGTTGATGTGGTGTACATGGACTTTCAAAAGGCATTTGACACAGTGCCACACAACAGACTTGTGAGCAAACTTGTAGCTCATGGAATAAAAAGGATGGTAGCAACATGGATACGAAATTGGCTGAGTGGCAGGAAACAAAGTAGTGGTAAATGGATGTTTTTCAGGCTGGAGGAAGGTTTGCAGTGGAGTTCCCCAGGGACCAGTGTTGGGTCTCTTGCTTTTCCTGATATAAATGAATGACACAGTCCTTGGTGTACAGGGCACAATTTCAAAGTTTGCAGATGATATGAAACTTGGAAGCATTGTGAACTGTGAGGAAGATAGTGTAAACTGCAAAAGGATATGGACAAGTTGGTGGAATGGACAGACAGGTGGCTGATGACATTCAATGCAGAGAAATGTGTAGTGATTCATTTTGGTAGGAAGAACATGGAGAGACAATATGGAATAAAGGATACAATTCTAAAGGAGGTGCTGGAGCAGAGGGACCTGGGTGTATATGTGCTTAAGTCATTGAAGGTGGCAGGACAGGTTGAGAGTGCGGTTGATAAAGCATACAGTATCCTGGGCGTTATTAATAGGGGAATAGAGTACAAGAGCAAGGAAGTTATGTTGAACTTGGATAAGACACTAGTTTGGCCTCAGCTGGAGTATTGCATCCAATTCTGGGTGCCACACTTGAGGAAGGACATGAGGGCATTGGAGAGAGTACAGAAAAGATTCACGAGAATGGTTCCAGGAATGAGGAATTTCAGTTATGAAGATAGATTGGAGAAGTTCTGACTGTTTTCCTTGGAGAAGAGAAGGCTGAGAGGTGATTTGATGGAGGTATTCAAAATCATGAGGGGTCTGGACAGAGTAGATAGAGAGAAACAGTTCCCACTCGTGAAAGGATCATGAACATGAGGGCACAGATTTAAAGTATTTGGTAAGAGAAGCAAAAATGACATAAGGAAAAACCTTTACATGCAGTGAGTGGTTAAGGTCTGGACTGCGGTGCCCGAGAACATGGTGCAGGCAGATTCAATTATCACATTTAGGGAGGTGGTCACACCGCAGGTTTTGAGCATGCAGGCGGAGAGAGATGGGTGACTGCCAGGCAGTCTAAGAGAACCAGACGGGCAGTGCAGGTGTCCCCTGAGCCTACCTTGCTTGCTAATTGATTTTTCCATTTTGGATACTGGTGAGGGTAATGGTTCCTGAGGGGTCTGCAGCCAGAGCAAAGTCCATGGCACCACAGGTGGTTCGGCTGCACAGGAGGGGAGGAAGAAGAATGGAAAAGCAATAGTGATAGGGGATTCGATAGTCAGGGGATTAGACAGGCTTTTCTGTGGCAGTAAAAATGACTCCAGGATGGTGTGTTGCCTCCCTGGTACCAGGGTCAAGGATGTCACGGAGTGGGTGCAGCACATCCTTCTGTGGGAGGGTGAGCCAGAGGTGGTGGTTCACATTGGTACCAATGACATAGGTAGGAAGTGGGATGAGGTCCTGAAAGCAGATTTTAGGGAGTTCGGAAGGAAATTAAAAAGCAAGACCTCAAGACCAGTCATCTCAGGATGACTCCCACTGCTAGTGAGCCAAGGAATAGGAGGATTGATCGATTGAACACATGGCTGGTGAATTGGTGTAGGAGGGTGGGCATCAGATTTCTGAGGGATTGGGATTGGTGCTGGGGCAAGTGTGACCTGTACAAGATGGACAGGCTACACCTTAACAGGACCGGAGCTAATATCCTCGCAGGGCAATTTTCTAGTGCTGTTGGGGAGGGTTTAAGCTAACTTGTCAGGAGTATGGGAACCTGAGGGGTACTCAAATTGTAAGGAAGTAAAGCTGGTAACAGGAGGTAGAAAAGTAACAAGTGATATTAGAAGGCAGGTGAAACAAATGTAAGCATCATCTAGGCTTAGAATACAGAATAATGTCAAGAAGGCAAGGTTAAGGGCACTGTACCTGACTGCATGCAGCATTTGCAACAAGGTAGATGATTTAAAGGCACAAATAGAGGTAAATGGGTATAATCTAATTGCCATTACGGAAACATGGCTTCAGGGTGACCAAGACTGGGAACTGAATATTCACGATCTTCAACATTTAGCAAGGACAGGCAAAAAGAAAAAGGAGGCGGTGTTGCACTGATAATAAGGGATGGGATCAGTACATTAGTAAGGGAGGATCTCAGATCGAAAGAACAAAATGTGGAATCTGTTTGGTCCTAAGAAACAGCAATGGGCAGCAAACATTGGTAGGAGTTGTTTATAGGCCACCAAACAATAGTGGTAGTGTGGGGCATGGTATTAAACAGGAGATTAGCGAAGCATGTGGCATGGGTAATACAGTAATAATGGGTGAATTCAATCTACATATAGACTGGGTAAACCTAATGAGCACTGATGCTGTGGAGGACGGGTTTTTGGAGTGTATTAGGGATAGTTTTCTAGAGCAGTATGTTGAGGAACCGACTAGAGAACAGGCTATTTTAGATCTAGTTTTATATAATGAGAAAGGGTTAATTAATAATCTTGTTGTAAAAGAACCTTTAGGGATGAGTGACCATAATATGACAGAATTTTACATTATCTTTGAAGTGAGGTAGTTCAATCTGAAGCTAGGGTGTTAAATATGAACAAAGGAAATTATGAAGGTACGAGGGGCAAATTGGCTGAGGTGGATTGGGAAAATACAGTAAAAGGTATGACAGTACAGAGGCAATGATAGTCTTTAAAGAATTATTACATAGTTTACAGCAACTATATATTCCTTCAAGGCACGAAAACCCCAAAGGAAAAGACAGTCAACCGTGGCTAACAAAGGAAGTTAAGGATTGTATAGGATTAAAAGAAAAAGAGAGAGAGAGAGTGTGTGTGTGTGTGTGTGTGTATATATATACAGGGAACTACAGCCCCATTAGCCTTACATCAGTGGTAGGAAAAATGCTACAATCTATTCTAAAGGATGTGATAAATGGATAATAATGATCTGATTGAGCATAGTCAACATGGATTTATGAATAGGAAATCATGTTTTACTAACCCGATGGAGTGTTTCGAAGATGTTACCAACAAAATTGATAAAGGGGAGTCAGTGGATGTGGTATACTTGGATTTTCAGGAGGCTTTTGATAAAGTCCCCCACAGGAGGTTGTTTAGAAAAATTAAAGCACATGGGATAGGAGGTAATATACTGGCATGGATTAAGGATCGATTAACAGGCAGAAAACAGAGAGTAGGAATAAATGGGTCATTCTCGCGTTGGCAGGCTGTGACTACTGGGGGTACCGCCAGGATCCTCCACCTTTTCCGCGACGTCCGCATGACGCCACTACCAAACACATCTTCCCCTCCCTTCCCCTGTCAGCATTCCAAAGTGATCGCTCCGTCTGCGACACCCTAGTCCACTCCTCCATTACCCCCAACACCTCACCCCTTCCCATGGCACCTTCCCATGAAATCGCAGGAGGTGTAACACCTGCCCTTTTACCTCCTCTCTCCTCACCATCCAAGGCCCCAAACACTCCTTTCAGGTGAGGCAGCGATTTACTTGTACTTCTTTCAATTTAGTATACTGTATTCGCTGTTCACAATGTGGTCTCGTCTGGGGAGACCAAACGAAGATTGTGTGGCCGCTTTGCAGAACACCTCCACTCAGTCCGAAAGCATAACTCCGAGCTTCCGGTTGCTTGCCATTTCAACACACCCCCTGCTCTCATGCCCACATATCTGACCTGGGCTTGCCGCAGTGTTCTAGTGAACATCAACGCAATCTCAAGAAACAGCATATCATTTACCAATTAGGCACGCTACCGCCTGCTGGACTGAACATTGAGTTCAATCATTTCAGAGCATGACGGGCCCCCCTTTTTATCTTTAGTTATTTTTTCTCTTTTATTATTTATTATTTTTAATCTGTTTAGTTTATTTTAATTTGGTTCATTATTCTTTTTTTTTAACCATGTGCCTAGCCACTGTTTTTTTTCATGTATGTGCTTTGGGCCAGGGCTGTTCATTTTTCTGTCAATTAACACCCTCTCTGCACTAACACTTTGTCTTTCAGCACACCATTAACATACCGTTTGTCTTTGTTCCATGACCTACTGGTCAGTTATTTTCTGTGACCCTCTGTCCTATCAACACCTTGCCTTTTGTTATGTCTTGCCCCATTCCCACTTTATTTGCTTAAAACCTATTACATTTCTAACATTTGTCAGTTCTGATGAAGGGTCATGGACCTGAATCGTTAACTCTGCTTCTCTTTCCACAGATGCTGCCAGACGTACTGAGTATTTCCAGCATTTCTTGTTTTTTTCAGATTTCCAGCATCTGCAGTATTTTGCTTTTATTATATTACCACAATGATCAGTACTTGGGTCCCAGCTGTTCATAGTATATATCAATGATTTGGATGTAGGGACCAAATGTAATATTTTCAAGTTCGCAGATAACACAAAACTAAGTGGGAATGTGTGTTGTGAGGAAGATGCAAAGCGGCTTCAAGGGGATTTGGACAGACTTAGTAGTGGCCAAGGACATCACAGATGGAATATAATGTGGAAAAATGTGAGGTTATTCACTTTGGTAGGAGGAACAGATGTGTGGAGTACTTCTTAAATGTTAAGAGATTTGAAAGTGTAGCTGTACAAAGGGACCTGGGTGTTCTTGTCAATAAGTCATTGAAAGCTAACATGCAGGTGCAGCAAGCAATTAAGAAGGCTAATGGTTGTTAGCTTTCATTGCAAGAGGATTTGAGTACAGGAGTAGTTTAGTCTTGCTTCAATTGTATAGAATCTTGGTTAGACTGCACCTGGAATACTGTGTGCAGTTTTGGTCCCCTTACCTTAGGAAGGATATTATTGCCATAGAGGGAGTGCAACGAAGATTCATCAGACTTGTTCCTGGGATGGGTGGACCATCCTATCAAGAGAGATTGGGGGAACTGGGCCTGTATTCTCTAGAGTTTCGAAGAGTGAGAGGTGATCTCATTGATACCTACAAAATACTTAAAGGGATAGACAGGGTAGATGCAGATAAGATGTTTTCCCTGGTTGGGGAGTCTGGAACCAGGGGACACAATTTCAAAATAAGGGGGAGGCCACTTAGGACTGAGAAGAGGAGTTTAGTTTAGTTTATGTTTAGTTTAGAGATACAGCACTGAAACAGGCCCTTCGGCCCACCGAGTCTGTGCCGACCATCAACCACCCATTTATACTAATCCTACACTAATCCCATATTCCTACCACATCCCCACCTGTCCCGATATTTCCCTACCACCTACCTATACTAGGGGCAATTTATAATGGCCAATTTACCTACCAACCTGCAAGTCTTTTGGCTTGTGGGAGGAAACCGGAGCACCTGGAGAAAACCCACGCAGACACAGGGAGAACTTGCAAACTCCACACAGGCAGGACCCAGAATTGAACCCGGGTCGCTGGAGCTGTGAGGCTGCAGTGCTAGCCACTGCACCACTGTGCCGCCCCAAAGGAGAAATTTCTTTACTCAGAGGGTTGTGAATCTTTGGAATTCTCTACCCCAGAGGGCTGTCGAATCTCAGTCATTGAGTATGTTGAGTATGAGTCCTCATTTCCCGGCGGAGCAGCAGGAGAAGGTAGCGACTCTTCGGTGGGTAAGTGAAGGCACCAGGAACTGTGTTTTAAAAGTTGTACTTACTGTTTTCCTTGTGTTCAAGCTACTTTTGGCGCGGGAGGAACCGGAAGCTGGACGGCAGCAAGGACTCCTGGGTAGGTATTTTCTTTAAAGGTGCGGAGCTCCGTGGACTCGGCCTCATTTCCCGGCGGAGCAGCAGGAGAAGGTAGCGACTCTTCGGTGGGTAAGTGAAGGCACCAGGAACTGTGTTTTAAAAGTTGTACTTACTGTTTTCCTTGTGTTCAAGCTACTTTTGGCGCGGGAGGAACCGGAAGCTGGACGGCAGCAAGGACTCCTGGGTAGGTATTTTCTTTAAAGGTGCGGAGCTCCGTGGACTCGGCCTCATTTCCCGGCGGAGCAGCAGGAGAAGGTAGCGACTCTTCGGTGGGTAAGTGAAGGCACCAGGAACTGTGTTTTAAAAGTTGTACTTACTGTTTTCCTTGTGTTCAAGCTACTTTTGGCGCGGGAGGAACCGGAAGCTGGACGGCAGCAAGGACTCCTGGGTAGGTATTTTCTTTAAAGGTGCGGAGCTCCGTGGACTCGGCCTCATTTCCCGGCGGAGCAGCAGGAGAAGGTAGCGACTCTTCGGTGGGTAAGTGAAGGCACCAGGAACTGTGTTTTAAAAGTTGTACTTACTGTTTTCCTTGTGTTCAAGCTACTTTTGGCGCGGGAGGAACCGGAAGCTGGACGGCAGCAAGGACTCCTGGGTAGGTATTTTCTTTAAAGGTGCGGAGCAGAGTTAACCCGAGACACTACACATGTAGTGTCTCCCACCCATCCTCCTCCTCTAACCTAATAATAAGACCCTTTTTACCCTCCTCCTCTAACCAAAAAGGACTGAACAGGTAAGCTATTTCACTGTTTTTGTTAATATCTATATTTGTACTTAATTAAGGGGTAATTGAGTAAAAGAAATGGCAGCCAGGGGAGTGCAGTGCTCCTCCTGCAGTATGTTCGAGGTGAGGGGAACCTCCGGTGACCCTGCCGACTTCACCTGCTGGAAGTGCATCCGTCTCCAGCTCCTATCAGACCGTGTTAGGGAACTGGAGCTGGAGCTGGATGAACTGAGGATCATTCGGGAAGCTGAGGGGGTGATAGATAGAAGCTACAGGGATGTCGTTACTCCACAAAACAAAGGCAGCTGGGTAACAGTTAGAGGTGGGAAGAGGTCAGTGCAGGGATCTCCTGTGGTCGTTCCCCTCAGCAACAAGTATACAGTTTTAGATACTGTTGGGGGGGACGGCCTATCGGGGGCAGGCTGCAGTGAACGGGTCTCTGGCACGGGGTCCTGCACTGTGGCTCAGAAGGGAAGGAGGGAGAACGGGAGAGCACTAGTCATCGGGGACTCGATGGTGAGGAGTACCGACAGGCGGTTCTGTGGGCGCAAGCGAGACGCACGGATGGTTTGCTGCCTCCCTGGTGCCAGGGTCCGTGATGTTTGTGATCGCGTCTTCAGGATCCTTAAAGGGGAGGGGGAGCAGCCAGAGGTCGTGGTGCACATTGGCACCAACGACGTAGGAAGGAAGGGTGGCACAGATGTTAGAAGTGAGTTTAGGGAGTTAGGCTGGAAGCTGAAAGCTCGGACGGACAGAGTTGTTATCTCTGGTTTGTTGCCGGCGCCACGTGATAGTGAGGCTAGGAATAGGGAGAGAGCACAGCTGAACACGTGGCTGCAGGAATGGTGTAGGAGGGAGGGCTTCCAGTTCTTGGATAATTGGACTGCATTCTGGGGAAGATGGGACCTGTTCAAACAGGACGGGCTGCATCTGAACCAGAGGGGCACCAATATCCTGGGAGGGAGGTTTGCTAGTACTGTTCGGGAGGGTTTAAACTAGTTTGGGAGGGGGATGGGAACCGGACTTGTAGTCCAGGGACCAGTGGGTCCACTCAGAAAGACAAAGAGTGTAGTGAGGTATTGGGGAAGGTAGCACTGTCGCAGAGGACAGATGGGCACGGAGAAGGGTTAAAGTGCGTATACTTCAACGCAAGAAGCATCAGGAATAAGGTGAGTGAATTGAAGGCGTGGATGGGCACTTGGGACTACGATGTTGTGGCCATCACTGAAACGTGGATAGGTGAGGGGGAGGAATGGTTCTTGGAGGTACCTGGTTATAGATGTTTTCATAAGATTAGGAATGGTGGTAAAAGAGGTGGGGGGGTGGCATTGTTAGTTAGAAATAGTGTAACAACTGCTGAAAGAATTTTCGAGGAGGATCTGCCGACTGAGGCACTGTGGGTTGAGGTCAGGAACAGGAAAGGAGCAGTCACCTTGATGGGAGTTTTCTATCGGCCCCCCAATAGCAGCAGGGAGGTGGAAGAGCAGATTGGGAAACAGATTTTGGAAAGGAGCAGAAGTCACAGGGTAGTAATTATGGGGGATTTCAACTTCCCAAATATTGATTGGCAACTCTTTAGATCGAATAGTTTGGATGGGGTAGTGTTTGTGCAGTATGTCCAGGAAGCTTTTCTGACTCAGTATGTAGACTGCCCGACCAGAGGGGAGGCAATATTGGATTTGGTACTAGGTAATGAACCAGGGCAAGTGATAGAGCTGTTGGTGGGCGAGCACTTTGGAGATAGTGATCACAATTCTGTAGCATTCACTGTGGTAATGGAGAGGGATAGGTATGTGCAACAGGGCAAGGTTTACAATTGGGGGAAGGGTAGATATGATGCTGTCAGGCAGGAACTGAGGAGCATAAGTTGGGAGCATATGCTGGCAGGGAAGGGCACGGTCGAAATGTGGAACTTTTTCAAGGAGCAGATAGTAGGGGCCATTGATAAGCATGTCCCTGTCAGACAGGGAAGGGATGGTCATGTGAGGGAACCGTGGTTGACAAGAGAGGTTGAGAGTCTTGTTAGGAAGAAGAAGGATGCGTATATAAGGTTGAGGAAAAAGGGCACAGGCATAGCTCTGGAGGGATACAAGATGGCCAGGAAGGATCTGAAGAAAGGGATTAGGAGAGCTAAGAGAGGGCATGAAAAATGCTTGGCGGGTAGGATAAAAGAAAACCCCAAGGCCTTTTACGCGTATGTCAGAAATATGAGGATGACTAGGGGGACCGTAGGTCCGGTCAAGGACAATAGCGGGAGACTGTGTGTTGAGCCGGAAGAGATAAGTGAGGTTTTGAATGAGTACTTCTCTTCGGTATTTACGAATGAGAAGGGGTGTATTACTGAAGAGGACGGTGTGAAACAGACTGGTAAGCTCGAGGAAGTGCTCGTTAGGAGGGAAGATGTGTTGGGGTTTTTGAATAACTTGAAGATAGACAAGTCTCCCGGGCCTGACGGGGTATATCCAAGGATGTTATGGGAAGCAAGGGATGAAATTGCAGAGCCGCTGGCAATGATCTTTTCATCTTCTCTGTTGACGGGGGTGGTACCAGGTGATTGGAGGGTGGCAAATGTTGTGCCCCTGTTCAAGAAAGGGAATAGGAACAACCCTGGGAATTACAGGCCAGTTAGTCTTACTTCGGTGGTAGGCAAGTTGATGGAAAAGGTGCTGAGGGATAGGATTTCTGAGCATCTGGAAAGACACTGCTTGATTCGGGACAGTCAGCACGGTTTTGTGAGGGGTAGGTCTTGCCTCACAAGCCTGATTGAATTCTTTGAGCAGGTGACCAAGCAAGTGGATGAGGGTAAACCAGTGGATGTGGTGTACATGGATTTTAGTAAGGCATTTGATAAGGTCCCCCATGGTAGACTTATGGAGAAAGTCAGGAGGCATGGGATAGTGGGGAATGTGGCCAGTTGGATTAAGAATTGGCTAACTGATAGAAGGCAGAGAGTGGTCTTAGATGGTAAATACTCAGCCTGGAGCCCAGTTACCAGTGGCGTGCCACAGGGATCAGTTCTGGGTCCTCTCCTGTTTGTGATTTTTATTAACGACTTGGATGAGGAAGTCGAAGGGTGGGTCAGTAAATTTGCAGATGATACAAAGGTTGGTGGAGTTGTGGATACCGAGGAGGGCTATTGTCGTCTGCAAAGGGACTTGGATAGGTTGCAGTGCTGGGCTGAAAAGTGGCAGATGGAGTTTAACCCTGAAAAGTGTGAGGTCGTCCATTTTGGAAGGACAAACACGAATGCAAAATACTGGGTTAACGGTAGGGTTCTTGGGCATGTGGAGGAGCAGAGAGACCTTGGGGTCTATGTGCATAGATCGTTGAAAGTTGCAACTCAAGTGGATAGGGCTGTGAAGAAGGCATATGGGGTGTTAGCGTTCATTAGCAGAGGGATTGAATTTAAGAGCCGTGAGGTGATGATGCAGCTGTACAGGACCTTGGTAAGGCCTCATTTGGAGTACTGTGTGCAGTTCTGGTCGCCTCATTTTAGGAAGGATGTGGAAGCCTTGGAGAGGGTGCAGAGGAGATTTACCAGGATGTTGCCTGGAATGGAGAATAAGTCTTACGAGGAAAGGCTGAACATTCTAGGCCTCTTCTCATTAGAACGGAGAAGGATGAGGGGTGACATGATAGAGGTTTATAAGATGATCAGGGGAATAGATAGGGTAGACAGTCAGAAACTTTTTCCCCGGGTGGAGCAAAGCGTTACAAGGGGTCATAAATTTAAGGTGAAGGGTGGGAGATATAAGGGGGATGTCAGGGGAAGGTTCTTTACCCAGAGAGTGGTCGGGGCATGGAATGCCTTGCCTGGGGAAGTTGTTGAGTCAGAAACTTTAGGGACTTTCAAACGGCTTTTAGATAGGTATATGGATAAAGGAGAATGATGGGGTATAGATTAAATTGTCCTTGACAGAGGACAAAGGATCGGCACAACATCGTGGGCCGAAGGGCCTGTTCTGTGCTGTATTTTTCTATGTTCTATGTTCTATGTTCTATGTTTAAAGCAGAGATTGACAAATTTTTAAATACCAGTGGAATAAAGGGAAATGGGGATAATGCAGGGAAAAGGCATTGAAATGGATGACCAGCCATGATCGTATTGAATGGCGGAGCAGACTCAATGGGCTGAATGGCCTACTCCTGTTCCTATGTTTGTATGTTCCTAAAAGTGAGATGGAACCCATGAGAAATGAGGTTTGTCAATTTGTAGAAGATGATTAAAAAAAATTGACCAAGATAGTCAATAAGTTTTACTAAAGAGAAGTATATTGCAGAGGAGGTGAATCCTGGAGTGCTTGAGAGCAAGGTCAGTAATATTATAGATCAAAGGAAATGTTTTCAGAAAGGACAACAAAGCATCACAGTCCGATGGGATACATCCAATGGATCCTGGAGAACTTGAGGAAGGCCCTAGAAGATGATATTTCAGAGCTCTATTGAGTGTAGGTATATGGTGCTGGACTGGACAGTGGCCAATCTTGTATCCATTTTTTGAAAAGGGAGACAGAGCTAATCTGAGTAATTACCAGCCAATTAGATTTACCTCTGTGGGAGGGAACCTTTAGAGTCTTTAATTAAAGATGACATTACCAAATATCTATATAAAGAGACATTTTTTAGAAGTAGCCAGCATGGACTTCAAAAGGGACAACTGTACATGACAAACTTCTCTAAATTCTTTGAGTTGGTAACAGTACTGTAAATGGAGGAAATGCTGTAGTTGTGGTGTACATAGAGTTGAGGAAAGCCTTTGACAAGGTACCGGATGGGAGATTACTACAGAAGGTTAAAGGGTATGGAGTTAGGGGAATGTTAGCAAACAGGATTTTTAAAAATGATTCGAAGAGAGAATACAAAGAGAGTAGTAGTTAAGGGCAATTTTTTTAGACTAGTTGGAAGTAGGTACTGGCGTCTCTCAGGGTTCAGTTCTGGGACCACTTCTGTTAACTGCGCATATCAATAACCTAGATAAGGGCCTAGAGGGAGTGGGTATTGAAATTTGCAAGTGATACCAAAATGGGAAGTATAGTTTTTTTTTAAATGACCAAGAAGAAACTGCAAATGGATATTGATTGATAAGCTAGGGGAATGGGCCAAAAAGTGGCAGATGGAAATGTCTCTAAGTGTGAGATGATGCTCTTTGGTAAATTAAGTAATAATTACACTCGGAATGGAAGTAGGCCAAGTGCTGTAGAAGGACAGAGGAACTTGGAGGTATTTAATCAGGCAGCAACTCAGGTTGATAAGGGTGTATAAGAAGGCAAATAGAATTTTAGGTTTTATCTCAAGAGGTATAAAATCTAAAAGTCAAGAGGTTATGATTGCACAATGTTCAGCACCATTCATGACTCCTCAGACACAGAAGTAGGCCATGTCCAGATGCAGCAAGACCTGGACAACATCCAGGCTTGGGCTGATAAATGGCAAGTAACATTCGCACCACACAAGTGCCAGGCAATGACTATCTCAAACAAGAGAGAATCTAACCATCTCCCCTTGATGTTCAATGGCATTCCCATTGTTGAATCCCTAACTATCAACAGCCTGGGGGTCACCATTGACCAGAAGCTGAACTGGACCAGCCACATAAATGCTGTGGATTGGGGTTGTATCACAGGTTAAAATACTACAAATCTGGAATAGGAACCAAAAATGCCTCAAACTCACCACCTCAAATGTTTATGGGGTGGGACAACCGCCCAATCCACTCACAGGAAGCATATTAGTCATTTTAATATTATAATGAGGTTGCAGTCTTAATTTTAAGTCATTCTATTTTTAACCACAGGTGACCAGGTTTCCCAGGCCTTGGGAAACTCAGCAGCTTAAAGGAAGCGAGAAGTGCTGAATCCACGTGGCAAGTGTCTTTACAGCATTTCTTGTGGCCACGAGGAGCAGGAATGCCCTGTGATCTGTCTGCTTCCCCCGCCCACCACTCTCAGAGACCCTCAACCACCATCTGCTCCCCTGGACCACCTATCACCATTGGACACTTTTCTCACAATTGGAAACCCCTGGACCACCCCTCCACAATCAGGACCCGCCCCCCCACCCCCTGATCTCTGTCACTCCTCCACTACACCTGAAAGGTGAAAGGTCTCCAGCCTGTCAGTCAATCAGACTGCCTGTGGGCAGGAACCCCAATCAAAAAAATGAAAAAGCAGCCCTGTAGTTAAATTCTGCAGGACATTCTTCCAGGTTTCCTACCTCAAACCCCCACCCTGGCATAGAATCAGCCTCCAGGCTAAAATCCTGGCCCATGCCACCTTTGAGGAGTAGGCTAGATAGCTGGTTGAAGGAAAGGGGAAATAAAAGGTTATGTACATGGGATTAGGACTTCTGCCAGTGTGGAGGATAAACGCCATCATGGACTGGTTTGGCCAAGCAGCCTGCTTCCTTGGTATAATTTGATATAAGTAAACTCCAGTTTCTGATAAGGACTCACTTATGGCAATTGCCATTGGATACAAGGAAAATGTTTAGGTAAGACTTAAAAGCTATCTCTGGAGTACTTACTTAGTCAGCCGAGTGAGAAGCTCTACCCGATTTCCATTCATGGTGTATTTTTCTGAAATGCATGAGTGTTTCTCATCAACTTTACCAGATCGTTCAATTTCATACCATGTTCCCAAATACTGTAAAATGAAAACAAACATATTAGATTGATTTGTGCTTACAGACTCATTATTCAGGATCAAATGCTAACTTAGGTGGTAAATCAACACTGAAAACATTATACCTCAAAATATCATCACAAGATCACCGTGAAGTTTATGAGTGAAGCTGTGAAAAGGCATTGAAAAAACTAAAGATAAATGAAACAGCTGCAATGTAAGGAAATGCAGTGGGATATGAATAGGACAATATGGAAAACATAAAAATTAAGGGAATCAGTTATAGTCTGAAGATGATCAGTCCAGAGGGCTGAAGAGTACCCAACTTCCAGCCAGGTTTCACAAGCATATCACGAGCAGCTTCGAGGAAGTTCCCAACCATGGTAGTCCTGATTTCACATTAGCTTTCTGATTTACCGCAAGCAAGTTCAAGGATGGAAATCTCTAAGCAAGATAGGAAGGGAGCTGTCGTGTCAAACCACAGAAAGGTCCAGACCAAGATTTCAAACAGAACGCAGATGTTAGGCAAATTGGTCTCTCCCATATAGAAACACCTGACTGGGAGCAGTGAATATCTCATTCTTTATAGATGTGCATGTAAATCACCAACTCAAATTTACCAACTCTCCCACTGTGAATCAGGCATACCCATTTTGTGGGTCAATGTGTAAACAATTCCACTGCAGCAAATGAAGCGACACTTCTGATATTTTTCTTTCAGCCTTTCCCAAAAATTCCTCTTTGTCTCCTGATCACAGTCAATGATCTCAGAATTATTTTGAGATTGCAAATGTTGAGAGATAAAGTCTGAAATATGCTTTTTTTTTTAAAGTCACCACAGGACGTGTATCATTTTTTTCTCATGCTTCTCACTATGAGTTGAAAACTGCAAGCTCACAGCGAATGCAAAGGCAGCTGTATGTTAACAGATGATCTGCACCCCTTCCAAACAATGACTTCAAAATACATTGAACAATGTGTGCTAGCTGGAACCCAAAGGAACACCACTGTTGATATTATTTTGCAAATGCTTGGAAAGGTGTTTAAATTAAAATCTTTAAATTATGATACAAATTGTTCCAATTTTTTAACCAATATGAAATGAATTTCTCTCCTTGCTTTTGTAGCTGACCATGTATTAAAATCCCTGAGATACTAGGATTATTCCTGATAACCTACTAAGCATTCTGGTACAGAAGTTTATATTGAAAAAGTTCCCTTGATAGTTACAATGTTTAGGAAATGTTTGTCCAGCAGAATTGTAGCTGTATTTTTTTTTTCACACAAATGAAAGCATTTGCTATATTTGGGCAGATCAACTTAATGGAGATTACATTGCGATAGTTTAAGATATTTAAAGCAAATCTTTCTTCATCTAAAATTGGTGGATTTAAGGTGATTATTGGAAAAGTTAAATCGAAGCAAATAGACTAACAATATATAAACAGTTGCCAGATGTTATATAGACTTTAATGAAAAAAAAAGACAGTAGTAAATAGTAAATGGTTGCTTTTCAGACTGGAGGAAGACAGTGGTGTTTCCCAAGGGTCAGTGCTGGGACCACTGCTTTTGTTAAGATATATATATATAAAAATGACTTGGATCTTGGAATACACAGGAGAATCTCAAAATTTGCTGACGAGTTGAAACCTGGAGGTGCGGCAAACAGTGAGGATGATATGAACCACAGCACAAGATTGGGTAGCAAAATGGGCAGACAGGTGGCAGATTGAACTTAATATTGACAAATGTGAGGTGATGCATTTTCAGCGATGAAGGATTTTAGTTACAAGCTTAGGTTGGAAAAGCTGGGTTTGTTCTCCTTAGAACAAAGGAGATTGAGGGGAGATTTAATAGAAGTGTATAGGATTATGACTGGCTTAGATAAGTTGGACAAGGAAAAGCTGTTCCGATTAATAAAAAGGTACAAGGACTCGGGAACACAGATTGAAAGTTTTGGGCAAAAGATGCAGGGGAAATATGAGGAAGCACTTTTTTTTACGCAGTGGGTGGTAATGACCTGGAACCCAGTGCCCACAAGGGTGGTGGAAGTGGAGACAATCATTGACTTAAAGAGGAAATTGGATGGCCACTTGAGAGAAATAGACTTGCAGGGCTTCGGGGATCGAGCTAGGGAGTGAGACTGACAGTATAACTCAATGGAGAGCCAGCATGGACTCGATGGGCCAAATAGCCTCTATGTGCCATAAATGACAGTTGATCACCAAGTCACATATATTTATACCAACATCATCCAAATGCATCAATGCTAGCTGACAATACATGAATAGTGTCAGTGATTTCCCACCCCCAGTAGGGGCCATGCTCAAAGGGTTGTGTGTTAGAGCAGTGCTGTCCAATCGAATTCCGATGCTCGCCAAACTTGTGGCTATCAGGTCACCACATTTTCCATATGATTCAAAATATATGCGAAGGATGGGGTGAATCTTGTAACAATCTCCCAAAGATGAAGTGAGACAGGATTAAAGGTGAGCAATAATGCAACCACTATGCCAGCAGCTCTGCCAATTAATATTTTTAGTAGCAGCAGCTACTCACTGCACAGCATCCAGTTGTGGTGTAGCAACCAAAATGTTTCAACATGCTTTCACTTCCTTCAGTGGGTGCCTCTTTACCACATAGCTTAGTGGAGCTAGGATACAGACTTTTTTTAATGTTAAGAATTGTTTATCCTGCAGAATGTTCTACATAATTTTGCCGTGGCCACGGATTGTGTCAGATTGAGTCTGAAACCCCATCCTCAGTCGAATGGGCTGCCGCAGGGTCCTAATGTCCATTGACGAAGAGCATCAATTCGCCACATGTCTGTGGCTAATTCGCTGCATGTGGCGAGCGTATTGGACAAAACTGTGTTAGATGACGTGAACTGAAGTGTTGTAGCCCTATTTGTGTCAAGTTATAAGCCCACTAGATGAGCCGGGCTGCAAGAACACAAACTAATTTCACTCAAGACCTCCATGGCTGGTCTGGTTTCAATTCCAGGTCCCAATAGTGAAGGGACAGTGTGAGAACCCACTACACCATCCAGTTCCATTTGGAAGGTGCTGTTTATTGATCTTTTAGCGCCTGCGAGCAATACTTCTTTACAGAAAGTAAATTGGGTTGCTATGCATCAAAGAATGAACATCAACACAACTAACCTCATTGATTGAGAAATTTTGTTGCAAGGGTTCTGTGCCACAGGGACCCCAGGAAGCTTGGTTTGTTTTGGTGAAACAAACTGAAACAATCAACAGCGTCAACAATATCCTCTGCATGGTACCGACTTGCTCGAGAGGAAGCTGAAACACAAGAGATTTCTTAACCACTTACACTCGGAAACTGATTTTATCAAAGAGGAGGAGATGGAGTTCCTTTTGTGGAGGCATAGCTTTATTTGGAAACTCTCATTCAGGACCCCACTTAAAGAGAACATCTCATCAGTGTGATGAAAGGTCACACAGACATGAAACGTTAACTGTTTTTCTCTCTCCACAGATGCTGCCTGACCTGCTGAGAATTTCCAGCAATTTTTAGAATCACAGAAAGTTTACAGCACAGAAAGAGATCACTTGGCCCACTGTGTCTGTGCCAGCTGAAAAATGATCCACCCATTCTAATCCCACCTTCCAGCATTTGGTCCGTAGCCCTGCAGATTACAACACTTGAGGTGCATATCCAGACTCCTTTTGAATGAGTTGAGAGTTTCTGCCTCAACTACCCTTACAGGCAGTGAGTTCCAGACCTCCACCACCCTCTGGGTGAAAAAGCTTTTCCTCATCTCCCCTCTAATTTTTCTACTAATCACTTTAAATCTATGCTCCCTCGTCACTGACCTCTCTGCTAAGGTAAATAGGCCCTTCACCTCCACTCTATCCAGGTCCCTCAAAATTTTGTACATTTCAATCATATCTCCCCTCAGCCTTCTCTGTTCCAAGGAGAACAACCCGAGCCTATCCAATCTTTCCTCATAGCTGCATTTTTGCACTCCCGGCAACATCCTTGTAAATCTCTGTACCCTCTCCAATGCAATTACATCCTTTCTGTAATGAGGTGACCAGAACTGCACACATTACTAAAGTTGTGGCCTAACCAATGAGTTATACAGTTCCAGCATAACCTCCCTGCTCTTATATTCTATACCTCGGTTAATAAAAGGAAAGGATTCCATATGCCTTCTTAACCACCTTATCGACCTGTCCTGCTACCTTCAGGGATCTGTGGACATTCACTCCAAGGCCCCCCCCCCCTCCCCCCTCCCTTCCTACACACCTCAGTATTTTCCCATTAATCGTGTATTCCTTTGCCTGATTTGACCTTCCCAAATGCATCACCTCACTTCTCCAGGTTGAATTCCATTTGCCATTTTTCTGCCCATCTGACCAGACCATCAATATCTTCCTGCAGCCTACAGCTGTTTTTGTTTTAAATTAACCTCCAGGGCGAGGTGTAATCCATGATTATTCTTGTGTAAAATACTGCACTCGTATATTTCTGTCTTTTTTGAAAACTGTCCTCCCGTTCGATTCTTGCAATTTCTATAGAATTTGATGAGGAGAGTTTTGAAAGATATTTCAATATTAAGCACTAACTGCCAACTATTACTGCAGCGCTCACGGATGTGGCGGCTACTGAGGTGACAGAATAGAAAAAGCTGCAACATATATTAGTACTAGAGCTGTCCCCAGTCAGCTGCACCCAATAATCAGGGCACAGACTATTTAAAATAAAATCAATCGTTAAAATTCTGTCTAACTGTTTTCAAATGGCTCATCGATTGTAATTCATTGAATAATTTTCTATTGCTTTCCCCTTTGTCAGGATTGCCCATTCCTAACCAAGAGCGCTAACGGGCTTTTGGCTGTAGATCTCTTGACAGGTCTCTAACGAAAGCATTTACCTTTCTTTTCCCTTTCAGATGCTGATACAACTGTTATCTATTTCCAGCATGTTCTGTTTACACAAGTTCCCAATGTTTACTCTTTTTTTTAAAAAAGAAAATCCAAACTTTTGGCACGGTCACTTTGTAACTGGGTTCCAAGGAGAGAAGTGGGAACAGATTTGATGATTTTAACTTTATCTCCACTCGGATATTCTCGCTCCTACGCTTTCCGAACAGGAGGGAGTGCCACTGGAAGAGGTTTAGTGTGCGTGAAGCAGTAGTACAACAAAGATCTTTAAATTCAATGTGCAGAAGTATAGAGTCTATACAAAGCGCTGAGTGGTTCCATTATACCCGACCTCTCACAGTACCTGCCAAGTTCTTTAAATTCTTACTCATTAATCTGGAAACTATGATTAAACAGCCGCAACAGTAAACTGTATTCTGTTGTTCGTCCCATATCTCAGCGCCCTCTACAAAAGCTCTTCCCTTTCAATCTATGATTTAGCAGAACTCCCGTCTGTGTTTGTGGAAACCTAACTCGGGTCCTTACCACTTTCCCTGAACTCCGTTCAGCTCAGCTCAATGCAATACAAAAGCAAAATGCTGAAAATCTGAAATAACAACAGAAAGTGCTGCACTTGTTTTTATTTCACCTCAATGCAATGCAGCCTTTCTCGACTAATGAAGCCAGTTCTATTCAGTCAGCTCGCACGGTTCAATAAGCAATCTCTCTTTATAAATCAACCAGGTCTATTCGTTTCAGTGAAGCAACATTCAAATCGCACGGTCCAATCAGCCAAATATACACTTCAATTGCTCGCCAATCTCTGTATAAACCCGAAATAAAAGCAAAATACTGCAGATGCTGGAAATCTGAAATGAAACCGGAAAGTGCTGGAAACATTTCAGATGTTCTGATGAAAAGTCACAGACCTGAAATGTGAACTCTGTTTCTCTCTCCACAGAGGCTGCCAGACCTGCTATTTCCAGCACTTTGTTTTTATTTCTGTGTAAACCCGCGCTGTTCGCGTCCATGTGGTTCCAATTTAACCCAATTGGTTTCCTTAAAATCCGCAACAAACAAACGCTCCGACAGTCGATCTCTTTAGTAATAGAATCCAGGCATTGATCGTATTCAAAATGAGCAAAATATTGAACAAATGATCACATTTCAGTATGTGGGGGGAGGGACCCCTTATGACATCCCGACTCGCCTCGACTCCCCTCCAAATTGCATTACCCCTTCTCTGTTTACATATCCCCTCCCCCGTATTACAACAACCCCCCAATAGCTCACCCTCCACCAAAGTGAAGATTGGATGGTGATATGCTCTGGAGCGAAGCCTGGAATCCCAACTGATGTGTCCCGCTGTCTGCAGCACAACCCCACAATGAGTCCTTATATCCGAGTCAGCGCCACCCAAAGCACCACGAGGTCAAACTTACCTAACAAGGAGAACAAGAGTAACAACAATCCCACCCCGCGGCCCTGGGGGACATCCCAGTGATGTACACGTCTGTACAGGAGTGTGAATCAGCTAAAGTAGGGAAGTGCCAGCTCTCACCAAACTGCTTCTAAAATGCCCCTCACCTCCACATCCCATTGTTCTCTGTATCAATTTTTTAAAATAACCACACAAAATATTACAAAATATTGTTAAAATGTAATTATATTACAGTAGCAAATAGCTTGTTTCTGTTGGACATGGTACCCAAGCTTGAAGGAACAACCCTTTGCTGTGATGAAGATGTAATGATGTATTTTTACAGAGCCCTGTCAGAACCGTGCCCTGCCACATCCAGTCGTGAATGGTGGTGGACAATTAAACAACTAGCAGGCTCCACAAATATCCCCATCCTCAATGATGGGGTAGCCCAGCACATCAGAGCAAAAGAAAAAGCTGAAGCATTCACAACTATCTTCAGCCAGAAGTACCGAGTGGATGATCCATCTTGGCCTCTTCCTGAGGTCACCAGCATCACAGTTGCCAGTAAGACACTGGATACTGCAAAGGCTATGGCCCTGACAATATCCCAACTGTAGTACTGAATACTGGTGTTGTAGTACAAGCTGCACCCCTAGTCAAGCTGTTCCAGTACACTGGCATCTACCCAACAATGTGTAAAATTGCCCAGGTATGCCCTATCCACAAAAAGCAGGATAAATCCAATCCAGCCAATTACCGCCCCATCAGTCTACTCTCGATCATCAGCAAAGTGATGGAAGGTATTGTCGACAGTGCTATCAAGTGACACTTGCTCAGCAATAACCTGCTTACTGATGCTTAGTTTGGGTTCTGCCAGGGCCACTCGGCTCCTGACCTCATTACAACCTTGGTCCAAACATGGACAAAAGAGCTGAATGCAAGAGGTGGGGGTGACCTCTCTGGATATCAAGGCAGCATTTGACTGACTGTGGCATCAAGGAGCCCTAGCAAAACTGAAGTCAATGGAATTGGGGAAAACTCTCCACTGGTTGGAGTCATACCTAGCACAAAGGAAGGTGGTTGTGGGTTTTTTTTAATTCATTCATGGGATTTGGGCATCGCTGGCCAGGCCAGCATTGATTACCCATCCCTAATTGCCCTTGAGAAGGTGGTGGTGAGCTGCCTTCTTGAACCATTGCAGTCCATTGTTGGAGGCCAATCATTTCAACTCTAGGATATTGCTGCAGGAGTTCCTCAGGATAGTGTCCTCGGCCCAACCATCTTCAGCTGCTCCATCATGAGTTTTGAAGTGGGGATGTTCGCTGATGATTGTACAATGTTCAGTACCATTCGCAACTCCTCAGATACTGAAGCAGTCTGGGTCCATGTGAAGAAAGACCTGGACATCAAGCTTGGGCTGATAAGTGGCAAGTAACATGTGCACTACACAAGTGCCAGGCAATTACGATGTCCAATGAGAAAATCTAACCATCTCCCCTTGACATTCAATGACATTACCATCACTGAATCCCCCACTATCAACATCTTGGGGGTTACCATTAACCAGAAATTGAACTGGGCTAGTCACATAAATACAGTGACTGCAAAATTGTGAGGGATCTGGATAGAGTGGATAGGAAGGGCCTATTTACCTTCATTGAGAGGTCAATGACTAGGGGGCCGTGATTGGTAAAAGGATTAGAGAGGAGATGAGGAAAAAAATTTTCGCTCAGAGGGTGGTGGGGGTCTGAAACTCACTGCCTGAAGGGTGATAGAGATAGAAAAACTCATCTCATGTAAAAGGTGCTTGGATGTGCACCTGAAGTGCTGTAGTCAGCAGGGCTATTGACCAAATACTGGAAAGTGGGATTAGGCTGGGTGGCTTTTTTTTCTGCCAGCACAGACACAATGGGTCTCTTTCTGTGCTGTAAACTTTCTATGATTCTAAGAGCAGGTCAGAGGCTGGGAATTCTGTAGCGAGTAATCCACCTCGTGACTCACCAATGCCTGTCCACCATCTACAAGGCGCAAGTCAGGAGTGTGATGGAATACTCTCCACTTGCCTCGATGAATACAGCTTCACAATACTTAGGAAGCTCGACACTATCCAGGACAAAGCAGCCTACTTAATCAGTACCCCATCCACCACCTTAAACATTCACTCCCTCCACCACAAACACACAGCAGTGTGTACCATATACATGATGTATTGCAGCAACTCACTACACCTCCTTTGACAGCACCTTTCCAAACCCGTGACCTCTTTCACCTAAAAGAACAAGGATAGCAGATGCATGGGAACACCATCTGCAAGTTCCCCTCCAATTCACACACCATCCCGACTTGGAAATATATCGCTGTTCCTTCACTGTCGCTGGATCAAAGTCCTGGAACGCCCTCCCTAACAGCACTGTGGATGTACCTGCACCAGATAGACTGCAGCAGTTCAAGAAGGCAGCTCACCACCACCTTCTCAAGGGCAATTAGGGATGGGCAACAAATGCTGGCTTTGTCAGCGATGCCCACATGAAAGAATGAAAACACCTATCTCAGAAACGTTTCAAAGCATTTCATATACAATGAATTACTGTGAAGTACAGCAACTACTGTCATCATGGAATCCCACAAACAGCAGTGGCACAAATGATCAATTAATCTCTTTTTTAGTGGCATTGGTTGAGAGAGCTATGTTGACCAGGACATCAGAATAACAACCTGCACTGTTTTGAATAGTGCCATAAGATCTTTAATATCCACCTGAACCAACAGATGGGGCCTTGGTTTGACACTTCAAGGACAGCACCCCTGACAATGTGGCACTCCCTCAGTACCACTTTAAGGTGTCAGTCTACATTATGTTCTCATGTTTGGAAAAGGAGTTCAAACCTGGCTTTGTAAGCTTTATTTAGATAATCCACACATTTGGAAGACAAAATAAAATCCTGTCTGTGCAAGAGCCATTTCTTAGAATAAAATAGGCAGAATCCATTTAGCCAATAAGCTAGGTCGATCACTTCCAAAGTTCAGCTTTTTCATATTAAAAAATCCTTCAGTTCACAGGTAAACTCATTGAGCTGATTTTGGACACTTGTGGCACTCACAGAACATGCCAGTCAGGATTTTTTAAATTCAGCATGGGATGTGGGTATCTCAGGCAAGGCCAGCATTTATTGACCATCCCTAATTGCCCTTGAGAAGATGGTGGTGAGCCCCCTTCTTGAACACTGCAGTCTGTGTGGTGATGGTCATGCTGGTAGGTAGGGAGTTCCAGGATTTTAACCCAACGATGTTAAAGGAACACTGATGATACATTTCCAAGTCAGAATGGTGTGGGACTTGGAGGGAATCTCACCGGTGGTGGCGTTCCCTCGTGCCCATGATAGAGTTCATGGGGTTAGGAGGTGCTGTTGAAGCAGCCTTGATGAGTTGCTGCAGCTATGGTTTTCCAATAATACAGAGAGTCAGTGTTTAAGGTGGCAGATGGGGTGCCAATCAAGAAGGTTACTTTGGCTCCTGATTGTTGTTGGAGCTGCACTCATCCAGGCAAGTGAGGAGTATTCCATCACACTCATGATATGTGCCTTGTAGATGGTGCACAGACATTTGGGAGTCAGGAGGTGAGTTACACGCCACAGAATTCCCAGGCTCTGACCTGCTCTTGTAGTCATAGTTTTTATATAGCTGGTTCAGGTAAGTTTCTGGTCCATGGTGACACCCAGGGAGGTGATAGGGGATTTGGCAATGGTAATGCCATTGAATGTCAAGGGGAGATTTCTGGACTCTCTCTTGTTGGAGATGTTCATTGTCTGGCACTTGTGTGACGTGAATGTTGCTTACCACTTATCAGCCCAAGCCTGAATGTTGTCTAAGTCTTGCTCAATGTAGGCATGGACTGCTTCATTATTTGATGAGTTATTAATGGAATGTCAGGTCCATAGACCTTAACTTTGCAACTATTTAAATAAATGGCTGGAAAAGCAGAGGCTTTGGACTGCAATTTCCTGATTAGTGCTTCCTATGAATGCTGCAAGTGTCAGATTGGAAAATTAGTTCTATGAACCAAAACATAGAATTACATGGAATTTACAGCACAGAAACAAATTATTCGGCCCAACTGATCTGTGTTAGTGTTGATGCTCCACACGAGCCTCCTCCCAAATCACTTCATCTAAACCAATCAGAATACCCTTCAACAGATGTCAGTCTGGGAAATTCCAGAATCTTTTGACAGATAGGCTGTGTGATACCTTCTAAACAACAAACAGTTTACTGCTCAGTGGGAATTTTCTCTGGAATGAAGTAAAATAAGTGATCCAAGATATGAGAGATAACCTTTCAGTTAAAGCTTAGTGTTTCTTATAGCCTGCAAGCCATGCACTTATCCGAAATCACCAGTTGCTGAACCAGTCAACAAGAACAATGTAGATTTACTATTCAATTTTTCTCCTTCCCGCAGAGGAAGTGCTTGCCTTAATGTGTGGTCCAATCTGAGGTCAAGACCTTACCACATGACCTCATAATTAAAGCTCTTTCAGCATATTCCATCCTGATCTTTCCTATGTCAGTGAGGGATTTAAGATAAGGCCTTGTTATTTATCATACAACACCAAAAGCAATAAATCCCCTCCATATCACATACTGTTCCTTCACTGAGAGAATAGATGAACCCGTACTATACAACTTATTCAAGTTCCTTGGTAAAATAATGACATGTAACTGACAGTCTGTAAATTTAATATTTAATTACCACCACCCCCATCCTTTTTAAACAATTTTGTCCTCTAATTTGAACCTGTACTCAATTGTGTGATAGGTAGTTGAGTAATTTACATTGCGTCTGTGTTTTTGTTGAGTTGACAGTTAGAAGGCGCCCAAGAATAGCATGGAGCAAATTATCACATTCCCCCTTTGTACCCAAATGCTTCATCACTGCTTGGGGCTCATCCCATGGAGAATCATGCACATGGATCATTTGCTACTGCTCCATTGTACACTGAGCACAAAAATGTTTCTCTCCATTATATTTATATCTTCCAGAAACAGCAAGCGGAGGTTACATGTTCTATCATCCAGCAAAACAAACCCTCTGCTCCATATTTCCAGATGCCACATAACGTACAAGTACACAGGGGACCGAGACAGAAATATGTAAACAGAAACATCTATTTCCACATGACCCGCTCTTTAAAGGAGCATTGCACTTTATTTTCTAAAGATATTTATATTATACTTTCTCTTCTCTTTTGGTCTTCCCACATCATGTAGAAACTTACTATTAAGCTTCTCGCAATAACACTATTCATCTAGCCACCGGAAGGTATATGAGAGTGGGCCATAATGGCTCTCTGTCTCAGTGCCAGTGATAAGGTATATGGCTTCCATTCTGTATCTGCTCACAGCAGCATGGCTGAGGTCATGACCTCATCATGAGAAGATTCTTGGACATTAACCCACATATTAATGCTCTACTTTGCTGTGACTACTGGCAACACCTATGCAGTCATATTCAGCTGGCCTCAGACACCGGAAACATCAGAGGAATGTATGATGGCATGAAGAGAGCTCTTGGGCCAACCATCAAGAAGATCACCCCCCTCAAATCTAAATCGGGGGACATAATCACTGACAAACGCAAACAGATGGACCGCTGGGTTGAGCACTACCTAGAACTGTACTCCAGGGAGAATGCTGTCACTGAGACTGCCCTCAATGCAGCCCAGCCTCTACCAGTCATGGATGAGCTGGACATACAGCCAACCAAATCGGAACTCAGTGATGCCATTGATTCCCTAGCCAGCGGAAAAGCCCCTGGGAAGGACAGCATTACCCCTGAAATAATCAAGAGTGCCAAGCCTGCTATACTCTCAGCACTACATGAACTGCTATGCCTGTGCTGGGACGAGGGAGCAGTACCCCAGGACATGCGCGATGCCAACATCATCACCCTCTATAAAAACAAAGGTGACCGCGGTGACTGCAACAACTACCGTGGAATCTCCCTGCTCAGCATAGTGGGGAAAGTCTTTGCTCGAGTCGCTCTGAACAGGCTCCAGAAGCTGGCCGAGCGCGTCTACCCTGAGGCACAGTGTGGCTTTCGTGCAGAGAGATCGACTATTGACATGCTGTTCTCCCTTCGTCAGATACAGGAGAAATGCCGTGAACAACAGATGCCCCTCTACATTGCTTTCATTGATCTCACCAAAGCCTTTGACCTCGTCAGCAGACGTGGTCTCTTCAGACTACTAGAAAAGATCGGATGTCCACCAAAGCTACTAAGTATCATCACCTCATTCCATGACAATATGAAAGGCACAATTCAACATGGTGGCTCCTCATCAGAGCCCTTTCCTATCCTGAGTGGTGTGAAACAGGGCTGTGTTCTCGCACCCACACTTTTTGGGATTTTCTTCTCCCTGCTGCTTTCACATGCGTTCAAATCCTCTGAAGAAGGAATTTTCCTCCACACAAGATCAGGGGGCAGGTTGTTCAACCTTGCCCGTCTAAGAGCGAAGTCCAAAGTACGGAAAGTCCTCATCAGAGAACTCCTCTTTGCTGACGATGCTGCTTTAACATCTCACACTGAAGAATGCCTGCAGAGTCTCATCGACAGGTTTGCGTCTGCCTGCAATGAATTTGGCCTAACCATCAGCCTCAAGAAAACGAACATCATGGGGCAGGATGTCAGAAATGCTCCATCCATCAATATTGGCGACCACGCTCTGGAAGTGGTTCAAGAGTTCACCTACCTAGGCTCAACTATCACCAGTAACCTGTCTCTAGATGCAGAAATCAACAAGCGCATGGGTAAGGCTTCCACTGCTATGTCCAGACTGGCCAAGAGAGTGTGGGAAAATGGCGCACTGACACGGAACACAAAAGTCCGAGTGTATCAGGCCTGTGTCCTCAGTACCTTGCTCTACGGCAGCGAGGCCTGGACAACGTATGCCAGCCAAGAGCGACGTCTCAATTCATTCCATCTTCGCTGCCTTCGGAGAATACTTGGCATCAGGTGGCAGGACTATATCTCCAACACAGAAGTCCTTGAAGCGGCCAACATCCCCAGCTTATACACACTACTGAGTCAGCGGCGCTTGAGATGGCTTGGCCATGTGAGCCGCATGGAAGATGGCAGGATCCCCAAAGACACATTGTACAGCGAGCTCGCCACTGGTATCAGACCTACCGGCCGTCCATGTCTCCGTTATAAAGACGTCTGCAAACGCGACATGAAATCGTGTGACATTGATCACAAGTCGTGGGAGTCAGTTGCCAGCATTCGCCAGAGCTGGCGGGCAGCCATAAAGACAGGGCTAAATTGTGGCGAGTCGAAGAGACTTAGTAGTTGGCAGGAAAAAAGACAGAGGCGCAAGGGGAGAGCCAACTGTGCAACAGCCCCAACAAACAAATTTCTCTGCAGCACCTGTGGAAGAGCCTGTCACTCCAGAATTGGCCTTTATAGCCACTCCAGGCGCTGCTTCACAAACCACTGACCACCTCCAGGCGCGTATCCATTGTCTCTCGAGATAAGGAGGCCCAAAAAGAAAAAAAAAAAGACTTTGCTGTGTGTCCACTACACCCCTAAATTTTCATTCAAATAAAATTATGTTGGAACATCTTTATTCTAGAAGGAACTTCATGAATTTCAACAAAGTGATTGCAGATAGGTCATTGATAATAAAAAGAAGTGAGGGTAGATTTTTGTAATTGTTGTGCCCCATTAATGGATTTAATTGGAGCATAACTGGCCAGAAGTATGGCAGAGATCACTTATGTGAGATCTCTACCCATAATGCACATGTCAGCCACATTAGAGTTAGATTAGGGCCAATCAAGGATAGTAGTGGGAAGTTGTGTGTGGAATCAGAGGAGATAGGGGAAGTGTTAAATGAATATTTTGCGTCAGTATTTACAGTAGAGAAAGAAAATGTTGTCGAGGAGAATACTGAGATTCAGGCTACTAGGCTAGATGGGATTGAGGTTCACAAGGAGGAGGTGTTATCAATTTTGGAAAGTGTGAAAATAGTTAAGTCCCCTGGGCCAGATGGGATTTATCCTAGGATTCTCTGGGAAGCTAGGGAGGAGATTGCAGAGCCTTTGTCCTTGATCTTTATGTCGTCATTGTCAACAGGAATAGTGCCGGAAGACTGGAGGATAGCAAATGTTGTCCCCTTGTTCAAGAAGTGGAGTAGAGACAGCCCTGGTAATTATAGACCTCTGAGCCTTACTTCGGTTGTGGGTAAAATGTTGGAAAAGGTTATAAGAGACAGGATTTATAATCATCTTGAAAAGAATAAGTTCATTAGCGATAGTCAGCACGGTTTTGTGACGGGTAGGTCATGCCTCACAAATCTTATTGAGTTTTTCGAGAAGGTGACCAAACAGGTGGATGAGGGTAAAGCAGTGGATGTGGTGTATATGGATTTCAGTAAGGCGTTTGATAAGGTTCCCCATGGTAGGCTATTGCAGAAAATACGGAAGTATGGGGTTGAAGGTAATTTAGAGCTTTGGATCAGAAATTGGCTAGCTGAAAGAAGACAGAGGGTGGTGGTTGATGGCAAATGTTCATCCTGGAGTTTAGTTACTAGTGGTGTACCGCAAGGATCTGTTTTGGGGCCACTGCTGTTTGTCATTTTTATAAATGACCTGGAAGTGGGTGTAGAAGGGTGGGTTAGTAAATTTGCGGATGACACTAAGGTCGGTGGAGTTGTGGATAGTGCCGAAGGATGTTGTAGGGTTCAGAGGGACATAGATAGGCTGCAGAGCTGGGCTGAGAGATGGCAAATGGAGTTTAATGCGGAAAAGTGCGAGGTGATTCACTTTGGAAGGAGTAACAGGAATGCAGAGTACTGGGCTAATGGGAAGATTCTTGGTAGTGTAGATGAACAGAGAGATCTTGGTGTCCAGGTGCATAAATCCCTGAAGGTTGCTACCCAGGTTAATAGGGCTGTTAAGAAGGCATATGGTGTGTTAGCTTTTATTAGTAGGGGGGTCGAGTTTCAGAGCCACGAGGTCATGCTGCAGCTGTACAAAACTCTGGTGAGACCGCACCTGGAGTATTGCGTGCAGTTCTGGTCACCGCATTATAGGAAGGATGTGGAAGCTATGGAAAGGGTGCAGAGGAGATTTACTAGGATGTTGCCTGGTATGGAGGGACGGTCTTACGAGGAAAGGCTGAGGGACTTGAGGTTGTTTTCGTTGGAGAGAAGGAGGAGGAGAGGTGACTTAATAGAGACATATAAGATAATCAGAGGGTTAGATAGGGTGGATAGTGAGAGTCTTTTTCCTCGGATGGTGATGGCAAACACGAGGGGACATAGCTTTAAGTTGAGGGGTGATAGATATAGGACAGATGTCAGAGGTAGTTTCTTTACTCAGAGAGTAGTAGGGGTGTGGAACGCCCTGCCTGCAACAGTAGTAGACTCACCAACTTTAAGGGCATTTAAGTGGTCATTGGATAGACATATGGATGAAAATGGAATAGTGTAGGTCAGATGGTTTCACAGGTCGGCGCAAGATCGAGGGCCGAAGGGCCTGTACTGCGCTGTAATGTTCTAATTCTAATTCTAATTTCCAGTCAAGTGTATGGCTGGCACAGGAATCTCCAACCAGAAATCTATGGAAACCTTATTTCACTATGTTCATGTAGTGATAATAAGATCATTTGGTTATTAATGCTGTTTTCTAGCCTTTTCAGTGCAAGTAAATTGAATCTTACTATTGAATATATAAATTGAACATCCAACATTGCCAATCTGTCTTTTAAAAATACTATTTATAGGGAGCACCTGCTACATTAATGTCTATTTTTCAAGTGATAGTTTCAATTGTTTTTTGTTGTGGAGGGGGGTGGTGTGGGCCTGCAGTGAGGGGTTGGGGGTAGGAGACTGGGAGATGGGTTAAGCCCAACTCTGGAGCTGAAGACTGTTTGTGATATGGGTTTTAGTCCATCTATTTTTTGTTACTGACCTATCAATTGGGATCATGGCTTTGTGGCAAAAATGAAGCATCGGTGTCTATGTTTTAGTTTGAAATTAACACTTTTAATTCTGTTGTGTTACTTATGTCAGGCAAACCCCCTACCTGCCAAGACTAAGGCACACATTATTTCGCCACATGAACATTAAAACTAAAAATTGCAAGCCCCTGACTGGAAAGACATTTCATAGTAACAGACAGTGTCAGAACAATGGGGACCCAGTCGTTGCTTCCCCAATACATCGAAGAAGTGGTCAGACCAGTTTTAGTCACATGACTAACTGGATGTTGCAAACATTTGAACTGAGAGTTTTAAAATTGGAGAAAACAGTGTTTGAAATCAGAGGCTGTTTTTCTCCTGGACTGAGAACATCTCTCTCCTGTCTGCTCTCATCTCGCTCACACCAGCATCGGAAACCATTGAAGATATATGAACACTAAGAGAGAAACCTCTCCTACAGTGAACAAGATTTAAAAAGAATACTGGGCCCCACTATAGGTACCTACAATCAAGGACTCGACGGCGAGCTGGAAACACAGCACAGTAAATAAGAAACTCTTCTGAAATTGCCTCAAGCCTCACCATTTTATTTTTCTTCTCTTTTCTGTCCCCATTTGCATGTGTGTATCGCATGTGCATGTTAGCATGGGCGCATCGTATATCCGTAGGCATGAACCGTATTAGAGTTTAAGTTTAAGTTTAATAAATTTCACTTTTCTCTTTTAAACCTGAGAAAAACATGGCATGCTCATTTCTTTGCCTTATAGTTGGAAGGTTTGAACAAGGATTCTCAAAGAGGGAGCTCAAAACACAGGGCTGAATTTTACCGGCCCCTCGACACTGCGGATCGCAATGTGGGGGCTGGTAAAATGCTGCGGGGAGTGGCCTGCTGCATTTTACCAGCAGTGGCGGGACCACGGTACGGCCCCCTCGCCGCACAGCGGCGGCACCACAATTAGCATATGGTAATGATTACTTACCTGTGCTGATTATGCAGCCCACCGCCTCTTCACCGACACTGCCGGATTTTCCGTTGAACGGGCAGCCGTCATGTGCCGTCCCATTCACGATCTGAAAAGCCGGTGGGTCCTCACTCTGCATTACGGAAGGGAGAAGGGAGGGGGTATACACAGGGGTCTAACTGCATTCTTGAAGGGAGGCGGGAGGGGGGATACATAGGAGTCTATCTCTGCATTCTGGAAGGGAGGAGGGAGGGGGGATATACAGGGGGCTAACTCTGCATTCTGGAAGGGAGGAGGGAGGGGGGATACACAGGAGTCTAACTGCATTCTTAAAGGGAGGTGGGAGGGGGGATACATAGGAGTCTAACTCTGCATTCTGGAAGGGAGGGGGGATACACAGGGGGCTAACTCTGCATTCTGGAAGGGAGGGGGAGATACACAGGGGTCTAACTGCATTCTTGAAGGGAGGGAGGATATGCAGGCTCTAACTCTGCATTCTTAAAGGGAGGAGGGAGGTGGGGAGATACACAGGCGTCGCACTCTACATTCTGAAAGGGAGGGGGTCTGGGATTACTGGAGGGAAAGCAGTGCTGGCATGAAGCGAGGTACCGTGTACCATCCCTCCATTAACAGTGTACATTCTGTGTTTGTGAGAGGGCAATGGCACACTAGGCAACCTGTGTGTGGGGAGGGTGCCAGAAAGGGCAAGAGCATTAAGGTTTTATGGATGCTGGGGGCAACCAATTCATTTTGTAGGATCTTGATGTGATCATCCTGTGCCATTCTGAGTGTTGGCCAAGATGGGCAATGCCATGGCACGCCATATAGTTGATCCAGGAAAGCAGCTGATGTACCCATCAACATCAACCCCTGCCCTGTTAGGAACCTTCAAATACACGCAGGGTTCAACTTTATTTATCACATGGAAACAGGTATGGCTCATCCTTCATTGTGTGATCCTCTGCACGTGAGGATCCGTATGCGCCAGAAGCAATACCAACAAGCAGGTGCGATCCACGTAGAGGCCCCCGGTTGTGGGCAGCAGCCCCCAAGGTGAGCCTGCCATTACGGTTGCCGTGTATCTGCAGGCCCCACATGACATACCATCAGATGTCAGAGCTTCAGTGTCAGAGGAGATTGCGCACATGGAGAGATTGGTGACATGTCTCTGTGCCCTGCTCAAGGATGACCTGAAGCCCATGGGCTCCGGTGGACATCCCATGCCTTTGTTTCTCATAATGGCAATGGTTCTCAAGCCTGATGCCTCTGCAGCCTTTTAGGGGCCGACCAGAGACCTTAGTGGGATCACACAGTCAGCAGTGCACCGCTGCATCAGGGAGGTCATCAATGCCCTGCACCGGAGGGCCAGTGAGGATGTCCACTTCAGGACGGACTCTCACAGCCAGACCCAGAGGGCAATTGGTTCTGGCACCATTGCCGGAGAACCATAGGTTGTAATGTTCATAGACTGCACTCAGGCCTACTGCCAAGCTACCACCGGCAGACGTCACCACTAAAGGAGCCCTCTCAATCTAGGTGAAGCTGGTATGTGAACACCACAGATACTTGCAGCGAATCTGTGACCGTTTCTCAGGCAGCTGCAATGACACCTGGGTCTTGCGCCTGTCCCAGCTGCCACCGCTGTTCACTTAACTGTCTCAGATAGAGAGGTGGCTTCTTGGAGATAAGGGCTATCCTTTGCAGACATGGCTCCCGACACCAGTGAGAGATCCCACCACTGCTGCAGAGGAGAGGTACAATGCAAGCCACTGAACTACTTGTGCCACCATTGAGCAGGAGATCGGCATGCTGAAAGAGCGCCTCCAATGCCTGTATGGACAGGGTGATGCCCTGTACTACGGGCCAAAAAGGCCAGCTCCTTTCTTTACTGCTCTGCACAGCTATGCATCCAATAGGGCCCAGGCCTAGCATGATGAGGAGAGACGTCAACAGGATTTGTCCTCAGACTATGAGGACGCTGATGACCTACAACATGAAAGACGCAAGGGAGGGCAGATGACACCCAGGCTCTACATACAGGGCTAGCAGTGAGGTAGGGATGTATGGATGTGGCTTATCAGACAAAGGCAACCTGCTCCATAGGAACTGACATGAGCTCTACAAGCCATACATTACCCTCACTCACCTGCTGTGCACCAGTCCACATCTGCAGCATCCCTGTGTAAACCATTAGAGGCAGCAGCTGACTGAGCCAATGTCCATGTCACTGCATCCGTGGAGACGCTCATGTGTAATGGTGGCTTGGCAATGATATTATTGCATATGTTGGCTCTTCTGAAGGGCCAATGGTGCCAAGGGATGTGACATTGGCGCTACATGCTGGCACACATCATTAGCACAGAGAAAAGGACACACATGTTGGTGAGGAACATTTAGTGAAAGACGTATTTACATTGCTGTGACATCCATGCATTCCCATTTGTGTCAGTGTGTTCTCTGTAAACCTCTGTAATACCTTTTATGGTCTATTTAAGTCTCACGTTCTGGAATGTGCAAATTTAAGATTATTCACCCAGGTGTGGCATGCCTACAAGAAGGAATGTTACACTGGAGTGGGAGAAGAGGATCGTAACTTCACAGGACACTGGGACACAGCAGGGCAAGTATGTGGCAGCAAAGCGGAAAGTGCTGGGGTCACTCAGCAGGTCAGGCAGCATCTGTCCGGCAGAGAGATTCAGTTAACCTTCAGGTCCGTGAACTTGGACAAGTTAACTTTGCTTCTCTCTCCACAGATGCTACCTGACCTGCTGGATTTCTGCAGCACTTTCTGCATTTCTGCCAGATTGACAGCAGCCCCACTCTTCAGTAGTCAGGTAACTTTGACAGCTGTCAGGAAGCAGGTGCTGGGGTGCTTAAAATAGGGCCCCCAGCACCTCCTGCACAACTGTCAAAGGATTCCTCACTGCGCCTCTCCCCACATAATATCAGGGGGGAGGCTCAGCACAGTGATGCTAATGAGCCCCCGCGCGTAATATTGCGGAGGCTCTGCGGTGACCGCTAAATGCAGGCGCCACGCTGAGTTGAAAGGGCGCTGCAATGCAGCGCGGCGCCCGAATAAAATTCAGCCCACAGTATGAAAAAAAATAATACTGTGTTACAATAAGACCAGGTAAAGACAGCAAAAAACCCCTAGACACCTTTGTCACCTGGTCATAACACTTAGAAGTTAAAAGCTACTTTCGCTCGCAACAATTATGTCCCAACTTAACTCAAAACAATATTGTAACTATTGTTCAGTTTTTCTCTGAGCAGTTTGCTTAGGGGAGGTGCCAAGACACTCAATTTAAACACAAAATTGTTCTGGGATTTGTTCAGATGTGTGGCTGATTACCAGATTTTTGAAGTTAACAGGTGGTGGTTCAAATTCTGCTTGGCTACAGTTACTGCTTTGGAGGAACTTTCCAGCCTGTCCTTTTCAAATCACTGAGTTTGATTTGGCAGCTTTGAAGCACAATTATCTGGCTTATACCTCTGAAGGGGATTTGATAAATGAATAATGTCAGAAGTTGCTGAGAATTGAAAATAAATAACTGCATAGAAATGTTTTACACAACAGTTTCACATTATTTATTAATTTTCCACACAAGGACCTGGTATTTGTTTAACAGCTGTTGTAAACATATGTATTGTTTCTATTATTCACTTATGCATTTGCCACTAAGTACATTTTTCAGCATTTAAGGTGTAAAATGAAGTCTAGTACTCATGTTATCCTGCCACATCTCAAAGACAAAGAGGAGGCATTGGATCAACCAGTGTTTGAAGCAACCTAAAAATGGTCTCCTTGTTCATTATCCTCTATGCTTATTGTTCTAGTTAAAAATCAGGGCAAATGTAAACACTCTTGAGGGTGTAGGGAGTGAGGGCTCACCAAAAAGAGTAGTCTGAAATACAGAAACCAAAGAAAAAAGTCCAGAACAAAGAATAAAAGAATCCCCAAATTTTGCAGGATGTTCCTATGGGGATCCTCTTTATTTATGCTATCTGAAGGTGGAAGATGGGAGGGATTATAGGTTACATCAAGAAGGACTGTGGTCACCTGTTGTTACCCTCCCAATTACATAGATGGGAATTATCTCAAGAAGCGTGTATGCATAGGTGAAGATTCACCAGGCAGGCTGTGAAAGACTTCTGTTTCAAGCAACCTGCAGTTAAATTCCAAATCAGGTATGGAACTCCCAGTGGGTCTCAAGGGCATTACTGCCTGAACTTCTGTACCTCAGATTCATTCCAGTCTGTCACAGGGGACCTCAGTAACACCAGTTAAAATACAAAGAACAGATGTGTCAAGCGGGTGACATGTGTTTTCCACAGCTAATGACATCATTACTTTCCCGATGGGCATCTGACAACAGCATGACAGGGTATTGTATTTATTCCAAATTGCAAGATTCTCCCAAGTCTTGCCTGCTCCTGCAGTTAATAGTTATGAATTCGTAAACTACACAAGCTATCACTCCATCAATGTGCAACTGGTGGGTGACCATCTGCACAGGATCATGCATGTCAATGATCACTTCCAGGGTATTAGTCATGATTACTTTAGTTAAGGCAATCCACAGTGCAAATGCAAGTAATGGATTCGTCCACACCAGCTATCAGCTACGAAAGGTTAAGTGGCACTACCTGCAACAATTGCAGCCATCTTTCATGGTTTGAAAAATAAATCCCCTGATGTCTGATCCTTGTCCTCAATAACTGAGGAGGACACAAGCTAATACTCCAGAGAGCAGCTTCTTGTATATCATGTGCCATTACCACCTGCTGCTGCTTATTTCTGTTTATCAACCAGTACCTTCTCCTCAGCTTCATTTACTAAATCTCCAGGGTGCTGAAGATGGTGCGGTGAAGGCTTAAAGTGAGGGATCGTGTGTGCAATGATCTAGAAGCTTCTTCTGAGTCCCTTAGCTCAACTCAGCTACACATGATGCACTTATGGAAAAAGAACATATGTCTTTATGTCAACTTTCTGTTGATTTTTTATTTGTTCTCTGTATGTGGGAGACATCAGCAAGGCAACATTTTTTGACCATGTTTAGTTACCCTGAAGTGATAGTGGGCCTTCTTCTTGGACTGTCGTAGTCCTTTTGATGATGGTGCTCCCACAGTGGTGTTAGGTAGGAAATTCCAGAGATTGATTCAGTGGCAAGAAAGATATTAATATATATTTTCAAGTCAGCATGTGTGACTTGAAGCAAAACCTAGAGGTAACAATGTGCCCATGACGTTGTATTCTTGCCCGTCTTGATGGTAGAGGTCATGGGGCTAGGAGGTATGTTGAAAGGACTGAATATTGAATCAAGTGCACTACTTTAGCCTTGATTGTAATACGCTTCTTTATTGTTGTTGCAGCTGCACCCATCCAGGTGATTGATGAATAGTCCATCATACTTGCACCTCGTAGATGATAGAAAGGCTTTGATGAATTAGGAGGAGTGCCACTCATCAGAGAGTGCCAAAGCACTGGTCTACTCTTCTAATCACAGTGTCATAATGACAGGCCCAATTAAGCTTCTGGTCAAGGGTGACTCACAGGATGTTGATGGTGGGGGATTCAGTTGAAGGTCACAGTGGTGGGGCAGTGGGGGGAGGTGGTGTGGAAGGTGGCTAGTTGAGAACACTATCTGGAACTTATATTGTTGCAAATCATACCTTCTATCTGTCAGCCCAAGCCTGGATACAACCCAGATCCTGCTGAAGGCTGGCGTGGGTGCTTCATTATTGGAAGAATTGTGAATGGAGCCAAATGCAAAATGGCAGTGAACAGTTTATACATACGAACATACGAATTAGGAGCAGGGGTAGGACACTCAGCCCCTTGAGCCTGCTCCGCCATTCAGCAAGATCATGGTTGATCAACTCCACATTCCTACCTACCCCCAATAACCTTTCAACCCCTTGCTTATCGAGAATCTATCTACCTCTGCCTTAAAAATATTCAAAGACTCTGCTTCCACAGCCTTTTGAGAGAGTTCCAAAGACTCACGACCCTCTGAGAGAAAAGATTTCTCTTCATCTCTGTCTTAAATGAGCGACCCCTTATTTTTAAACAGTGACCTCTAGTTCTAGATTATGACAGAGGGATGGTTATTAATTAAATACCTGAAAAGGTGGAGTCAAGGGGACACAGCCCTGAGGAACTGTGGCAGTAATGTTGTGGGCTTGCAATGATTGTGCTCTGAGAACCATGAACCTCTTCCTGTGTGTCAGGTTTGGAATTGTTCTTCCATGTATGCTTTGCTGCCAGTAAGTGAGTAAATGAGTCAGATAAGCAAAAGGGGCTGCAGAAGTCCAATGCAAACTCTGAGCAAGTGCTAAACCTCCAACCGCACCATCCCCTTTTTTTCCTCTCTACCCCTGATCTCCACAGCTGCCTTCTTGAAGGTAGTCAGAGGACAGAGGTTGGGTTGCCTCCTTCCATGCCTTCTCTCCTTGTTATGTACTGTCTTCTCCTGCTAAAATAGTAGAAGAGTTGATAATTTGAAATTACTATGCAAACAAATGATGATGCCAATGTGTGAGCATGCCGCACATCCTAAGTGTGCGAGTATAAACCTTCATCATGCAGAAGCAATAGATTAAAGAAACTATAGAGAGAACAGCATTTGAAGATGTGAGGGAAGAGACACTTGAGAGAAGTGCTGCATGATGAGCAGTTACAGGAAGCATGTAAAGTACTGTAAGACTGTGAGTGACAGGTAACTGCACATGTCTTGCAATGCTTAATAAATTCTATTATTAGAAAATAGGATGGGGTTTCTTATTTAATACGCAAAATGAAGTCACTCAGATTCTTATGCAATGACAGAGAAGTGCCTTTGGTATTTATGATTGTAGCTACCTTCCATCAAGTAGCTCGCACCACTCACCCGAATATTCAGCTACCGTTAGCAAAGAGGGCCTGTGGAGTGCTGGCAGCAAGCCAAATGCATCAGCTAGGGCCCTGGAAGCTGACAGATAGGTCCATTCCTCTTCTCTTCGCTGTTTCCCAACAGAAGGCTGAGTTAGAGGGCAAAGGATTTACTTCTGGGAATGCAACTAGCCCACCAAATTCAGGTGTAGTTTGATCTGGACAGCCACAGTGCATTTTAGCTGCCATGCACCCGACCAAAGAGCGGGCAGGAAAATTGATCACTTGCTTAACGCCATAAGATTACTGTGGCGATGTAGTGCAGTGGGTTAGCACAGCATCCTTTTACCTCAGAGATCTGGGTTTGACTCCAATCCAGCTTGATGCAATGGAATATTCCTCTCTGATTAAAAGTTTATTTTGTGAAATTAATTTAGAATTGTATTAAATCAGCTTTACATGATGGTTGGGCACAGCATAAGACTGCCCATAATTTAATTTAGTGGGCAACCTCACTCAGAGACCCTAATGATGACAAATGTGAGAAATACAAGCATCTCACTGATTTAAGTAGTTTTAAGGCATATTCTTAGGGCAGAATAAAAAAGAGCATGCATTTGTACAGTGCCTTTCACGTCCTCAGAACCTCCCAGAGCATGTTACAGACAATTAACTACTTCTGAGATGTAGTCATGTTGTTCTGCAGACCAACACAGCAGCCAATTTACACACTAAGGTCCCACAAACAGCAATGAGATAAATGGACAGATAATCTGTTTTTGGCGATTTTGAATAAGAATAAATGGTAACCAGAATAATTCTCCTGTTTTTTTTAAAAATACTGCCATTTGCATCTTTTACATCCAAGGAACAATCTGATCGGGCCTTAGTTCACTGTCTCATGTGAAAGACAGCACCATCATCAATCCAATGTTTCCCACAATACTGCACTGAAGTGTCAGCTTCATGTGCTCAAGATGGATTAGAATTTGAACCCATAAGCTCCTGGTGCAGAAGCAAAACTTTATCAGTAGGATGAGTTGTGTAGAACAAACAAGATTATCTGTCTTGGGAATGCTTTATTTAACAGTGCGCCCTAAAGTGGAAAATGTTCAACTCCCAATACTAACATCCTTACCTTGATAAACACAAGTTCCCCTCCTCCACCCACTCCAAATAAAATATATAGATTGAATTAACAGGCTCCACTATACACGGTGAAGTTGAATCAGATGATTTCCAGGTTCTCCCTTCTCCTTCAGTATAAACAGATGCTTGAATTTATAAAAAAACAACTAATGCAGTGAAAAATCTTAAATGCTTCACTGAGGCAAAAATCAATGACAAGCTGTGATTGGAGAAATGTTTGAGATGGGGTGGGGTGGGGTGTGGGGATAACTACAGGTATGGCTTTCGAGGAAGGTTTTGGAGAGACTTACAAAAGAAGTGAAAGAAATACCAAGGTGTTTAATAAGAGCATCCCATCCCTAGTTTCCATGAAAAAGTGGTGGTAGACCCTTTTCTTCAACTGCTACAGTCCACTCCCACAATGCTGTTAGGTAAGGAGTTCCAGTCTCTTGACCCAGTAATGATGAACAAATGGCAATATGTGTCTAAGGTAGGTGATGGCACTCCCATGCACTTGCTGCCTGTGTCCTTCCAGGTAGTGTAGTTTGCGGGTTTTGGAGGTGCTGTAGAACAAGTCTTGCCAAATTGCTGCCGTGCATTCTGTAGATAGTGCATACTGCAGCCATAGTGTGTTCATGGCAGAGAGTGTATATTTTAAGGTAGAGGATGGTTGCTGATCAAACAGATTGTGTTTACATTGGATAGTTTCAAGCTTCTTCAGTATTGCTGCAGTTGCACCCATCCAGGCAAGTGAAGAGACTTCTATCACATTCCTGACTTGCACCTGGTGGACAGGCTTTGGAGAGTCAGGAGGTGAGCTGCAGAACACACAGCCTATGACTTGCTTTAGTAGCCAGGGCATTTATTCAGCTGATCCAGTTGAGTTTTTCATCAGTGGCAATACCCAGGATGTTTATGATGGCAGATTTAAGGATGGTAATACCAATGTCAAAGGGAGGTGGCTAGACTCTCTCTTGTTCGAGATGGTCATTGCCTGGCACTTGTCTGACATGAATACATGAATGTTACTTGCCACTTCTCAACCCAAGCCTGGATGTTGTTCAGGTCTTGGTGTCTTTTTTTTATTTTTTGATGGGGTGTGGGCATCACTGAAAAGGCCAGCATTTATTGTCCATCCCTAATTGCCCTTGAGAAGGTGGTGGGGAGCTGCCTTCTTGAATTGTGGCGGTCCATCTGGTGTGGGTACACCCACAGTACTGTTAGGGAGGGAGTTCCAAGATTTTGAACCAGCAACAGTGAAGGAACAGCGATTTCGTTCCAAGTCAGGATGGTGAGTGTCTTGGAGGGCAATTGCAGATGGTGGCGTTCCCATGTATCTACTGCCGTTGTATTTAGAGCTATGGTAGCTAAATTCCTACTATAGTGAGAATGGAGCATAGGGAGGCAGGGTGAAAGTGATCAGAGCCAGAAGAGCGGAAGGCGCCTGTCAGCACTGAGAGCTGGAGGGGGTTGCAGAAGTTGGGCTGTAAAGTGCAGGAGGAGCAGCTTTATAGCATGGGAGAAAGAGGCTGAGAGGAGAGGCTGTAAAGTAGGGGAGGAGCAGCTAAGAAAAGAGCCCACTCTGTGATGCAGGGAAGATTCTGAGAAAAAATTTCTGAATCTGAAAAGGTGCTTTCAGAAGAGTGATGGAGCCAAAGGAATTACAGCTAAGTGTTTAATTTATTACATGATTAAGTGAAGTGTTTAATTCATATATAATTAAGCCAACTGTTTACTTAATTAATCAGATCTACGGGAATAAAATTAAAGTTAACTAAATAAAGGATACTAACATTAAAGGATTCCAATTTTCATTCAATTAAAATCTAATATCCAGAATTAATATAAAAGGGTTAAGAAAATAATAAAATAATGAAGTTAATAAACAAAAGTTAAGGTTAATTAGCTACTAATAAATCTGAAATCAAGATGAATTCAAATATCTAAATATAATCTAGCTCTTAGGTAATTGTATTCTATCTAAAACTAAAATAATACCAATATATAAATATAAACCAGAAATGGTAATGTAGCTGGTGTGTTGGGAGGGGAATGTGTGGGAGTTTGTGGACTTAGACTGTTCCATATTGCCACAACTGAAGTAACTGCCTCTGGTTTGAGACAATCTGGTTTAGAGTCTTTGAGCTGGAGTAAACAACTAACAGGAGGAAGAGACTCCATAAATATCCCCATCCTCAATGAGGTGGGAGCCCAGAACATCAGAGCAAAATACAAGGCTGAAGCATTTCCAACCATCTGCAGCCAGAAGTTCCAAGTGGATGATCCATCTTGGCTTCCTCTTGAGGTCCCCAGCATCACAGATGCCAGTCTTCAGCCAATTTGATTCACTCCACATGATATCCAGAAACAGCTGAAGGCACTGGATACTAAAGGCCTGCTACCCGACCCAAACCTGGCGGGACCTGACGACATGCGTCAGATTCAGGTCGGGTCGGGTCGCTCTGTTAGGCTGGTGGAAGAAATACAATGTTGCATACCCTAAATTGGCCAGGCTGGCTAGAAGTATACTTTGCATTCCACCCAACAGTAGCAGCAGTGAGAGGAACTTCAGCATCGCTGGAAGGGCAATCGACAAGCGGAGGACTGCCTTTAAGCCTTCCACTGTTGACTCTATTCTTTTTTTACATGACAATTTATGACACATTTTGTTCTTTTTTTTTTGCCATGTCTGTAACAGAAACTACTTACTTGCTATGTCTGAAACTAAGACTACTGAATAAAATGTTCGCCGAACTGCCGATTGGGTGCTTCGTTGGAGTAGGCTATTTGTTTTCTTTTTAATCTGGAAAGTGGTTTGGGACATCCTGAGGTTGTGAAAGGTGCCAGAGAAGAGCAAGTCTTTCTTTGTAGAGAGAAAATGGATAATGACATGAGAAGACTGCTTAAAAATCATGAAGGAGTCAAGATGTTGTTTGAAAGTCTCGGAAGAGACAGGTTGATATTTCTGACTGAGAAGAGAAATACTATGTGTATTTGAAAGTTATCTACAAAAACTTAGTTCGGCTTCTAGAGGTGGGATCTTTAATTTTGTGCTCTCAAGGAGTTGGAAGAAAGAAGTTCAATAAATACATAACTGTATTTGATCACTGTTAGATTATTTGTTTTGCATTTTAATACTTCAAATCAGGGCTTCTGGGATGCTTTATCTCTTCTAAGACTGAACTGTAATCTTACAGAGGAACAAGACAGTCCAGTGTAAAGGCCTGATCAGGTCTGCAAATGAGACCCGACCCGAGCCCGACAGAACCCCATCCGAGCTCGAGCCTGACCCAGCCCGAGTCCTTCCATTTTTTCCCGCGCCAAACCCAACCCGACCCAACCTTGAGTTAACTTACCTTCCATTTTTCATTTTGTTCCTTACCAGCACAAGCTTACAATAAGTGTAGCAAAACCACCTTTAAAGTCCAAAAAGTAAATTAACATTAAAGTCACTTACCTGAGGTGGTGATAGAGCGTGTCTGATCCAGCCCGACCCGACCCAAGCCCGAATGCCGGACCCGGAAGTGCAACCACCACCTGCAAGTTCCCCTCCAAGTTACACATCATCCTGAATTGGAAATATATCGCCGTTCCTTCACTGTCGCTGGGTCAAAATCCTGACCTCCCTTCCTAACAGCACTGTGGGTGTACCTAAACCACATGGACTGCAACAGTTCAAGAAGGCGGCTCACCATTGCCTTCTCAAAGACAATTAGGGATGGGCAATAAATGCTGACCTTGCCAGCAACGCCCACATCCCACGAAAGAATTTTAAAAAAAGATGGGGAAGGAAAAGGGCAGGTGGGGTAGCTATACTAATTAGAGATAACATAATGGCAGTCGCAAAAAGAGACATAACTAACAGGTTAGAAATAGAAACACAATACCTATGAACTAAAATGAAAGATTAGAGATTGGGAGGGAGCTCCAAGATTTTATTCCAGCCACAGTGATGGAATGCTGATTATATTCCCAAGTCAGGATGGTGTGTAACTTGAAGATGAACTTGGACAATAGTGTTTCCATTCATCGCCTGCCCTTGTCCTAGGTGGTAGAGTGCGTGGGTTTGGGAGGTGCTGTCAAAGGGAACTTTCTGAGTTGCTGCTGTGTAACTTGAAGATTGTATACATTGCAGCTATGTTGTGCCAGTGGTGGAGGGAGTTTGAGGTGGTGAATGGGTGCTGATCAAGCAGGTTGTTTTGTCCTGGATGGTGTCAAGCTGCTAGTGTGTTGTTGGAGCTGCACTGATCCAGGCAAGTGGAGATTATTTCAATCTACTCCTGTTTTGTGCCTTGCAATTGGTAGAATAACAACTTGTGTTTCTATAGCATCTTTAATGTAATAAAACAGAGGAGCATTATACAAATTTGACACCTAGCTGCTTATGGCAATATTAGAGAAGTGGTCAAAAACTGGTTTAAGGAGTGTCTCAAAGGAGGAAAGAGAGGTAGAGGGGCTTACGGAGGAAATTCCAGGGCTCAGGGGCCCAGACAGCTGAAGGTATGGCCACCAATGGTGGAGCAATTAAAATCAGGGGTGCTCAAGAGGTCAGATTTAGCGTGCAGATATCTTGAAGGATTGTGGGACTACAGGAGATTGCAGAGATAGGGAAGGGCGAGGCCATGGAGGGATTTGAAACAAGGATGAGAATTTTAAAATCAAGACGTTGCTTAGCCTGGAGACAGTGTAGGTCAGTGAGCACAGGGGTGATGGGTGAACAGGACTTGATGCGAGTAAGCCATGAACAGCAGATTTTTGGATGACCTCAAGTTTATGTAAGGTAAAATATGCGAGACCAGCCAGGAGTGCATTGGAATAGTCAAGTCTAGTGGTAACAAAGGCTTGGATCAGGATTTCGCCAGCAGATGAGCTGAGGCAGGGATGGAGTCAGGAGATGTTACAGCACTGACGGTCTTAGTCATGGCATAGATATGTGGTTAGAAGTTCAACTCATGGTCAAATATGACACCAGGGGTGTGAACAGTCTGGTTCAGCCTTACAATTGCCAGGGAGAGGGATAGAGCCAGTAGCTATTTATCAGAACTATTCTGATGATAGATCATTGACCTGAAATGCTCTCTCCACAGATGATGCCAGAGTATTTCCAGCATTTCTTGCTTTCATATTATATGTAATTGATTTAATTCATTCAGTTTCTGCTGCTTTATTAGTAGATTTACCTCGTGTTCATGGTTAGAGATAGAATTTTCTGAAAATCACATGTAATTTGCTTGTGCAAAATGTGATGCATATGAGACAGACAGGGAGTGTGTACAGGAGTGTCATTTTTATAATAACACTAGTGCATTTACTGTGAGCAATGCCACAAGCGATCAGAGGATAGGCAATTTCATAAAGATAGAAATGTAAATCATCCAATTTATAATGTATTATTCTGAGGTGAAGTTGTTTTCTTTGAAGGCAGCAGATCCTAATTGTCATGAAGTACACACCAGCTCAGTTAACACAGTTTAAAAATTGTTTGGTTAGGGGAAATTGCACGTTCTAAAGTGCTTGTCAGTTCACAAGAACACAGCATTAAGTAAGCTTTTTTAAAGAATTTTTTTTCAAGATTGCTACATCAGTGGCAAATTATGAAGTCTGGAATGTGATATGCCACTCTTAATTTATTAATTTTAATATCAAATAGCTAAATAGAGAGCTATGTTAAGTTTTCTCCATTACACTTTGGAATGCAAATAAATTATTAAAAAAATATTTTCTCAGGAGCACATCACTAGACTGCTCAGAAAATATATCAATGCATTATGTGGAGTATTCCCACTTCTAAATTTGCCACTGCCCACTGTGTAATCCTATTCAAACAGATACTATGGAGCTGATAAGAAACATAGCCACTTTGGTTTCATATGTTTATTGCGAAGACCAGAACTCATTACTACAAGTTTTCTGTATTATCACAGTACACAAAGCAAAATGGTGGCATGCATGACAACTGAACTAATAATGTAAGTTCTAAGAACTGCACACTTTGTTAAATCAACTGTGATAGAACATCTAAAATAGGCATTCAAATAATTTTCATTGTCTCCTTCAATAATAGAATTAACCCAAGAACCTGGATAAACCTTTAGAACAATTACAACACATCATGGCAAGCAACGTGATATGAAAAATATCTCCATCAGATGGTTACAAACTTGTGACTTTGATGTTAAAACTCACTGGGTTACATTTTCAACTCGTCATCCAGATGTAAGATTGGCATTATGGATTGGCTGCGTGTTGTAGAAACTGCCCGATTTTCATTTCCATGGAAATTAATATTTTCTCGGGGTGGGACGGGACTCCCGAGAAAAGATTAATACATTATCAGGTGGTATCTATAACATGCAACTGATTTGGAATGTCACTTTTACACCTGGGTAGCAGTTGGAAATCTACCCCATTGTGAAGTCAAACTGTATTAACTCATGACTACAAAGAACAAGATGACTCGTGCAGTCTGAAATCATGAGGTGCATTATTTTCATGCACATCAGTACCAACGAGTCAGTTATCTGCTTATACTACCTCGTAGCCAAGTCCTCAGCAATTCAGGGAAAAAATGCTAATGTGTAGTGTGTACTAACAACTTGGCGAACAAGAAGATATGAAAAATGTCTCCGTCAGATTGATACAGACTTGTGACTTTGATGTTAAAACTCACTGGGTTACATTTTCAACCAGTCATCCAGATGTAAGATTGGCATTATGGATTGGCAGCGTGTTGTAGAAACTGCCCGATTTTCATTTCCATGGAAATTAATATTTTCTCGGAGTGGGGCGGGATTCCCGAGAAAAGATTAATACATTATCAGGTGATATCTATAACAAGCAACCAATCTGCAATGTCACTTTTACATCTGGGTAGCAGCTGGAAATCTACCCCATACTGAAGTCAAACTATATTAACTCATGACTACAAAGGATAAGGTGGCTCGTGCAACTGAAATCATGAGGTGCATTATTTTCATGCACATCAGTACCAAGGAGTCAGTTATCTGTTTATACTATCTCATTGATAACATAAACTCAGCCAAGTCCTCAGAAATTCAGGGAAAATGCCATTGTATGTGTATTGTGACCCAACAACTTAGCAAACAACAAGATATGCATAATATCTCCATCAGATGGTTGCAAACTTGGGACTTTGGTGTTAAAACTCACTGGGTTACATTTTCAACCAGTCATCCAGATGTAAGATTGGCATTATGGATTGGCTGCGTGTTGTAGAAACTGCCCGATTTTCATTTCCATGGAAATTAATATTTTCTCGGGGTGGGACGGGACTCCCGAGAAAAGATTAATACATTATCAGGTGGTATCTATAACATGCAACTGATTTGGAATGTCACTTTTACACCTGGGTAGCAGTTGGAAATCTACCCCATTGTGAAGTCAAACTGTATTAACTCATGACTACAAAGAACAAGATGACTCGTGCAGTCTGAAATCATGAGGTGCATTATTTTCATGCACATCAGTACCAACGAGTCAGTTATCTGCTTATACTACCTCGTAGCCAAGTCCTCAGCAATTCAGGGAAAAAATGCTAATGTGTAGTGTGTACTAACAACTTGGCGAACAAGAAGATATGAAAAATGTCTCCGTCAGATTGATACAGACTTGTGACTTTGATGTTAAAACTCACTGGGTTACATTTTCAACCAGTCATCCAGATGTAAGATTGGCATTATGGATTGGCAGCGTGTTGTAGAAACTGCCCGATTTTCATTTCCATGGAAATTAATATTTTGTCGGAGTGGGGCGGGATTCCCGAGAAAAGATTAATACATTATCAGGTGATATCTATAACAAGCAACCAATCTGCAATGTCACTTTTACATCTGGGTAGCAGCTGGAAATCTACCCCATACTGAAGTCAAACTATATTAACTCATGACTACAAAGGATAAGGTGGCTCGTGCAACTGAAATCATGAGGTGCATTATTTTCATGCACATCAGTACCAAGGAGTCAGTTATCTGTTTATACTATCTCATTGATAACATAAACTCAGCCAAGTCCTCAGAAATTCAGGGAAAATGCCATTGTATGTGTATTGTGACCCAACAACTTAGCAAACAACAAGATATGCATAATATCTCCATCAGATGGTTGCAAACTTGGGACTTTGGTGTTAAAACTCACTGGGTTACATTTTCAACCAGTCATCCAGATGTAAGATTGGCATTATGGATTGGCTGCGTGTTGTAGAAACTGCCTGATTTTCATTTCCATGGAAATTAATATTTTCTCGGAGTGGGGCGGGATTCCCGAGAAAAGATTAATACATTATCAGGTGGTATCTATAACATGCAACTGATCTGGAATGTCACTTTTAAACCCGGTAGCAAGTTGAAAATCTACCCCATAGTGAAGCCAAACATAAACTCAGCCAAGTCCTTAGCAATTCAGGGAAATATGCCATTGTATGTATGTTGTGGCCCAACAACTTCTAGAGATGGACTGATCAGGGTTTCAAAATCACCATAGATGTTTTCACTACTCACTAATTTGAATGGGGCCAAATGTTGATAACTGACCACGTTTCGGAGATGCTTGTTATGAGACTGTTGCACTTTTAGTGCAAGTAAATTGCACTCAGTTCACAGCTCAACACAGAAACCTCAGCACATCTGACGTAATCCCAGTTATGCTAACTCAGTTGTAAAGTGCAATCATAAAAACTAAAGATAAATTGATTTTGATATAGATTAAATGTTGATTTTGTACCGATTCTGTATTTTTATCTGTATGTAGAGCAATCTTCTTGATCTGTTGCAACCATTTTTGTAACATCAACATTATGTGAAGTCAGGAAATCATGAGGTTGGTTGATGGGATTTTCTTCTAGGTGTCGTTCTCTTGACAAAATCTAAGCATACTCTGTGTGTCTAAAACTGAAATTCATCCAGCAGGAGTATATCAGTGAGTAATTTGCATAGTTGATGGATACTACCCAATATGGAATAAAGGAGATTTCTACAAAAAACACAGTTCACCGAACATTAATCTGAGATAAAGCAAATAATTTTCAATGGCTGCGTAGATAATAGCATTAACCCTAGTATCAGGATAAAACTTTAAAACAGTTACAACATGTCATGGTGAACAACAAGATATGAAATATATTTCCATCAGATGGTTACAAACTTGGGACTTTGGCGTTAAAACTCACTGGGTTACATTTTCAACTCGTCATCCAGATGTAAGATTGGCATTATGGATCGGCTGCGTGTTGTAGAAACTGCCCGATTTTCATTTCCATGGAAATTAATATTTTCTCGGGGTGGGGCGGGATTCCCGAGAAAAGATTAATACATTATCAGGTGGTACCTATAACGTGCAACTGATCTGCAATGTTACTTTTACATCTGGGTAGCAGTTGAAAATCTACCCCATAGTGAAGTCAAGCTGTATTAACTCATGACTATAAAGGATAAGATGGCTCGTGCAACGGAAATCATGAGGTGCATTATTTTCATGCACATCAGTACCAAGGAGTCAGTTATCTGTTTATACTATCTCATTGATAACATGAACTCAGCCAAGTCCTCAGCAATTCAGGGAAAATGCCATTATATGTGTATTATGGCCCAACAACTTAGCAAACAACAAGATATGACAAATATTTCCATCAGATGGTTACAAATTTGGGACTTTGATGTTAAAACTCACTGGGTTACATTTTCAACCAGTCATCCAGATGTAAGATTGGCATTATGGATTGGCTGCGTGTTGTAGAAACTGCCCGATTTTCATTTCCATGGAAATTAATATTTTCTCGGGGTGGGGCGGGATTCCCGAGAAAAGATTAATACATTATCAGGTGGTATCTATAACAAGCAACTGATCTGGTATGTCACTTTTACACCTGGGTAGCAGCTGGAAATCTACCCCATAATGAAGTCAAACTGTATTAACTCATGACTACAAAGGATAAGGTGGCTCGTGCAACTGAAACCATGAGGTGCATTATTTTCATGCACATCAGTACCAAGGAGTCAGTTATCTGTTTATACTATCTCATTGATAACATAAACTCAGCCAAGTCCTCAGCAATTCAGGGAAAATGCCATTGTATGTGTATTGTGACCCAACAACATAGCAAACAACAAGATATGACAAATATTTCCATCAGATGGTTACAAACCTGGGACTTTGGTGTTAAAACTCACTGGGTTACATTTTCAACCAGTCATCCAGATGTAAGATTGGCATTATGGATTGGCTGTGTGTTGTAGAAACTGCCCGATTTTCATTTCCATGGAAATTAATATTTTCTCGGGGAGGGACAGGACTCCCAAGAAAAGATTAATACATTATCAGGTGGTATCTATAACATGCAACTGATCTGGAATGTCACTTTTACACCTGGGTAGCTGTTAAAAGTCTACCCCATAGTGAAGCCAAACATAAACTCAGCCAAGTCCTTAGCAATTCGGGGGAAAAAATGCCATTGTATGTATATCGTGGCCCAACAACTTCTGGAGATGGACTGATCAGGGTTTCAAAATCACCATAGATGTTTTCACTACTCACTAATTTGAATGGGGCCAAATGTTGATAACTGACCATGTTTCGGAGATGCTTATTATGACTGTTGCACTTTTAGTGCAAGTAAATTGCAGTCAGTTCACAGCTCAATACAAAAACCTCAGCACATATATTGTAATCCCAGTTATACTAACTCAGTTGTAAAGTAAAATCATAAAAACTAAAGATGAATTGATTTTGATATAGATTAAATGCTGATTTTGTATGGATTCTAATCACATCTTTATCTGTACGTAGGGCAATCTTCTTGATCAGTTGCATCCATTTTTGAAACATCTATATCATATGACTTCAAGATATCATGCAGTTGGTTGATGATATTTTCTTCTAGGTGTCGTTCTCTGGACAAAATCCAAGCATATTCTGTGTGGCGAAAAGCAAAATTCATCCAGCAGGAGTATACCAGTGAGTAATTTGTATAGTTGGTGGATACTACCCAGTATGGGATAAAGGAGATTCCTACAAAAAAAAAGTTCACAGAACATTAATCTGAGATAAAGCAAGTAATTTTCATTGGCTGCTTAGATAAAAGAATTAACCGTAGTATCTGGATGAAACTTTAAAACAATTACAACACATCACAATGAACGAGATATGATAAATATCTCCATCAGATGGTTACACACTTGGGACTTTGATGTCCGCAGATTGTCGAGTTGGTTGGTTTTACAGGTACAAATATTTAGCATCTCTCAACAGCCCTGCCACAAAATTACTATCAGAACTACTGACGAAATATGAAAGAACATAAAGAAATGATTCAACTTTATCATTTATGGAGAAGTAAGGCTGACAACAATACAAGAGAATATGAATTATGAGGTGATGAAGACTGGATCTTTGGAATGTCTAGATTAGATTGCTACAAAATGAAGCAATACAGGTGCTGCAAGATTTAAGATAAATCTTGATTCAAAGATGTCATAGAGATCAAAGAACTATAATGAAAGGAAATGTAACACACAATGCCACATTGGCATCGACTAGCAGAGAGAACTTTTGATCAGGAGGATCTTATGTTCTTCTGATATAATGTGGGGTAAAGAGGAATGAACAATTGACATAACATTCCAGAGCACTTGTATTTATTTATACCTATATCTGGCAGCCTCTTTCTCTCTTTGCATCCAGCACAGATTCATTATACACCAGACATCAAACTTTGTCACAGGTGTATAACAATCTGTAAAATCAAAGAAAACGAAAACCAAGGCTGGGATTTAACAGAGGCGATGACCCAATCCACCAGCTGGAAAGCCAGGGGGGAGCCCACCTCCGATGGCCCTGGAAGCCACAACTGTGTTTTACAGTCCTCAGGCAACTAACTGCCTGCAGTCGTGGCTTCCACCCCTCAAAGGCAGGATGTCCCACCTCCAAGAGTTGTTGGCTAATCAGAAGGCCGACAGCTCTTCAGTCCCAGCAGTGTCACCCGGAGCAATGGCCACTGCTGGACTGTAGCAGCCTCGGAGCAGTATCCATCAAGGAGGCCTGGAGTGCAGGTAACTGGAGTCAGGAATCGCCGGGGCCAATTAGGCAGGACCCAGTGAGGGCGATGGAGTAGGGGGGGGGAACGATTATGAGGGTAGTGGGGGGGGTGGGTCTTCCAGCGGGGGTGGCACTTGCCACTGAGGCGAGGGAGTCCTCCGTGGAGCACAGGGAGTGCAATCTGAAGGGACCTCACCCCACCAAAACCAGAGAAAGACCAACAGGTTTTACTGGGCAGTCTCCCCAGAAGGCAAAGTGCCCATCCACTGCTGGTAAAATACCAACGACGGCAGAAAGAGGCACAAAATTCTGGTGCAAGCATTTCTAATTTAGAAAGGAAGTCTACCAGCAAAAGAAGCTAGCTCCTAATTAGTATTCAAAAGAACATAAGAACCTAAGAAATAGGAGGCCGAGTAGGCCATCTAGCCCCCTGAGCCTGCTCTGCCATTTAATAAGATCATGGCTGGTCTGACTGTGGCCTTACCTCCACTTTCCTGCCTGCCCTCCATTACACTTGACTCCCTCGTAGATCAAAAATCTGTCCAATTCAGCCTTGAATATATTCAATGACCAACTGCTCGCAGGGGAAGAGAATTCTAAACACCAACGACCCTTTGAGAGAAGAAGTTCCTGCTCATCTCCATCTTCAAAGGAAGACCCATTAATTTGGAACTCTGCTTCCTAGTTCAAGATTTCCCCATGAGGGGAAACATCCTCTCAGCATCTACCCTGTCAAGCCCCCTCAGAATCTTACACATTTCAATAAGATCACCTCTAAATTTTCTAAACTCAAATGAGTATAGGCCCAATATGTTCAACATTTCCTCATAAGACAAACCCTTCATCCCAGGAATCAGTCTCGTGAACCTTCTCTGAACTGCTTCAAATGCAAGTATGTCCCTCCTTAAATAAGATGACCAAAACTGTACACAGTACTCTAAGTGCAGTCTCACAAATGTCCTGGACAGCTGCAGCAAGATGTCCCTACTTTCATAATATAATATAAAATAAAAACAAGAAATGCTGGAATTACTCAGCGGGTCTGGCAGAATCTGTGGCGAGAGAAGCAGAGTTAATGTTTCAGGTCAGTGACCCTTCATCAGAACTGACAAATATCAGAAATCTAAAAGGTTTTAAGCCAGGAAAGCGGGGGTGGGGCACAAGAAAACAAAAGAGAAGGTGTTGATATGACAGGTCACAGAGAAGGTCATGGAACAAAGGCAAATGGTATGTTAATGGTATGGTGAAAGACAAAGCGTTAGTACAGAGAGGGTGTCAATTGACAGTAAAATGAACAGCCCTGGCCCCAAGCACAAACATGAAACAAAACAGTGGGTAGGCACAGTAGAAACAAACTAAACAAACTAAAATAAAATAAACAAAGAAAAAAGAAAAAAATAACTAAAAATAACTAAAAATAAAAAGGGGGGCTTGTCATGCTCTGAAATTATTGAATTCAATGTTCAGTCCGGCAGGTTGTAGCATGCCTAATCGATAAATGAGGTGCTATTCCTCGAGCTTGCATTGATGTTCACTGGAACACTGCAGAAATCCCAGGACACAGATGTTAGCATGAGAGTGGGGGACGGGTGGGGGAGGGGTTGGTGGTGGTGGGTGCGGTGTTGAAATGGCCGCAACCGGAAGGTCGGGCTCATGCTTACGGATTCAGTGGAGGTGTTCCGCGAAGCAGTCACCCAATCTGCGTTTGGTCCCCCCAATGTAGAGGAGACCACATTGTGAGCAGCGAATACAGTATACTAAATTGAAAGAAGTACAAGTAAATCGCTGCTTCACCTTTGGGGCCTTGGATAGTGAGGAGAGAGGAGGTAAATGGGCAGGTATTACACTTCCCGTGATTGCAGGGGAAGGTGCCGTGGGAAGGGGATGAGGTGGTGGGGGTAATGGAGGAGTGGGCGAGGGTGTCATGGAGGGAATGATCCCTTCGGAATGCTGACAGGGGAAGAGAGGGGAAGATGCATTTGGTGGTGGCAATTACGCTGGATGTGGCGGAAGTGGAGGAGGATGATCCTTTGGATGTTGGGGCTGGTGGGGTGGAAAGTGAGGACAAGGGGAACCCTGTCATGGTTCTGGGAGGGAGGAGAAGGGATGAGGGTAGAGGTGCCGGAAAAGGGCCGGACACGGTTGAGGGCCCTGTCAGCCACAGTGTGGGGGGAATCCCCGGTTGCGAAAAAAGGAAGACATATCAGAAACGCTGTCATGGAAGGTTGCATCATCAGAGCAGATGCATCGGAGACGGAGAAACTGGGAGAATGAAATGGAGTCCTTACAGGAGGCAGGGTGTAAAGAAGTGTAGTCGAGGTAGCTGTGGGAGTCAGTGGGCTTATAATGAATATTAGTAGACTGCCTATCCCCAGAGATGGAGACAGAGAAGGCGAGGAAGGGAAGGGAAGTGTCGGAGATGGACCATGTAAAGGTGAGAGAAGGGTGGAAATTGGAAACAAAGTTGATAAAGCTTTCTAGTTCCGGGCGGGAGCAGGAAAAGGCACCGATACAGTCATCATCGTATCGGCAAAAGAGTTCGGGGAGAAGGCCCGAGTAGAACTGGAACGAGGAATGTTCGACATATCCCACAAAAAGACAGGCATAACTAGAACCCATGTGGGTACCCATAGCAACACCTTTTACTTGAAGGAAGTGAGTGGACTTGAAGGAGAAGTTGTTCAATGTGAGAACATGTGAGAACAATGTGAGACACCCTCGTCCACTCCTCCATTACCCCCAGCACTTCGCCCCCTTCCCACGGCACCTTCCCCTGCAATCTCAGGAGGTGTAATACCTGCCCATTTACCTCCTCTCTCCTCACTATCCCAGGCCCCAAACACTCCTTTCAGATGAAGTAGCAATTTACTTGTACTTCGTTCAATTTAGTATACTGTATTTGCTGCTCACAATGTGGTCTCCTCTACACGGGGGAGACCGAATGCAGATTGGATGACCGCTTTGCGGAACACCTCCGCTCAGTCCATAAGCATGACCACGAGCTTCCGGTTGCTCGCCATTTCAACACCTGACCCCCATGCTCTCATGCTCACATCTCTGTCCTGGGATTGCTGCAGTGTTCCAGCGAACATCAACGCAAGCTCGAGGAACAGCATCTCATTTACCGATTAGGCATGCTACAGCCTGCCGGACGGAACATTGAGTTCAATAATTTCAGAGCATAATGGGCCCCCCTTTTTATTTTCAGTTAATTTTTCTTTTTTCTTTTTTCTTTGTTTATTTTAGTTTAGTTTGTTTCTACTAACTGTGTCTACCACTGTTTTTTCTTTCCATGCTTGTGCTTGGGCTGTTCATTTTACTGTCAATTGACACCCTCTCTGTACTAATGCTTTGTCTTTCACCGCACCATTGACATCCCATTTGCCTTTGTTCCATGACTTTCTCTGTGATCTTGTCCAATCAACACCTTCTCTTTTGTTTTCTTATGCCCCACCCCCACTTTCCTGGCTTAAAACCTTTTAGATTTCTAATATTTGTCAGTTCTGATGCAGGCTGCCAGACCTGCTGTGTATTTCCAGCATTTCTTGTTTTTATTTCAGATTTCCAGCATCTGCAATATTTTGGTTTTATCCCTCCTTTTATACTCCATCCCCCTTGCAATAAAGAAAGATTACAAATATACAAAAAGAATGCTTGAAAGAAAATTTCGTCTGATCTCTAATTGAGTGCTTACCATGAGAAACTGCCTCTATTTGAAAAATATCAAGGCAAAAACCCAAAAACATGACAACAGACTTCTACACAATCTTCCACTAGCATTCGGAAGCTTCATAATTCACCTTAAGAAAGTGACCTTTCTCAAAATATTCGCCTCCCTATTTGGCTTGATCTTTACACATTGCCTCATCTAGGTAGTGTACCTGAAATCATACCACATCAATCCTTAATGGCAGTTGATGTACCATCATACTCCATCACTGGGCTGAATGCAGCAAATGTTTTAACCTCCCAGCAGAGTCTCATACATTAAGCCTGTTATTGAATAAAAATCTACTCCTCTGGCTATCTATGTGCTCCATGAGAAATTTTGGTGGAAACAAATCATTTTCAAATATCAACTGATTTTGATTTATCTTCGATGAATGATATTGCCCTCACTGAAGGATAAACAAATGTTACATAATAACTGCAAATTTAATGAGAAACAATCAACAGTGAATTAACAGAAATAAAATGGTCATTGCTATTGGAAACGATAGTGTAGTGACAATGTTAGTGGACCAGTAAGCCAGAAGACTGGACTAAATGCTCTGGAGATGTGAGCTCAAATTCCACAGTGGCAGCATTTAAATTGAGAAAATAAAATAAATCTGGAATAAAAAGCTAGTCTCGGGAATGGTGACCATGAAATTACAAGTTTGTCATAAACACCCATCTGGTTCACTGATGTCCTTTCGAGAAGGAAATCCACAGTTCTTATCCGGTCTGGCCTACATGTGACTCCAGGTACATAACGATGTGGTTGACTCTTAACTGCCCTCTGAAACAGCCTAGCAAGCAACTCAGTTGCAGCAAAGCACTACGAAAAGTCATTTCAAATAAAATGGACCACCTGGCATCGACCTAGAATTGGGATACAACAAAGGCACACCCAGCCCAGTCAATGCCGTAAAGTCCTCCTCACTACCATCTGGGAACTTGTGCCAAAATTGGGAGCGTTTCCCATCAACTACTCAAGCAACAACCTGACAGTCATACTCACTGAATCATACCCTACAGCCAATGTCCCAGACTCCTCCATCACCATCCCTGGATATGTCCTGTTCCACTGGCAGGACCGAGCCCCCAGAAGTGACAGCACAGTGGTATAGAGTCAGGAGGGAGAGGCTCTGGAGTCCTCAACATTGACTCCAGACCTCATGAAGTCTCATGGCATCAGGTCAAACGTGGGCAAAGAAATTTCTTGCTGATTATCATCTACTACTCTCATTCAACTGATGTATAATTACTCCTCCATGTTGAACACCACTTGGAATAAGCAATGAATATACTCTGGATGAGGGTCTCAGTAGCACCATTACTGACCAAGCTGGCCGAACCATGAAGGACATGGTTGCCAGACTGGGCTTGCAGCAGATGGTGAGAGACAGAAAAGCCGACTCAACCTCTTCCTCATCAATTTACCTGCTGTGGAGGCATCTGTCCCTGACAGTGTTGGTAGGACTGACACCACACAGTCATTGTAGAGAAGTGATCCCATCTTCACTGTGAGGACACACTCCATGTTGTGTGGCACTACGACCGTGCTTAATGGGATAGATTCAGATCAGATCGTGGCCCAGCATATCCCTCACCCTACCATCAAGCCAAGGGACTAACCCTGGTTCATTAAGTATAGGAGAGCATGCCAGGAGCAGCACCAGGTAGACCAAATAATAAGATACCAACCTGCTGAAGATATAAAGCAGGACTACATGCATGCTAAACAGTGGAAGCAGCAGATAGAGCTAAGCAATCCCACAACCAACAGATCAGATCAAAGCTATGCAGTCCTGCCACAGCCAATAGTGAACGGTGATGGACAATTAAACAACTAACGGGAAGAGGAGGCTTTCTGAACATCCCCATCCTGAATGATGGCAGAGTCCAGCACATCTGTGCAAAAAGACAAGGCTGAAGGGTTTGTAATCATATTCAGTCAGAATTGCTGAGTAGATGATCCATCTTGGCCTCCTCCTGAGGCTCCCAGCATCACAGATACAAGTCTTCAGCCAATTCAATTCCCTCCAATGTAGTATCAAGAAATGGCTGAAGGCATTGGATATGCAAAGGCTATGGTCCACAGCTGTAGTGCTGAAAACTTTTTTAATTCTTTCATAGGATGTGAGTGTTGCTGGCAAGGCCAGCATTTGTTGCCCATCCCTAATTGCCCTTGAACTGAATGGCTTGCCAGGCCATTTCAGAGGGCTATTCAGAGTCAACCACATGCCGTGAGTCTGGACTCACACGTAGGCCAGACCAGGTAAGGATGAGAGATTTCCTTCCCAAAAGAACATTAGTGAACCATATGGGTTTTTACGACAATGATGTTAGATTCATGGCACCATTACTGAAACTAGCTTTCAATTCCAGATTTCTGTTAATTAATTGAATCTATATTCCACCAGCTGCCATAGTGGGATTTGAACCCTTGTCCCCAGGGCGTTAGCCTGAGCCTCTGGATGACTAGTCCAATGACATTATCACTCCGCCACTGTGCTCCAGAACTGGCCATACCCCTAGCTAAGCTCTTCCAGTACACAACACTGGCATCTACCTGACAATGTGGGAATTGCCTAGATATGTCCTGTCGGCAAAAAGCAGAATAAATCAAATCCAGCCAATTACCACCCCGTCAGTCTACCTTTGATCATCAGCAACATGATGGAAGGTGTCATCGACAGTGCTATCAAGCAGCACTTACTAACAAATAACTTGCTCACTGATGCTCATTTTGGGTTCTGCCAGGACCACTCGGCTCCAGACCTTATTACAGCCTTTGTCTAAGAGTGGACAGAAAAGCTGAATTCCAGAGGTCATAGAGTTATACAGCACAGAAACAGGCCCTTCAGCCCATTGTGTCTGTGCTAGCCATCAAGGACCTAACTATTCCAATCCCATTTTCCAGCACTTGGCCCGTAGCCTTGTATGCTATGGCGTTTCAAGTGCACATCTAAGTACTTCTTAAATGTTGTGAGGGCTCCTGCCTCTACCACCCCTTCAGGCAGTGCATTTCAGATTCCAACCACCCACTGGGTGAAAAAAGTTTTCCTCAAATCCCCTCTAAACCTCCTGCTCCTTACCTTAAATCTATGCCCCTTGGTTATTGACCCCTCCGCTAAGGGAAAAAGTTTCTTCCTATCTACTCTATCAATGCCTCTCATAATTTTATATACCTCAATCATGTCCCCCCTCAGCCTTCTCTGCTCTAAGGAAAACAACCCTAGCCTTTTCAGTCTCTCTTCATAGCTGAAATGCTCCAGCCCAGGCAACTTCCTGGTGAATCTCCTCTGCACCCTCTCAAGTACAATCACATCCTTCCTATAGTGTGGTGCCCAGAACTGTACACAGTACTCCAACTGTGGCCTAACTAGCGTTTTATACAGCTCCAACATAACCTCCCTGCTCTTATATTCTAAGCCTCGGCTAATAAAGGCAAGTATCCCATATGCCTTCCTAACCACCTTATCTACCTGTGCTGCTGCCTTCAGTGATCTATGGATAAGTACACCAAGGTCCCTCTGACCCTCTGTACTTCCTAGGGTCCTACCATCCATTGTATATTCCCTTGCCTTGTTAGTCCTCCCAAAGTGCATCACCTCACACTTCTCAGGATTAAATTCTATTTGCCATAACTCCGCCCAACTTACCAGCCCATCTATATTGTCCTGTAATCTAAGGCTTTCTTCCTTACTATTTATGACACCACCAATTTTCGTGTCATCTACAAACTTACTGATCATACCTCCTATATTCACGTCTAAGTCATTAATGTACACTACAAACAGCAAGGGTCCCAGCACCGATCCCTCTGGTACACCACTGGTCACAGGCTTCCACTTGCAAAAACAACCCTCGACCATTACCCTCTGCCTCCTGCCACTAAGCCAATTTTGCCCTGGACCCCATGGTCTCTTACCTTCTTAACCAATCTCCCATGTGGGACCTTATCAAAAGCCTTACTGAAGTCCATGTAGACTACTTCAACTGCTTTACCCTCATCTACACATCTATTCACCACCTCGAAAAATTCAATCAAGTTTGTTAGACACGATCTCCGCCTGACAAAGCCATGCTGACTATCCTTGATCAATCCCTGCCTCTCCAAGTGGAGATTAATCCTGTCACTGAGAAATTTTTCCAATAGTATCCCAACCACTAATGTTAGACTCACCAGCCTGTAATTACCTGGTTTATCCCTGCTACTCTTCTTGAATAATGGTACCACATTCGCTGTCCTCCAGTTCTCTGGTACCTCTCCTGTGGCCAGAGAGCATTTGAAAATTTGTGTCAGAGCCCCTGCTATCTCCTCCCTTGCCTCACATAACAGCCTGGGATACATCTCATCAGGCCTGGGGATTTATCCACTTTTAAGCCTGCTAAAACAGCGAATACTTCCTCCCTTTCAATGCTAATATGTTCAAGTATATCACAATCCTCCTCCCTGATCTCTACACCTACATCGTCCTTCTCCATAGTGAACACAGATGAAAAGCAATCATTTAAAACCTCACCTATGTCCTCCGGCTCCACACACAGATTGCCATTTTGGTCCCTAATGGGCCCTAATCATTCCCTGGTTATCCTCTTGCCCTTAACATACTTATAAAATGCCTTAGGATTTTCCTTTATCTTGCCCACCAGTGTTTTTTCATGTCCCCTCTTCGCTCTCGTAATTATTTTTTTAAGTACCCCCCCCCCCCCCCCCTACACTTTCTATACTCCTCTAGGGCCTCAGCTATTTTCAGCACTCTGAATCTGCCATAAGCCTCCTTTTTTTTTGTGATCCAATCCTCTATATCCCTTGACATTCAGGGTTCCCTGGATTTTTTGATCCTACCCTTCACCTTAACGGGTACACGTTGGCTCTGAACTCTCACTATTTCCTCTTTGAATGACTCCCACTGGTCTGATGTAGACTTTCCTACAAGTAGCTGCTCCCAGTCCACTTTGGCCAGATCCTGTTTTATCATATTGAAATCTGCCTTCCCCCAATTCAGTACCTTTATTTCTGGTCCATCTTTGTCCTTTTCCATAACTACCTTAATTCTTACAGAGTTATGGTCACGATACCTGAAATTCTCCCCCACTGACACTTATACCACTTGTCCGGCTTCATTCCCTAGTATTAGGTCCAGTACTGCCTCTTCTCTTGCAGGACTTTCTATGTACTGGCTCAAAAAGCTCTCCTGTATGCATTTTAAGCCTTTTGCACTAAGACTATCCCAGTTGATATTGGGGAAGTTGAAATCCCCTACTATTATTACTCTATTATTTTTACACCTCTCTGAGATTTGCCTACATATCTGCTCCTCTATCTCTCCCTGACTGTTTGGAGGTCTGTAGTACGCTCCCAGCCAAGTGAATGTGCACTTTTTGTTTTTAAGTTCTACCCATATGGCCTCATTTGAGGAACCTTCTAAGATATCATCCTTCCTTACTGCAGTAACTGACTCCTTGATCAACAGTGCAATGCCACCTCCTTTTTTATCCCCTCCCCTGTCACGCCTGAAGATTCTATACCCTGGGATATTGAGCTGCCAGTCCTGCCCCTCCCTCAACCATGTCTCTGTGATAGCAATAATATCATAATCCTTTGTGCTAATCAATTCCCTCAATTCATCTGCCTTACTAGTAAGACGCCTTGCATTAAAATAGATGCAATCTAGCCTTGCATTTTTCACTTGTAACTTAACAGGTCTATATTTGCTCTGCCTTCCAGACTGACTCAGTTTCTCTTCTATATTTGACTGTGCATCACCCCCTACTGTACTTCCACTCTGTATCCCATCCCCCTATCAAATTAGTTTAACCCCCCCACCCCCCCAACAGCACTAGCAAACCTCCAGCAAGTATGTTGGTCCCTTTCCGGTTCAGGTGCAACCCATCCAACTTGTACAGGTCCCACCTTTGCCAGAAACAGACCCAGTGATCCAGGAAACTAAAGCCTTCCCTCCTGCAATATCTCCTCAGCCAAGCATTCATCTTCTCTATCCTCCTATTCCTATACTCAATAGCACGTGGCACCGGGAGTAATCCAGAGATTACAGCCTTTGAGATCCTGCTTTTTAATTTGCTACCTAGCTCCCAAAATTCTTGTTGCAGGACTTCATCCCTCTTTCTACCTATGTCATTGGTACCAATGTGTACCACGACCTCTGACTGTTCACTCTCCCCTTTCAGAATGTCCTGCAGGTGAGGTGAGAGTGACTGCCCTTGACATCAAGGCAGCATTTGATTGAGTATGGCATCAAGGAGCCCTAGTAAAATTGAAGCCAATGGGAATTGGGAGAAACTTTCCACTGGTTGGAGTTATACATAGGCTGTGATTGTTGGAAGCCAATCATCTCAGCCCCAGGACATTGCTGCAGGAGTTCCTCAGGGCAGTGTGCTAGGTCCAACCATCTTCACCTGCTTCATCAATGACCTTCCCTCCAGTGCAAGGGCAGAACTGGAGGTGCTTGCTGTTGATTGCCAGTGTTCAGTCCTATTCATGCTCGCAAGCAGCAAGACCTGAATAATATTAAGGCTTGGGCTGATAAGTGGCAAGTAATATTCATGCCACACATGCTAGGCAATAACCATTTCTAACTAGAGAGAATCTAACCATCTCTCCTGACCATTCAACTGCCTTACCATTACTAAATCTCCCACTATCAACATCCTGTAGGTTGCCATCACTGAACTGGACTAGCCACATAAATACTGTGGCTACAAGAGCAGGTCAGAGGCTGGGAATTCTGCGGATACACAGTCTCATCTCCTGACTCCCCAAAGCCTGTCCACCATCTACAAGGCACAAGTCAGGAGTGTGATGGAAAACTCTCCACTTGTCTGGATGAGTGCAGCAGCAACAACAACCACTTGTATTTATATAATGTAATAAAACATCCCAAGGTGCTTCACTGAGGCATTAGAAAACAAAATATGACACTGAGCCACATAAGGAGATATTAGGTCAGATGACCAAAAGTTTGGTCAAAGAGGAAAGTTTTAAGGAGTATTGTAAAGGAGGGAAGTGAGATAGCGAAGCAGAGAGGTTTAGGGAGGGAATTCCAATGCTTAGGACCTAGGCAGCTGAAGGCACGACCACCAATGGCGGAGCGATTAAAATCAGGGGTGCTCAAGAGGCTGGAATTAAATGAGGGTAGATATCTCTGAAGGTTATAGGGCTGGAGGAGATTACAGAGATTAGGGTGGGGCCAGGCCATGGAGAGATTTAAAAACAAGGATGAGAATTTTTAAACCGAGGCATTGTTTTACCAGAAACCAGTGTAGGTCAGCAAGCACTGCGGTGATGGGTGAACAGCATTTAGTGCGAGTTAGGAAATGGGCAGCAGAGTTTTGGATGACCTCAAGTTTACGAGGAGTAGAAAGCAGGAGACTGGCCAGGAGTGAGTTAGAATAGTCATTTCTGGAGGTAACAAAAGCGTGGATAAGGGCTTCGGCAGCAGCAGAGCTGAGGCATGAGCAGAGACAGGCGATATTACAAAGACTGTGTACAAGGCCACATGGACTGCAATGATTCAAGAAAGCAGCTCACCACCGCCTTCTCAACAGCAATTAGGAATGGGAAATAAATGCTGTCTGTGACAGTAATGCCCACATTCCATGAATTAATAAATAAAAACTTAGTACAGTGAACTGGATTATTAATTCCAAGACTGGATCTGATTTATTTTGTTAAACAGACAGTTGTATACTTTCGTACATACCTGGAAATTCTTCCGCAATCATTCTTGGAAATAACCCTAAATTGACAAGACAAAAATTACTGTATTAACACTAACCATGTTTGCCAAAAAGGAACAAAACTAAAAAGTAAAAATATCAATATTTAAAAGTAAAATGACCTAAATTTAGTGTAAGAGTTTGCTCCTCTTTCATCCTCTCTGAAGAAGGTGAGAATGACACACAATCCTCCAAATTATCTGGGCATGGATTTTTCCTAACAATCCAACAAACCATTTGCACAAGAAAATATCAACACTTAAATATCTGCACTTAGTAGGCAGAATTCAAAAAAATTATTGTAAGAATGGATTTCATAAAGATTAATTTTCGAAGGATAAAATTATTTAATGGTGTTGTGGCTTAGAAATGATTTAGAAACTAAACAATAACAGCCTTTGCTGCCAGACTGCCAATTGGGCATTAGGATGAGCCAAAACTTGGACTCTGGGAACAGTGAAGCTGAGATTTTCAGTCCCCACCATAAATTCCATTCTCTTGTCACAGAATCCTTCAGGCCTGTCATTTATTCAGCTTTAATCAGGATTTGCAAAAACTTACCAGACCAAAGCTGATCTTCAAAGCTGGGGACAAATTCTTACCCTGCCACCTGGGTGTAAAACTAGCAAATCATCCTGCTCATTGTATAAACTTCCATTTCCTTTCCATTGGTTTCAATGGGCAGCAAGTTGAAAATCAACCCCCCCAACCCCCAGCATATATAATTCAGCACCAATACTGTTTGATTCTACCTCCGCAAAGGTGCCCTCCCCTGTCATTTAGCCCCACTGCTGCCGAAAGCATTATCCATACTTTTGTCACCTCTTGACTGGATTTATCCAATGCCTTCCCTGCTGACATCCATCCATCATCCTTTATAAACTCTAACTTCACCAAAGGTTCCAAGAGTGTATCCTTGATCACGCTGGCTCCATGTCCACCAATGCACGGAATTCAAAATTCTCTTTCTCATCTTCAAATCCCTCCATGACCTCCCTCGGCCCATCTCTTCCAAGCTTGCAGTCTTCCTATGCTCTTTAATCCTCCAGTCTTTTGTGCAGCACCTTCTTCCCTTTAGACCACCATTGATGGCAGAACCTTAAGTTACCTCAGCCTTATCCTCTGGAGCTCCATCCTGAATCCCTTCATCGTTCTCTGCTTTCTGAATCTCTCAAATTCCATATACGCAGCCAAGATTTCAGTAATCTTTCCACAGCAGTTTAATATCTATTACGCACCATAGCGGTCTGACAACTAATTAACTTTGGACTTAACTTGGAACCGTAAAGATGTTTTAACTAACCCTTTTTGGCCCTCCTTATAAAGGGGGCTAATTGACTCACTTGTGGGATCTTTCCATAGTGCGGATAATGGCACTCCTTTGGAGTGAGCATTGTGTGTTTCATTATGCACCCTCTTTCTACTGGCAGGGGACTTGACCTTCACCCTTGGTAGTGCAGGCATCCACCTGGCATATCTAAATCAGATGATCTCCTCTGGTCTCATTTATTTTGACGGGGTCAGATCATCAGCAGGTGGACACTGACCCTTAAGCCAGGCTTGACAGCTCTCTGATTTTTGGACACACTGTGATGGTGAGATAATAAAAACTGTTGGGAGATTATGCATAGGGGACCTTGCTTTTAGCGAATAATGTCTTGGTGTGTGAGCTGAGTCAGCCTTTGATTGATGGCTTGTCTTCAGGGAACTATCAGAGTGATAACTTTGTCAAGAATACTACTAACTAGGAGTGAAAGTTTGGCATTGGCTGCAGTATAAAGAATATAGTTCTCACACCTGTACCCAAAGGTGATTCAGGTCCCCTGAAAAAAAAAATATGAATTGTGCAATCTCCGCCTCATTTTGGATACTGACATAATGGGATGGAATCCATGCACATCCCCAGACCTAAACTTTGGTTAAAAAAAGACAAATGGAAAATTTTGTTTTTATCCATCAAATTTAGGAGGAATTTTTTATTGATTATAAAATCTGAGCATTTATAAGTGAAAACAAATAAAAACCTGATTTTGAAAATCCTATTTAAGCTAGATATTAGTTTGTATGATCTTTTCAGGATTGTCCCATGCCTAGATATCCTTGCTATAGTACGGTAACTAGAACTGAACAAAATACTCCATATGTTCCCATAACCAGTGCCTAGTACACTGATGAGACCTATGTTAAATGTCATTCACAGTTCATCAGCTCACCTTCCCAACCTATCCAGATCCCTTTGTATTTATTCTCTTTTTGAACTCGCTTCCCATTTTATGCCATCTGCCCCTAACAGTCAGCATTTTGTCAGCGCTGTCAAACTGTCGTTTGCTGATTGAAATTAGCATGTGCTACAGCTAGGGTTATTTTCTATTAAACACATCCCAGAATATTTTGAATCTCTTGTGCTGGAATTCCATGAATGTGTAAATCTTTGAAATTCTATGCACACGAAAAATTTTGCAAAAGTGTGGAAGTTGGGGAACACCTGGATCTTCACTAACTGGACTGGCATATAATGAACAATAGGTAAGAATATTAGAAATCATGATATTTATTTTGAATTTGTGGGCCCTGTACTTGACTGCAAGACTGGAAAGTTTATCATTTAAGCCTTATAGTGCATTATTAGCATAAGTTCTGGTTATTGTGAGCTAAATCATTTCTAATCACAATTCACTCCAGAATGCATCAAATGGGTGTCATAAAATAACTATTACTAGTTCTTCTACAATTGAGGGGAGGCAGGAAATAAACATCGCTTTTTTGAGGAGGACAAAAAGTTAGTAAGCATTCTGTGGAGTGTGGAAAATATGTCACTGCAGGGCAGGATAGAGGAGGTTGTTGTCTCTCCAATTAGCAAAATGAGAGAGGACCCTCTTCCAATGATTGGAGAGCGGGCAATCTATATTTTCTGTGATGACAAGAGAGGGATGCTCTCTGTAAAAAGAGAATGTGAGCTTTCTGTGTCAGCATGCAAGAGGATGTGCCGACACTGTAGGAAGGAAGGAATGTGAGGGAACAACATGGATGAACATGTTTCCTCTAAGGGGATTGGGGAGGAGGATGCATGCTCCCTTTGCGTTGGAATAGGGAAACAGACTGCTGATTGGACAAGGTCCCATGGGAGGTTGAGAAGGGTGGACATGTGCTGTCTGTGGAGAAGGGAGGAGAGATAAGAGATGACATGCTGGGCTGGATTTTAATAGTGCACCGCAAATCGCGGCAGCGCACTTTGAAGTCGGTGGTCTGCCCACATGGAGCGGCCGTCGCTGAGCCCCGGCGATATTTCGCACGGGGCCTCATTTAAATGGAGGGTGTGGAGCGGTCGCCCCTAATGACGTAAAGGGGGAATTGTCTCTGGCAACGGCGTCCGGCACTGGTGCCATTTTTAAAGTCTTCAAGCCCTGCAGTTTAATTAAAATTTTTAAAGGGACAGGTAGGAAAACATTAAAGTTTAAACCAGAATATTGGTGTGGGACGGCTGTCGCTACCAAGTAAGTGATTATTCATTTATTTTAATGTCATTATTATATCAAGATTAAGGCTCTGCTGCCGAGCAGCAGCGGGGCTGCCCCGAGACCTTGCCGCCATCAGTAAAATGCGGCGGAGCCTTCCAGGTATCGGGGGTCATGGTGGGCCTCTCCCGGAAGGATTTTCCGGGCCCCCCACCCCACCATGACCCCTGACATCAGAGGGCTGGTAAAATTCAGCCCGCTGCCTCTGAGACGTGCTCCCTTATTAGGTGGGGAGGGAGAAGGAAACATTCTCACTGAGCAGAAAATAGAACATGTTTTTCACAGACTGAGGGAAAAGCACACTCCCCCTGATTACATACTCCTCGTGAGTGGCAGTGCAAAGTGGGTAGTATCACTCTGGCCACCTTTTATATATAAGCCCCACCCAATGTTCAGTTCCATGGAAGCCAATTCTATTTCTACCCATTCTTCTTTTATTTGGAGGTGGCAGATAAATACCAAATGTGATTCACATGTAAAAGAAAAAACTGGCAAGGATTTTCAACCAAAAGAGGTAGATTTCACTTATCTTTGTGTACTTACCTCTGAAGGCTCTAAATTGAAGTTTAGCTGTTTCATTCACATTAGCTGGAGTTAAATCTCCTTCATAAGCTATCAAGGAACCGTTAGCCCTGCATAAAACACAGATTTAAAAGAATAATGTCAGAATAATATTTACAGCTTTACTTCAGCATTTTGTGACCTCAGACAGATAATGAAATTTGAGATCTCAGACACAGTACATGAGCAGGTGTAGCTCCGTGAGCAGAGACAGGCAAGTTGAGAACTCATTCACCTCTGTAGCAATGCAGGAGTCAATTCACTTACCGTCGCTAAAGGAATGCATTTTCTCCACCTTCCGCAACACATAAATGTAGAAAGCTGACTGATCATAAAATAGAATTTACTCCTGAACTGCCTTTTGAAAGGAGATGGATGGAGGGGATGAAAGAATAGCAGTCATCAAGTTTATTCCAGTTAGTATTTCTCGGGAAATTAGAAATGCATTCAACAAAATTAATCAAAAGATGTCTTTGTGGACTTATTTATGATGCTTCTCAATAAACAGAGCAGTTTCGAAATGAACAGCGAGTTATTTTCGGAACCTTTTCATTGATTTAGTCTGGTTATTTCCTGTAGAGGACATTCATAGCCTCAATGGGACTTTACCACTATGATAAGGCCCGGGAGTTAAAATAATCCAGACCTCAAGCTGCTGAGGTCACACCAGTTTGACACCCACCTCAGCCCCTGTCTGTTGATTCCTGGGCAAAATTTGGAAAGTAAAATTGAGGAAAATGTAAGAGAATAGGCTCTAGAAATTGCTACTTTAAAGCAAAAAAGTTTGAGAGAAATTAATCCTTCCCAATAATTTGTGCAAGCAAATGACATAAATGTTGGGTCTTGGTCACGATGGGATGCCATTTTCACATTGGCATCTTTGCCATTGCGTGAGTTGATAAAAAATATGTTCAGACTGCTTATGGGAGCGACTGATGTCACTGCAGAACCAAATTTGTAATGGGCAATATATGACACATTTTCTGTTAATCTGTCACTGTGGTAAGAAAAAAGTGTATAACATGGAACAGAGAAGGCATCAAGTAAAGAAAGATTTGGCAATGGTGTCCTCTAGGCTCTTGTGCAGCAAATCAGAATCATTAGTGAAGAAGGGCAAGAAATGAGCAGAGCCTATTGCAGAAATGGAAGATAGCAGAGATTTTCAAGTTGATCTGACACTCAAATTTAGGAATAAGTCAGGAAGAAGGTTCCTTAGGTAAACTGCAAAAGTTGCAATTAATCCATTAATCTTCCACAATACCCTTTAAGTAAATCAGAAAGCAATTCACTGCAACTTAGCAACTGAAGTGTTCCACATAAAGTGCCATTTAATGATCATCATTTAAACTGTCATCTAGCAGTGCTTATGACTGTTATCATTTTCTACTTGGTTACTTAGTACTTTCATTATACAATAATCACCTTGCATTAATCCTTTTTTTCTGATCATATTCCATGAAAAAAATCCTTTGACACACATCTCAGCATTGGTTTCTCATTCATCCCACCAACAGTAAGCTACAGCTTCCAATAACGTCACATATTGAATCAAAACTTTCCCCATAGCCCTGCAAATATTTCATTTTCATATATCTAATTTCCATTTAAAAGTTAGTATTCAATCTGCATTTACCACCCTTTCAGGCAGTGCATTCCAGATTGTAACCACTTGTTGCAAAAAAACATGTCTCCTCATCTTTCCTCTGGTTCTTTTGTCAATTATCTAAATCTGTGTCAGTTGTCACAGATCCTCCTGCCAGTGGAAACAGTTGCTCCTCATTTACCCCATGAAAATTCTTCTTAATTTTGGCCATCTCAATTAAATATCCTCTTAACCTTCTCTGCTCTAAAGAGAACAATCTCAGCATCTCCACATAACTGAAATCCCTCATCCCTGGTACCAATCTAGTAACTCTCCTCTGCACCCTCTCCAAAGCCTTGACGCACTTCCTAAAGTCTGGTGCCCAGAACTGGACACAATACTTCAGCTTTTGTACTTTGTCCCTATTTACAAAGTCCACCATCCCTTATGTATTTTTTTAAAAGCCTTATCCACTTGTCCTGCCACCTTCAAAATTGTATGTTTGTGAACCCCCAGATCTCCCTGTTCCTGCATCCCCTTTAAATACATTTTCTTTTGTAATTTCTGCTTATCATCACCACATTTCTTTCTTTTACGTCAATACTTCTTGCTCCTAGAGATTGCATTTAACTACTCACTTCCCAAGACTCCTTCAGGAAACTATTTGATTGATTTATTTATTTCACTTCCAAGAATAGATATCCTCCAGTCTATTGCCTATTTTATTGAAATATCCTTCGATTTCATTTAGTTTTGAATCTTATTTTCTCCCTCTAGTCACCATTTTGTGACCCCTTTATCTTCAGTATTTCACACAGTAATTCACGTAAAGTAGGAGCCTATTTCAGCCCTGTTTAAATGCTTAACTGTTTTTTTTACCTCTTGGCCCACTATTCTAAAGCTGTCCTGGCCAACCTCCCATCTTCTCCCCTCCATAAACTTGAGTTTATCTACAACTCTGCTGCCCATATTCTAACCCTTATTCTCATCCTTATGTTCAGACAACTCCATGGTCTATTCCTGTAACCTCCTTCAGCTCTACAACTCTTCAAAAACTCTGCATTCTTCTGCACTCCCACTTCCTTCACTCACCCATTTACAGCTGTGCCATCAGCAATCTAGGCCCCAAGTTCTGGAATTCCCTCCCTAAATCTCTCCATTTCTCTCTTCTCCTCTAAGACCCTCCTGAAAACGTAATTCCATGACTAAGTGGCGAGTCACCTGAGCTAATATCTCCTTCTTTGGCTCAGTTTCAATTTTTGTCTTATTGTGCTCCTGTGAAGATGCTTGAGGTGCTTTACTATATTAAAGGTGCTATATAAATGCAAGCTTTTTTGTTATTGCTGCCAAATGGTAATTGCAGTGTATAACTTACTGCTAGCGGCAGATTTACAAGTACTAGATGAGAATATTGGGTATTGACAGATCGCTGTAACTGAACAGAATTTATGTCTGAACATTGCAAAACCTGCCTTTGCACTTGAATAAGTAGGATCCAAATTAACTTCAAGGACTTCTTTAAGAGTTCCTGATTTTAAAACAGATTTGTTTACAGGTTATTAAAACAATTAACTGAGATGTTTGCAATATTAATTAGCATATTTGTGCTCATGACTTTATCTATTATTCTACCCTCCATCTATTTCTGGAAAACTTACAGCAACTCATGAGTGATGATCTTTACCCAAGCATCTGATTCCGGGATGTATCTTTCTGCGATGCATTTGCCTTTCACAAAACGTGAAGGAAATCTTTCAATTTCATACCATGTTCCCATATACTGTAAAATAAAAATGTTAAATGTTAGATTAATGAGTCTGGGTGCACAGATCACTCAGAATTCAGCAGTAACTCATTTAGAACCCTTCATGTCTTCAGATCATCCCAAAGTACTTCACAATCAGTTCATTGCTATTTGAAATATGATCAGTTTTGTTTTTGTAGGCATGCACAACAGTTAATTTGTCCAGTATGGCTCACAAGCAGCAATGAGATGAATGACCCTTTGATGATATTGTTTTGGGGATGAATGTTGGTTAGGACACTGGAAGAAATCCCTGCTGGCCTTCAAAAAGGTGTAATGGAATCTTTTATGCCTACCTGAATAGGCAGTTGGGGCTTTGGTTTAACATCTTATCCAAAAGGCAGGACCTCCAATAACACATTGGTCCTTCAGTGTCAGTCTATTGGAACTTAAACCCAGAGCCTTATGGTCTTGAGGGTAGGTCCCTACCAGTGACAGCTGTAAGAAGATTTGTCAACAATCTACCATGTGTTTAAGCCTTTCTCTTTCCATCCCAAACATGTGGACTTGCAGGCACACACAGTATTCAGTCAAAAGGATTGACTCCATTATATATGAACATCATTCAAGATTTACGGTTATAAAGGATCCAGAATTTCTCAGGACACAATCCCATCAGTGCTCTCCAATGTTGAACCCACTGCAGTTTGCAGGGTACTGGGAATGCACCACATTTGCATGAGTCAGACTGGCACAAGCATCAATTCAGAAACTTCTCCGGCACCACTTGCCCATGCCTGTCTAGAATACTAGCACCCATCTGCCAGTGTGGGGAGGGTTGGCCTAGGTCACCTCCAACTCTGCCAATTTTCTGATTTGCTTCCCAAGAAAGTGGCCACTCAGCCAGTTTTTTTTTTAAATTTAAAACTATTCAGGGGTCCAAGTCACTTACTTGGCCCTCACTGGTGGGACCCACATATGGCACTGAATTTTATAATCCCGCTGCCAAAATCGGCAGCGGGCGAAAACAATGGCAGCCCGCCTGTGCAGGCAGCACGTCACGTAGCCGCTGCGATCCTAAGCGTGGTTGCTCAATTAAATAGCCGAGGCAGATTGTTCCCCCTGATCATGTGGAGGGGGCGAGCTATCCATCCCTGGCAATGGTGTCAGCTGCCTGTAAGCAGGCCCTGACACCACTTTTAAAAGGCTTTGAGCCCTGCCGTTAAATTTAAATATTTAAAGAAACAGTGAATTAAAAAAATTAAATATATTTATTTTGCCCCTCTCCACCACCCACCCCCCCCCCCCCCCACCCCAATAGCCATAAAATTAATAACTTGCTTTCATCCCTCCAAAACATTTACCTTGTCTACCTGACCTTCCCCCAGCCCCCGCCGCCAAAGTGCATAAACTTTAACCTTAACCCCTACCTACCATCTCCTACACCAATGACGTTACTTTGGTCCTGTTTACCACCTCCCACACTGAGAAACTTACCTCCTCTCTCCTCCCTACAAGTGTTCCGCCTCGTTTCCCCAGATGGGAATCCGAAGGCCAACAGCAGGAAGATCGCAGTGGGACAGAAGGTGGCAGACTAAGTATGATTAATGCATTCATTTCCATTTATTTAAATATGTAAATGGGGGTCCCATCACCGAGCGGTGGGGGGGGGGGGGGCCGCGCCACCAGGCCTCTCGGCCACCGGCAATATCGGACGGGCCCTCCCAGCGTTGGGGTGCATGGCGGCCCTCTCCTGGAGGCATTTTCCGGCCATCCCCCCACCACAAACCCCGAAGTCGGGGGTCTGTAAAATCCAGCCCATGGTCTTATGGAGGTTGGTATGTGGCCACTCAGTTGACATACCTGCTACCACTATAACACCATGTCTCCTTTCAGCCTGAGCTGCAGTACTCTTAACCTAGGGAAAACCCATCCCAGGCTGCCATTTACTTTATAGGGGTAAATGGAAGTTTTGCCCCTGACAACCCAAAGAGGAAACTCATAGAAACAGTCAGGTTATGGCCGGAGACTGGCAGAACCTGTGGCCCAAGGTGCTCATCCACCTAATTGAGATATGTAAAAAAAAGTAAGGAATTAAACTCCCAGCTCTGAAATGTGCTCTATTTGCTACTTTGCTTTTCCCAAGCAGCTGAGTTAAAACCTCCAATCTCATAAGTCATGTGCAGTGCATCATACCTGAATAATCTCGCACCCCTTCTCCCCTCCAAAAAGATTTATGTCTGTGCTGAATAATGTCTGTCAACCAGGACCTAAATTCTGCTACTGCTGGGTTTTTCCAACCACCAAACATCTTAAAGATTCTTAAACTAAGTCATGCAAGTTGTGAAGTTTTTTCATGCAAATTGTTTTCAATGAGAAACCATGTGGACTCTATACTATCAAGAGGAGACGTGTGAACTGAAACAAAAAAATGATTTCCCTTTGGGCTGTGTATTAAATCCATTAAGACTAAACTATCTTTAATAATGTAGGGCATAATATTCCCATGTGCAAACAATTTTGCATAGGAAAAGTTAGCTTTATCAGTTAAATTTCTAAGAATTTTCTAGCTGAATGGTACTGGAGACATCAGTGAGCCATTTAACATTCTCTTAACAGAAATCAATTATGCCTTGTAATTATAGAAAGACATCCAGGACTATTCTTCTTTGGCCTCCTTATCTCGAGAGACAATGGGTAAGCGCCTGGAGGTGGTCAGTGGTGTGTGGAGCAGCGCCTGGAGTGGCTATAAAGGCCAATTCTAGAGTGACAGGCTCTTCCACAGGTGCTGCAGAAAAATTTGCTTGTCGGGGCTGTTACACAGTTGGCTCTCCCCTTGCGCCTCTGTCTTTTTTCCTGCCAACTGCTAAGTCTCTTCGACTTGCCACACTTTAGCCCCGCCTTTATGGCTGCCCGCCAGCTCTGGACATCCAGGACACTATGCAACAATTACCAATAAAGCTGAGGAGCCACTGTATTCCTCTCACAAAAAAAATATTGGCAATAATGTGCATTTTACAACAGAATCTACAAACAAGTCTGTCTCAGTTGAATTATTTCCCTCAAAATGATGGTCTGATGACATGGCACAGTTGTGCAATTTCTTTCCGTCCAATCAAAATCAGCATCTGATAATTTTAGACGAAGGCTATGCCTTGAAATACTATCTTAATGTCATAACTTGCTGTGGTTACAATCTCCATTTGACAACACATTTTTTCACCAATGGCTCTGAACTAATCATGTGATGTGTTTAGCAGTCTCTTCTACATTGTTTTTTAGTCTAATGTTGCAGTCATCAAGATGATAGCTGCCAATGCTTGAGAATGGAACCATATTTGTCAACCTTTATCAGCAGCAAGGACTTTTGATTCAGATGAAGCACAACTAGATCCAAAATAAAACTTTCTCAACTATCTCCAACATTTTTGCCTTAAAACCAAACTCAAAAGAAGACTTCTTAATGCTCTTACCTAAATTTTGCAACCACGGTAATCATACTTTTGGCCTTTAAGTGAATCTGCTAATTTACTACTGACTCTTACTGAAGAATGCACCCATCAGATGAACCAGGTTGTAAGACCCAAAACTCATTTCATACAGGATTTTTAATACCTTCAGGTGAGAAAAATTGATTTTCATCAGGCTAGGCCGGATTGAAATCCAGGTCCCAGAGGTGAAAGAACCATGTGATGAAGTACTGTGCTATTCAGTCTTCTTGATAGGTGCTGTTTATTGCTATTTCTAAGAGGCTGCCAGGAATATCTTTTGACATAACAGAACTGGTAATGCCTTATAGCTATATAATTAACATTAACTACTAACCTCTTCTAGAGTGAAATTTCGTTGCAATGGTATTTTGGGACATGGCCCCCTTGCATTGTTGCTGTTTGCTCTGAAGAAGTAAATGGAAAAAACTAACAGCGTCCATATAAGCCCCTTCATCTTACCGTCATGGGAGGATCTGAAAGACAAAGGGGTTATATTAGGTTTCTCAACCTCATCACTCTGACCTTAGCTGTCACAATAGTGGCATTTGAGAATAACAGATAAGGAGTAAACGGAGGCTTCTCTTTAAAACATAGCATAGGCAGCAATCACTGCTTAAGCAAAGTAGTTATGTATTGGGTGAACATGCATCATTGTTTGTTTTTTTTTAAAAAAGCATAAGCTTTAAAAAGGAATGTTTTTAAACACGGATATTCATCTTGTTAAAGTTAGTTCCAGGCATCGACAATCTTTGGCTGAATGGGTTAGACTCGAGCGTACAGATTCCTTCTCCCAGGCTTTGTTCTTCACAGACAGATTCTCTCTATTGTGCGAATTGTGTATTTTCATCTGCTTTTGGTTCCTTTCCTAACTGCTCATTCTTTTTGAATAAAAGGCATGCAACTGATTTCCAGCCAATGTGGCTCTTCACCTTGCCGTAAAGTTGGCATTTGGCTTTTCTCCCCCTCCGATTACCTTGCGGGTTAGACATGGGGAGGGAAGCCTACAGTATCTGGACCCTCTTTGAACCCCTTTAAAAAGAGTGAATGAAAGCCTGCAAATGTAGTGCATTTAGAGAGGGAGAATCTCACCATTAGGGACGCCTCGCCCTTTTCAAAGAGAGAATTGCCATAAATTCATTCTTCCTAAATCTAACAACGAATTGTGAACAAAAGACGTGTTTGCTTGTCTTGTGTTGATGGAAACATTGAAAGTACTGAGATGAGGAGATCTGAATTAACATTGCTTGATAACTCTGTGGTTTTATCAAGCCAGCTGCGTATTTCAATCAGCTCCATTCATTATGTGGGAAGAATACACTTATTGAACAACAGGATTGCCATGTTCTGTTTGTTTTTAAAATCGCAGAATTCGAGTGATTCATTTATTTCCCATTCCTCTTCCAGACTTTTCTCACACTATCTCGACAGACTCTCGAGTTGACGCCTGTTCAACCCGCCGAATTTCCCATTCTTTTTCTAGATGATAACCAACTTGTGCATTCCCCGCAGCTGCATACATTTCAGTTTCCACCATTTGTTCTACATATGCAAGCAGCCCCTGCAAGTGTGGGATTTTCAATGCCTTTCTAATTTATTAATCTCAAAATTATGCTTTAACAGCTGCAGCAGTGAACAAATATGTTCTGTTGTCCATCATATCTCAGCGCTCTCCATAAACATATTACAAGACCACCTTTACCATGCTCTTCCCCTCCAGTTAAAAGATCTCACATGAGCAGCTCACCCTTAGCTCCACTCACCTCAATGCAATCGGTACAACTGAACCCAATCCGGTTCAGTAAATAATTCAAACATGCTCCTTCAGTAGATTGTCAATCTCTCTATAAATGAACCGGCTCATGTGGTTACCAGATAACCCACTGAGTTTCCCCCTAAAATCCCCAACAAGCAGGCGCCTGGACGGTCAGTTCCTTCAGTAATACAATCCAGGCACTAACTTCATTCAAAAATGGCAATTATATTTTAGCATGGGAGGAACTGTGGTCCCAAAACCCCCTCAGCAGCTTATTACATTACCCTTTCTCTGTTTACATACTCCCTCCCCCGTATTATAACAACCCCCAAAAGCTCACCCTCCACCAAAGTGAAGATTGGACGGTGATGTCGTCTGGAGCGAAGCCCCGACTCCCAGCTGATGTGTCCCGCCGTCTGCAGCACAACCCCACAATGAGTCCTTATATCTGAGTCAGCGCTACCCAAAGAAGTGCATCAGTTACCTAACAGGGCGTGGTAAGAGCAAGCCCCACCCGGGGTCTCAGGGGAGATCCCAGTGATGCACACGTCTGTATAACTAATGTGCAGATACTTCTAGCTCTCACCACACTGCTTATTAACTCAACATTGTGCTATTCTTTTTTATTTCTGATGCAAGATATAGATTCCGCATCAAATAGCGCTTACTTTCTGTTTTTTTTAAAGTGTCACTTTAGCCAATCGAGCGCTATGGTGTTGAGGAAAGGAGTTCAGGAACATCACTGACTTCGCGTCCAATGAATCACAAACGATAGTTATTTAAGTGAAAGAGGTGAGTTTGTATACGGCAAGATCCCACAAACAGCAATTAAAATAACGACCAGGTAATATTCTTCGTTTGGTGACAGACCTTCTCGCGTCTCTTCAAAATTCAACTTATTCCATCGAAGTATCCCCATTGTAGCATTTCAGCAACAATCGGCTGTTTGGCTTCTACTACTTCAACAGCTTATTTCCAATCATAGAAAATTACAGCGCAGAAGGAGGCTATTCGGCCCGTCTGTACCTGCTCTTTGAAAGCTGACCAACTTAGTCCCACACTTTTAACTTTTTCCCCCAGAACCCTGTTCTATTTCGATATGTCCAATTGCCTTTTGAAAATTCCTATGGAATCCCCCACCCTTTCAGGTAGTGGGTTCCAAATCATCATAACCTTCTGTGTGAAATAATTTCTCCACAAATTTCTTCTAGTTCCTTCGCCAATTATTTTAAATCTCCTACCTCAGGTCAGTGACCCACTTGCTAGAGGAAACAGTTTCTCCCTACTTGCTCTATCAAAAAAACCTTCATAATGTTGAATATCTCTATTAAGTCTTTGCTCAAGGAGCACAATTTCAAATGATCTACTCTCACATAACTGAAGTCCCTCAACCCTAGTATCATCCTGATAAACCTTCTCTGCACCTTCTCCAAGGCCTTGACGTAAAGTGTGGTGCCCAGAATTGAGCACAATTGTGCAGAGGTGTAATCAGTGATTTATAAAGATTTAGCATGAATTCCTTGTTTTTGTATTCAATGCCCATATTTACAAAGCCAAATATCCTAAACACTTTATTAACTGCCTTATCAGCTTGCCCCACTTCCTTCAAGGATTTGTGAATAACCACCTCCGAGTCCCTCTGCTCTTGCACACCCTCAAAATCCAGCCATTTATATTATACTGCCTATTTCCTTGGTGATAGTGACTGTTTACAAGATGAACCAATCTGAAGTCATGTGACTGGCATGGATCCACGATGGGCTGAATGGCCTCCTTCTGTGCTGTAAATGACTCTATGACCTTATAATTCATACTCTTATAACCTTTTCTTTAATAACTGACTTATGATAGGGCCTTGCTATTTATCATGGAATATTCGAAGCAATAGTCCCCCTCTATATCACATACCACTCTTTAACTGTGACCTGCAGGATGACCTTTTTCAAGTTCCTTGGAAAAATATTGGGCTGTATCTGACAGTCTGTGGATTTAATATTTTTCCTCCTAATTTTAAACTGTTCTCAATCCCAGTACCACAGATCATTTGTCAGTTGATACAGAACAAGGAAGACCTACTTCACTCAGAGGACTGAGAATGTTTGGAATTCTCTATCTCAGAGAGTTATGCGTGCTCAATCTATGAACATATTCAAGACTGAGATCAATAGATTTTTGGACACTAAGGGAATTAAGGGATTATGGCAATGCGGGGGCAGTGGGAGAGGGGAGTTGGTGGAAAATGGAGTTTATGTAGAAGTGCAGCTACAATCTTATTGAATAGCAGAGCAGGCTTGATGGGTCTTATGGCCTACTCCTGCTCCTATTTCTTATGTTCCTAAGTGTGACATGAGGCAAATCACCCATCGATTTATGCTCCTCTGTAGGCAAGTGTCTGGTCTCCCTGCTCAAGGACTCAAAATACAACATACTGCAGCATCAAAAAGCTGCTGTCCCATTACAGCACAGAAGGAGGCCATTTGGCCCATCATATCCGCACCGGCTCTCTGAAAGTTCAACTCCCTCAGTTCCATTCCCCCGCCTTCTCCCCATAACCCTGCACATTCTTCTTTTTCATATAACTGTCTAATTCCCTTTTGAATGCTTCAATTGAACCTGCCTCCATCACGTTCTCAGGCAGTGCATTCCAGACCTTAACCACTCGCTGCGTGAAAAGGTTTTTCTTCATGTCACTTTTGTTTCTCTTACCAAATACTTTAAATCTGTGCCCTCTCATTCTCAATCCTTTCACGAGTGGGAACAGTTTCTCTCTATCTACTCTGTCCAAGCCCTTCATGATTTTGAATACCTCTATCAAATCACCTCTCAGCCTTCTCTTCTCCAAGGAAAGCAGTCCTAACTTCTCCAATCTATCTTCATATCTGAAATTCCTCATCCCTGGAACCATTCTCGTGAATCTTTTCTGTATTCTCTCCAATGCCTTCACATCTTTGCTCAAGTACGTCGCCCAGAGTTGGACGCAATACTCCAGCTGAGGCCGAACTAGTGTCTTATACAAGTTCAACATAACTTCCTTGCTCTGGTACTCTATGCCCTATTAATAAAGCCCAGGATACTGTATGCTATTTCAACCACTCTCTCAACCTGTCGTGCCACCTTCAATGCAGGAACAACAAGAGGATGTGTCAAGTTCTATCTATCTATCAGCGATACACCAGAACTTCATACCTCCAGCTGACACACAATGTACAAATATATAGGGGATAGAATAAAAATATGAAGCAGAAATATCAACTTCCACATGAACTATTTTTAAAAGAGCACTACACTTGCTTTTAACATCCTTAATGTGTCCAACATTATAAAAGTGACAACACATCAAAAAGTACTTAATTGGCTGTAAAGTGCTTTGGGACATCTGGCGTTTGTGAAAGGTGCTATATAAATGCAAGTCTTTCTTTCCTTTGGTTTGTCTGTACCATGTATCTTCCCATGGTGGAAAACTGTCAGCAAGCCTCTGGCAATAATGCTATAGAGCATTATTATGTGAATGAACCACAATGACACTCCCTGTGGCTTTCCCGCTCAGTTAGTGGTAAAGTACATGGCTCTCTATTTCCACCATCTCACAACAGATCAGTAATTTACTGAGCAACCATTGCTATTTCATGAAGATAAGGTTGCAACCTAGCATGTAAAGCAAAATGCTGCAGATGCTGGAAATCTGCAACAGAAACAGAAAATACTGAAATTATACTTCAGGTCAGTTAGCACCTGGGGAGAGAAAAGACAAGTTTGCGATTCGGGTGCGGACCAACGTTCTCTTTAAAGTTTCCTTGTTGTGCACAGCCAGCTTTTTCAATGCGCAATTCCTTTACATTTTTTTGCACATGCACTATTTCAATGGAAAATGGCCTGCATGGTATGTCCCAGGCTGCTGTGCACAGCTTAGCAGGAACATTAACGTGGACTAAAATAAAAGCAAAATATTGCGGATGCTGGAAATCTGAAATAAAATAAGAAAGTAAGAAACAGAGTTAACTTTCTGATGAAAGGTCACAGACCTGAAATGTTAACTCTGTTTCTCTCTCCACAGTTGCTGCCTGACCTGCTAAGTATTTCCAGCATTTTCTGGTTTTATTTCATTACTGTGGATGCTTCTCGAGGCATTTCCACTGACAATGGAGTGGGAGCAGCAGCAAAGAAATCCCAGGTTCAAGTCATGTTGCTGAGTCATTTAAGTGCAGGAAGCAGTGCAAGGAAGGTTACAAGACCTAGGGGTCGATTTTAACTCAAGGAGGGAGAGGTGTAGAAGACGGGCCTAAATGCTGTAGTTGGTGTCAGGCTCCGCTGATATTAACCAACGAGCCTCAGGTACCTGTAGCTAGACAAGCCCCAGGCCAGACTTACTATCTAGACAGCGGGCAGGAGTGGGATTTCCAGTGATCACAGTGAAGAGCAAGGCAGAGGAGATCAAGTGCTTCCTTGTAGCGTCCCAAAGGAGCAATCTTGGTCCCTGGCAGATTTGGCCACATTTTGCCAGGCTGAAAGAATTATAATTATTCCCTAGTGTTAGGGATTTAATTTGAGAAAAGAGTGGATAAACTTGGGTACTGGTGAATTTCATGTCACTGTCACCTCAAGTTACCATGCAGCTGGCCTGATGGTGAAATAAACATTGGGAAATAAAATCTTATTGCCATGTTTCAGCCAATTCTGCTCTAGTGCTGATCTCCAAGAAATGTGGAGCACTGTCCAATATTTTCTAGACCAAAATAGATCAGTAGAAATTAAATCTAATGGGTGTTATCTCCATACAGCTCTTGGAATATTTATTTAGAGATACAGCAATGAAACAGGCCCGAGTCTGTGCCAACCAACAACCACCCATTTATACTAACCCTACAGTAATCCCATATTCCCTATCACCTCCCTACACTAGGGGCAATTTACAATGGCCAATTTACCTTATCACCTGCAAGTCTTTGGATGTGGGAGGAAACCGGAGCACCCGGCGAAAACCCACACAGACACAGGGAGAACTTGCAAACTCCGCACAAGCAGTACCCAGAATTGAACCTGGGTCTCTGGAGCTGTGAGGCTGCGGTGCTAACCACTGCGCTACTGTGCCGCCCATTTGTGAATTGGTTTCAATTTTAACACTGAAAAATGTTTGTTACATTAAAAGTCCAATGCTGCTGCTACTCCTACCAGGAGATCTGCTGTCATAGAGAGATACAGCACTGAAACAGGCCCTTCGGCCCACCGAGTCTGTGCTGACCATCAACCACCCATTTATACTAATCCTACATTAATCCCATATTCCCTACCACATCCCCTCCTACATTAATCCCATATTCCCTACCATTCTCCTACCTACACTAGGGGCAATTTACAATGGCCAATTTACCTATCAACCTGCAAGTCTTTGGCAGTGGGAGGAAACCAGAGCATCCAGCAGAAACCCACGTGGTCACAAGGAGAACTTGCAAACTCCATACAGGCAGTACCCAGGTCGCTGGAGCTGTGAGGCTGCAGTGCTAACCACTGCGCCACTGTGCCGCCCTGTCATGGTATGTCATGCTCATCGATCTTGTGCCATCCTCACACATCCACTGTAGGTTATCTGCAACCGTTCTGTGACATCCTATATCCAACTATGCCTAGGTTGACCCCTCTTTCTGCTGCCCTCCACTTTCCCTCTAGAAGCGATCTCTGTGGAGAAATGGCTGAACTACTGACATTTTCTTTTCTGCATATCACATTTTAGATTTCTTTCTGCTCTTGCAATTTCAAGCACCTCTTCATTCGTCTTATGGTCTGTATAAAGAATTTTAAGCATATATCTTAGCATCCACATCTCAAAGGCCTCTATTTTCTTCCACAGATCTTTATTGTCCAGGTTTCTGAAACATACAAGAAAGTGGATAGAATGTAGCATCTTATTATTTGTTTCCTGTTGCTAACACATCCTTCATCTTCACAAAATTACTTCTGGGTCTCTCTACCATCTTCTGTTATCATTTGCTCTAAATAGACAAACTTATCTACTTGTTTCAGTGTGACACCATCCATTTCAATGTCATTCTAGTTTCTTCGAATGTATTCCTTCTAACTACATTATTTTAGTCTTTTTGGTGTTTATACCCAATCCATATTCTAAACTTATAGATTTTACTTGATATAGGATATTTTGCAGGGCCTCTTCTGATTTTGCAAGTAGCGCTGTGTCATCAATGAACTGCAAGTTTGTTATGTTCATGCCTCCAATCTCTGCACCTGGAAGTTCATCTAATTCTCTGGGTACAGTAGCAAAATGATGACACAATATATAAGTGAATTGTATGATGATCCAAATTGAGGGAGTCCTCAAGATATAGAAGCAGAGGAAGGACCAAACATTATAATATCAAAGGTAAAGCATGCTTTGAAATTGATGAGTGCAGGGAAAAGCTCCAGACATTGATGAAGTAACAACAGAACATCTAAAAGCCCTTGGAGTAACAGAATTAGAAGTGATAACAGAAATTTGTGATCAAATACATACCAAAGGATACATTCCAAATGACTTGAGATTTTCATTGGGTTGCATTCTAAGACTCCGCTGCCGATGTAGGCGGCAGACGTAAAAAAATGCGGCCCGCGCACACGGGAATCATGTCACGCAGCCGTCAGTGGCTGGCCTCTGCTGTACCAATCTTCATTGCCCCCCCCCGCCACCATTCCCGGCGGCAGAGGGCCTTTAAAATCCAGCCCATTATTCATTAAGATAACTAAGAAATCTAATGCAATAGAACCATAGAAAAATTACAGCACAGAAGGAGTGCAATTAGTTTAGAACTATAAGCTTAATGAGTCTTCTTAAAGTGATCTTGAAAATCATAATAAAAAGAAATAATGATACATTTGAAGCAGAAATTGGCGAAAAACAGTTTGGATTTAGACCTGGAGCAGTAACAAGAGAGGGCATATTTAACCTAAGAATAATCTTCGATAAATACCTCGAAGTAAACAATGCTTTATAGATTATGAAAAAACATTCAATCATGTTTATTACCAAAAGCTAATAGATATGTCACTGAAATGTGACATTGACAGTAAAGATTTATCCAGAGCTTATATTTGGACCAAATAGCAAGCATCAGACTTGAAGACGGACAATCAGATATGTTTCAAGTGGAGAGGAGTAAGACAAGGCTGTGTACTGTCACCAAAAATTATTCAATCCGTACACAGAACAAATATTCAAAAAGTCCAATAATCACACAATAAAGATAGCCAATTGGTAAGCCTGTGTCCTTATGAGATTTGTCAATTGAAATGAAAAAGGAAATAAGTTAGATGTTAAATGTACTTGAAAGATTAGAGGAAAGAGGATTGAGTGCTTTTGATGGCTTGCAGTTCAACATTTTAAAGAACTTTTGGCTTGCTAACTGGAAATGCATGATATGCACAAACCATCAACTGCCAAGGAACAGTTCCATCTCTGATTTAGCTCAGAGGTTCCTTAATATCCCACTAGGTTAATGCACCACACAGAGTTTTGATGCACTATACAAAGTGGAAAGCATCCCAAGGTGAGGAGAGAAAAATCAGCCATAGAATTGCACAGAAAGCTATTCAGCCCAACCAGTTCATGTTGGAGTTTATGCTCCACTAAGCCTTCTCCCATTCTAACTTGATCAGCATAACCCTCTATTCCCTTCTCCCTCATATGCTTATCTAAGCTTCTGCTTAAATGTGTCTATACTATTTGCCTCAAATACTCCCTGAGGAAACAAGCTCCACATTCTTATCACTCTCTGGGTAAAGAAGTTTCTTCTGGATTCTCTATATGGTTTCTTGGTGACTATCTTGACAACCTCTACTTTTGTACTTCCCAGAAGTTAAGAACACTCTCTGTGTCTACTCTATCAAAATCTTTCATAATTTTAAAGCCCTCTATTTGCTAATTGTATTTTAATTGGGTGCTTAATTGTATTCAGGTGGTGGACATTGACTGGGGATTCACCTGTACTCATATACATAGGAGCAGACTGAAACTGTGGTTGTTGGGTTGGTGATGCAAAATATGTAATGTGTGTTTCTGTAAATAAAAGCTTGTAAGTGTATAAAGACTAGGCATCAATTCTATCCTTCACCACCTGGCTGTCTGAATTCTAACATATTAGGTCAACCTTCAGTTTTCCTTTTCCAAGAGATCCTGTATGTTCAGCATTTCCTAATAGATATCGTTATGACATGACCACTCAAGACAAAGCTCCCAATCAAAATATATAATTCTGATTGCAATGGGAGCAACGCATTGTAAATTCAGTCCCGTCACTCCACAGGTTGTGTAATATATCTCTTTAAGTGTTCCCAAATCAAAGAAAGCAGCAGCCAAATTGAACAATCTAGTAACCCCCGAATGAGGCGAACCAAACTAGGTATCTTTAGATATCAATAAATTAACTGTTTATTAGAAAAAACTAAAATATTAAGCACTACTAAGATAAAACAATATTTAAAAATAGAAATAACAGTAAAGTCCTTGCAAGTTTACGCTTACTGATGAATAGTCCTCTGATTCAAAGTCCACTCGCAATCTTCCAGGGTCCAATGAATCCGACAATAGGAATTCAGTAATTCAGTTCAACATTTGAAGCTTCAAACTCTTCTTCGTTCCAGCGATGACCACAGCAGATCAACAATTCGTAAACACTTTCAAAAGAATCAATCTGGCTTAACTTTTAGAATTTTGAGAGGTAAAAGTAAACGGTCTAAATTTGCTTCCTTCAGTTTAAATTGACTGAGAGATCTCTTTTTAGGTGCTAGCACGCAGCTGTCTGTCAGAACAGTCTGTGTCTCAATTGTCTCTGCAAAGCCAGGTTCAAAAATTGAGTTGCAACACTGTATGTCCTGTTCTCTGTCTCTGAATGCTTATATCCAGGGCAACCAAGATGCTCCTTTAATCAGTAACTTCTGAAGCTTGCTGCCATAAAGAAATACTGATCTCTTACAGCCTTAAAGGCACACCGCATATTTCCCAATAAAACCCCAACAGGATCATGAAATCATCCTTTATTGCACCCTCTTCAATGCCTCTACATCCTTTATATAATATAGATCAGAACCATACACACTTTTCCAAGTGTGGCCTAACCAAGGTTCAATATAAATTTAACATAACTTCTCGAGTTTTCAATTCTGTCCTTGTAGAAATAAACCCTAGTGCTCAATTTACCTTTTTTTCTGGTCTTATTAACCTACATCACCAATTTTAGTGATTTGTGTTATTTGTACTCCCAGATCCCATTATTCTTCTATCCCATTTAGTTTCTTATTTTCCAAGTAATATGTGTCGTAGTTATTTTTCTTAGAAAAATGTAATACCTCACATTTATCTATGTTGAAATTCATTTGCCAGTTATACGCCCTTCTGCATGATTATTAATGAAATTTATTGACTATTCCACCCAATTTAAAAATTATGTTTTTAATTGCAAAATCTAAATCATTAATATAAATTGTGAACAACAACAGTGGGTGCAGCACTGATCCTCGTGGGATCCCACATTCCACCTTCTGCCACGCTGCCAACCTTTATCCCTACTCCCTGCTTTCTGTCTCATTTTGTCCATCTCTCTTTCTCTCTTCTTCTCTTGCTTTCTCATTATCTCCCTATGTCTCTGTCTCTTCCTCTTTCTGTCTCTCACTGTCTGTCTTGCAGCCAGCTAGCTACTAGTTACTAAAGGACAGGTGTAGACTTGAAATTGATACCCCATATAACTGAATAGCCTGCTGATGCTCGCTACCTAGTCTCACACAAGACGAGTAGCCACTTGGGTGAGGAACTGGAAGACTGAAAGCATCGGTGGAACCATACCCCGACAAAAGCCATTGATTCAGAAGAAGTGAAAAAATAGAGATGGGAGAAATGAAAGTGTTGCTGAGTTTGGGATTTCCCTGTTGTGAGGAGCTGAACCTCTATTTCTCACCCTTTGTTAGCTCTCCTTCCTACTGATATACATTTCACCTATTACTAGAACGTTCTTAGAAAGGCACATTCTTGATTATAATATAACACCTTGCACCTCTAACTATAACATTTACTGATACACTAAAAACCTCACTCATATCCCACATCCATTACTAAGACATCCTCCAATATATCCTCTGTCATTCAACAACAAGAACAGCAACTTGTATTTATATAGCCCCTTTAATGCAAGAAAATGAGCCAGAAACATTATAAGACAAAATTTGACACAGTCACATAAAGAGATTTTATTTTTATTCATTCATGGGATGTGGGCATCGCTGGCCAGGCCAGCATTTATTGCCCATCCCTAATTGCCCTTAAGAAGGTGGTGGTGAGCTGCCTTTTTGAACCGCTGCAGTCCATGTGGGGTAGGTACACCCACAGTGCTGTTAGGAAGGGAGTTCCAGGATTTTGACCCAGCGACAGTGAAGGAACGGCGATATAGTTCCAAGTCAGGATGGCGTGTGACCTGGAGGGGAACTTGCATTTGTTCCCATGCATTTGCTGCCCTTGTCCTTCTAGTTGGTAGAGGTTGCGGGTTTGGAATGTGCTGTCTAAGGAGCCTTGGTGCATTGCTGCAGTGCATCTTGTAGATGGTACACACTGCTGCTTCGGTGGTGGAGGGGACTGAATGTTTGTAGATGGGGTGCCAATCAATCAGGCTGCTTTGTCCTGGATGGTGTCGAGCTTCTTGAGTGTTGTTGGAGCTGCACCCATCCAGGTAAGTGGAGAGTATTCCATCACATTCCTGACTTGTGCCTTGTAGATGGACAGGCTTTGGGGTGTTAGGAGGTACGTTACTCGCCGCAGGATTCCTAGCCTCTGACCTGCTCTTGTAGCCACGTTATTTATATGGCTACTCCAGTTCAGTTTCTGGTCAATGGTAGCCCCTAGGATGTTGATAGTGGGGGATTCAGTGATGGTAATGCCATTGAATGTCTAGGGGAGATGGTTAGATTCTCTCTTGTTGGAGATGGTCATTGCCTGGCACTTGTGTGGTGTGAATGTCACTTGCCACTTATTAGCCAAGCCTGGATATTGTCCAAGTCTAGCTGCATTTCTACACGGACTGCTTCAGTATTTGAGGAGTTGCGAATGGTGCTGAACATTGTGCAATCATCAGCGAATATCCCCACTTCTGACCTTATGATGAAGGAAGGTCATTGATGAAGCAGCTGAAGATGGTTGGACCTAGGACACTACCCTGAAGAACTCCTGCAGTGATGTCCTGGAGCTGAGATGATTGACCTCCAACAACCACAACCATCTTCCTTTGTGCTAGGTATGACTCCTACCAGCAGAGAGTTTTCCCCCTGATTCCCATTGACCTTAGTTTTGCTAGGGCTCCTTGATGCCATACTCAGTCAAATGCTGCCTTGATGTCAAGGGCAGTCACTCTCACCTTACCTCTTGAGTTCAGCACTTTTGTCCATGTTTGAACCAAGGCTGTAATGAGGTCAGGAGCTGAATGGCCCTGGCGGAACCCAAACTGAGCATCACTGAGCAGGTTATTGCTAAGCAAGTGCCGCTTGATAGCACTGTCGATGACACCTTCCAACACAGTACTGATTACTGATGATTGAGAGTAGGCTGACAGAACGGTAATTAGCCGGGTTGGACTTGTCCTGCTTTTTGTGTACAGGACATACCTGGGCAATTTTCCACATTGCAGGGTAGATGCTAGTGTTGTAGCTGTACTGGAACAGCTTGGCTAGGTGCATGGCAAGTTTTGGAACACAGGTCTTCAGTACCATTGCCGGAATATTATCAGGGCCCATAGTCTTTGCAGTATCCAGTGCCTTTAGTCGTTTCTTGATATCACGCAGAGTGAATCGAATTGGCTGAAGTCTGGCATCTGTGATGCTGGGGACTTCAGGAGGAGGCCGAGATGGATCATCAACTTGGCGCTTCTGGCTGAAGACTGTTGCAAATGCTTCAGCCTTATCTTTCGCACTGATGTGCTGGGCTACCCCATCATTGAGGATGGGGATATTTGTGCAGCCACCTCCTCCAGTTAGTTGTTTAATTGTCCACCACCATTCACAGCTGGATGTGGCAGGACTGCAGAACTTAGATCTGATCTGTTGGTTATGGGATCGCTTAGCTCTGCCTATCGCATACTGTGTACACAGTTTGGCACGCAGATAGTCCTGTACTGTAGCTTCACCAGGTTGACATGTCATTTTGAGGTATGCCTGGTGCTGCACCTGGAATGCCCTCCTGCATTCTTCATTGAACCGGGGTTGGTCGTCTGGCTTGATGGTAATGGTAGAGTGAGGGACATGCCGGGCCATGAGGTTACAGATTGTGGTTGAGTACAATTCTGCTGTTGCTGATGGCCCACAGCACCTCATGGATGCCCAGTTTTGCATTGCTAGATCTGTTTGAAATCTATCCCATTTAGCACGGTGGTAGTGCCACACAACACGATGGAGGGCAGCCTCAATGTGAAGGCGGGACTTCGTCTCCACAATGTCTGTGCCCTGGTCACTCCTACCAATACTGTCATGGGCAGATGCATCTGCGGCAGGCAGATTGGTGAGGACGAGATCAAGTATGTTTCCCCCTCAGCACCTGCCGCTTACCCAGTCTAGCAGATATGTCCTTTAGGACCCGGCCAGCTCGGCCAGTAGTGGTGCTATCGAGCCGCTCTTGGTGATGGACATTGAAGTCCCCCACCCGGAATATATTCTGTGCCCTCGCCACCCTCAGTGCTTCCTCCAAGTGCTGTTCAACATGGAGGAGTTCTGACTCGTCAGCTGAGGGAGGGTGGTAGGTGGTAATCAGCAGGAAGTTTCCTTGTCCTTTGATCTGATGCCATGAGACTTCATGGGGTCCAGAGTCGATGGGTCCCTCCCTACTGTATACCACTGTCCCGCCACCTCTGGTGGGTCTGTCCTGCCAGTGGGACAGGACATACCCAGGGATGGTGTTGGCAGCGTCTGGGACATTGTCTGTCAGGTATGAATCCGTGAGTATGACCATGTCAGGCTGTTGCTTGACTAGTCTGTGGGATAGCTCTCCCAACTTTGGCACAAGTCCCCAGATGTTAGTAAGGAGGGCTTTGCAGGGTCTGTCGTTGTCATTTCCGGTGCCTAGGTCGATGCCAGGTGGTCCGTCTGGTTTCATTCCTTTTTATTGACTTCATAGTGGTTAGATACAACTGAATGGCTTGCTAGGCCATTTCAGAGGGCATGTAAGAGTCTAGAGTCACATGTAGGCCAGACCAGGTAAGGACAGCAGACTTCTTTCCCTAAAGGACATTAGTGAATCAGATGGGTTTTTACAACAATCGACAATGGTTTCATGGACATCATTAGACTAGCTTTTTAATTCCAGATTTATTAATTAAATTCAAATTCTACCTTCTGCAGTGGTGGGATTTGAACCCATGACCCCAGAGCTATACCCCGGGTCTCTGGGTTACTAGTCCAGTGACAATATCACTACACCACCACCTCCCCTATGGAGATACTATGGCAGATGGCCAAAAACCTGGTCAAAGAGGTTTTAAGGAGCCTCTTAAAGAAGGAGAGAGAGATAAAGAGACGGAGAAATTTAGAGAGGGAGTTCAAGAGCCTATGGCATTGGCAGCTGAAGGTGCAGCCACCAGTAGTGGAGCGATTAAAATCTGGGATGCTCAGGAGGCCAGAATTAGAGGAGCACAGATATCCTGAGGTTTGTGAAGCTAGAGGAGATGACAGAGATACAGAGGGGTGAGGCCATGGAGGGATTTGAAAACAAGGGTAAAAATTTTAGAGTTGATTCATTACAACTAATCCGATGTACGCAATCCAATAATATTATCTGATATACTCCACACTCTCTCCATATATATACCACATCCCTCACAGTGATACTTTCTGATATTACATGACCTCAGATACAACCAGTATTATTTAGCTGTCTCTTATTAATAGGGAAAATTATGAAAGTGGCATATTCGAAAACAAGTTACTTGCCAGAAGATTCAATTAATAGAATATTATAGAGTATATCTAGTATAAAAAGGATCCAGAGGGAATAAATGAAGGGGAAAAGCTTTCCGGGGAAGTTAACACCCCTTCCCAATTCAGAATGAAAGGCATCAGACACTGAAAAAGCTGGTTTTCATTCAAACTTTCTGTAGTTAATCTGAATTCCCAATTCACAACTCTTTAGCATATTTTCTACAGACATGGAATTTTGCAACAATATGTTTCTTTTGATAAAACACACAGCTCTAACTGAAATGAGATTCACCACATGATTCTGATTCAATGTTTTCTTCCCGAACATAGGCAGGTGTTAATATAAAGAGGCATTAGAAAAACAGCACTGATCAGACAAACAGTAAGATCAAGCTACACAGGAGACTGATATTTCCAGTCAACAGTGGTTTTCCATCACTGTACCAATTACTGTTGCTCTTCCATTAAAAGCCCCATTTCAAAACAGAACAACTAAGGCAGTCATCGCAATGTCATTTCCATCTGTGTCCTGAGACTCACCATCAAATAAATGGATAGTGTTTCCTTTAAAATAAAAATTCATGTTTATTATTTTTTAAATCAGAAATTTCTCTATAAGCTGATCTCGAAAATGTAACTAATAAACTCAAGCTCCTCAGATCCTAATTAAGAACAAACTTATCTCATCGTAGTGCCTTTCACAACTTCAGAATGCTCCAAAGTGGTTCATAGCTACTGAAGTACTTTCAAGTGCTGCCACTGTTGCAATATAGAGAACCCTGACAACCAAAATGTGCACAGCAAGATCTCACAAAAGGCAATTAAATAAATGACCAGATAATCTGATTTAGATGTTAGTTGAGGGATAAATGTTGGCCAGAACACCGGGAGAGCTCCCCTACTCTTCTCCAAATAGTAGCATGGGATCTTTTCTAACCACTTGAGAGGGCAGACAGGATCTCGATTTAATATTTCATCCAAAAGACACCACCCTCAACAATGCAGCACTCCCTCAGTACAACACTGTTTACATGCTCAAGATTCTGGAATAGACTTGAACTTGACTCAGAGGCGAGAGTGCAATCATTGAGCCAAGGCCAATACTTAGTCAGAACAGACCCTCCTCCTCCCTCCCAGAAAGATTTATATATTTGTTTTACTATATGAAACATCAGTCCATGCCATAAACTTTGTATGCAGAAGTTCTTCACATATTCGGTAAAAGTAATTCAGTGAGTTGAATATTCCTTTTAGAACACCATTACCATGTTAAATTTGTTCCCTTGGGCCTCATTAAATGTATTTGTGAACCGCCTGATCACAAGGCTGCTGTACTTGTCAAAACATGCTTATTGTTGCTTTAACAGCCTGTTAATGCTCGATAGTATAAAGAATAACAGATGGCTGTGTAATATACTCAAGAGGCTTGGATGACACCAAAAGCTGTAAAAGTAAGTTTCACACAGTTTGCACGCTAATCAAAACCCAGAATGTTACTAATATTGATATTTAAATTTGCCAATATTTTGAATTTAACGTGACCATTTGACTTTGACGAGTCCTACTCAGGCCCCCTCCCCCAACTCTTTTTCCGGTACATTGATGACTGTATCGGTGTCGTTTCCTGCTCCCACCCCGAACTGGAAAACTTTATCAAATTTGCTTCCAATTTCCATCCTTCTCTCACCTTTACATGGTCCATCTCTGACACTTCTCTTCCCTTCCTCGACTTCTCTGTCTCCACCTCTGGGGATAGGTTGTCTACTAATATCCATTATAAGCCCATCGACTCCCACAGCTACCTCGACTACACTTCTTCACACCCTACCTCCTGTAAGGACTCCATTCCATTCTCCCAGTTTCTCCGTCTTCGACGCATCTGCTCTGATGATGCTACCTTCCATGACGGTGCTTCTGGTATGACCTTTTTCATCAACCGAGGATTCCCCCCACTGTGGTTGACAGGGCCCTCAACCGTGTCCAGCCCATTTCCCGTACCTCTGCCCTCAACCCTTCCCCTCCCTCCCAGAACCGTGACAGGGTTCCCCTTGTCCTCACTTTCCATCCCATCAGCCTCCATATCCAAAGGATCATCCTCCGCCATTTCCGCCACCTCCAGCGTGATGCCACTACCAAATGCATCTTCCCCTCCCTTCCCCTGTCAGCATTCCGAAGGGATCGTTCCCTCCGCGACACCCTGGTCCACTCCTCCATTACCCCCACCACCTCGTCCCCATCCCATGGCACCTTCCTCTGCAATCGCAGGAGGTGTAATACCTGCCCATTTACCTCCTCTCTCCTCACTATCCCAGGCCCCAAACACTCCTTTCAGGTGAAGCAGCGATTTACTTGTACTTCTTTCAATGTAGTATACTGAATTCGCTGCTCACAATGTGGTCTCCTCTACATTGGGGAGACCAAGCGCAGACTGGGTGACCGTTTTGCGGAACACCTCCGCTCGGTCCGCAAGCAGGACCCTGAGCTTCTGGTTGCTTGCCATTTCAACACTCCCCCCTGCTCTCATGCTCACATCTCTGTCCTGGGATTGCTGCAGTGTTCCAGTAAACATCAACGCAAGCTCGAGGAACAGCATCTCATCTACCGATTCGGCACACTACAGCCTACTGGACTGAACATTGAGTTCAATAATTTCAGAGCATGACAGCCCCCCATTTTACCTTCATTTTTAGTTGTTTTTTCTTTTTTCTTCTTTTTTACATTTTTTACAACCCTTTTTTTCCATTTATTTCATTTCATCTTAGTTTGTTCAGTTTGCTTACCCACTGTTTTTTTTCATGTCTGCACTTGCTGCTGTTCAATATTCAGTCCGTTGACACCTTATCTGTACTAATGTTTTGTCTTTCAACACACTATTAACATATTGTTTGCCTTTGCTCCATGACCTTTTGGTCAGCTATGTGGCCTTGTCCAATCTGCACCTTCTCCTTTGTTATCTCTTGCCCCACCCCCACCTCACTTGCTTATAACCTGTGACGTTTTAAATATTTGTCAGTTCCGAAGAAGGGTCGCTGACCCGAAACGTTAACTCTGCTTCTCTTTCCACAGATGCTGCCAGACCTGCTGAGTGGTTCCAGCATTTCTTATTTTTATTTCAGATTTCCAGCATCCGCAGTATTTTGCTTTTATGACTTTGACCATAGGTCACCCCAATGCTCTGACATCAAAGCATATTGTGGACAAATGTTCAAGGTTCAAATTTGTAGAAACTCTTAAAAGTGAACTAGCATTGTCACAATTTTTCAGATCCCAAACATACAGAAGTCTTTAATAAGTAACCTCAATCATCATCACTTGGCTTCATGACTGTCCAGCAGCACAAAATCAGTGACTGATTCATCAGCAGGCTGCTCTTCCCTACATTCCAGATCTTGAAATGAAGTGGAATCTCAGGAAAGGGCAACTGCGTGTTGCTGAAGAAAGTGGAAAAACATAGATTCCGTAGATATTTAAATTCAGGACAGGCTTTAGAGGCTAAATTTGCAAAAAAAAAAAGTATTTAACTGATGTTTACAAAATGTTCTTGTTCTTGTTCAAGAGGGCTCAACATGCATTTATTGTAAAGTGCATGAAAAATGCAATTGCTTAAAAAAATTGGCAAAAGGCTAAATTTGCTTAGAATCCAAGTGGATGGTTTGCCACTACTCCTCCCTTGGCCACAAGCTGCTTTGATAAAGTCCTCATGTTGTTGATGACCTGCATGCTGGACGCAGACTTTAGTGCATTCAGATTGTTGGTTATACGAGCAAATGCCTGAAATAAAGACAGAAAGTTAGTTAAAACACAACATACATTTTCTAAATAGCATTCAGGTAATCCAGAATGTGCACATTGAATCATTATCTTTAATTCTGTTGTAATGTAGCATTTCTGGAGACACAGGACAGTTCATAAATTTGACCAAGTATGTTGTTGGGTGTTTTTTGTCACAAATAAAGGGGTAATTGCTAGTATGTTGTAAAAACATGAAAACTTTCCTTTTAATCAACATTAGCATGAACAAAAGGAACAATAATTGGAATTTATTTGTTATAATACTGCTTGATAAAATACATTAAAATCTACCCACTCATAGTTGGAAGTCTTTCTAGAATTTATAAAACCTTATCCTTAAAGGTTGGCATAGTGGAGCTGATCTTCTGGGATGATGGTGTTAGCCTCCTGAGATGTCAGAGTGATGAACCTGTCTTTAGAGATCTGTATCCATTCCTCCTGGATTCTCTGCTGCTGGGCTAATTCACATTCTGCATTGATAGCTACTTTTAGCTTATATTTCACTGCCCTCAATCTTGGGAACATAGGAACGTAGGAGCAGGAGTAAGCCATTCAGCCCATGGAGACTGCCCCCGCCATTTAATAAGATCATGGCTAATCATCCACTTCAATGCCTTTTTCCCCACACTATCCCCATATCCATTTATGTCATTTGTATTTAGAAATCTGTCAATCTCTGCTTTAAACATACTCAATGACTGAGCTTCCACAGCCTTCTGAGGCAGAGAATTCCAAAAATTCACAACCGTCTGAGTAAAGAAATTTCTCCTCATCTCAGTCCTAAGTGGCTTCCCCCTTATTTTGAAATTGTGTCCCCTGGTTCCAGACTCCCCAACCAGGGGAAACATCTTACCTGCATCTACCCTGTCTATACCTTTAAGTATTTTGTAGGTTTCAATGAGATCACCTCTCATTCTTTGAAACTCTAGAGAATACAGGCCCAGTTTCCCCAATCTCTCTTCATAGGACAGTCCCACCATCCCGGGAGCAAAGTCTGGTGAACCTTTGTTGCACTCCCTCTATGGCAATAATACCCTTCCTAAGGTATGGGGACCAAAACTGCACACAGTACTCCAGGTGCGGTCTAACCAAGGTTCTATACAATTGAAACAAGAAGTGTATTTCTAAGTGACACACTTATATCTGCTTCAATCAGGCTGACATAGCTGTCAATTTTTAACTTTTTGTAATCTCTCTCTCTCTCACCCACACACACTCACTCATCATTTCAGAGTATGATGGCTGATGTGCCCAGAGATGTACTATCTGCCTTTTATGGAGACACCGTTTTACCTACAATAGACAGAGAACTCCTGTAGTACCAAAACCTAAAGCTACCTAAAAACTTCTACACTTACTAAAACTTTGAATTTTTAGTCTCAAAACACCATGGTATGTATCCTGATTCTTAAAGAAACCTCCTCAGCTTTTTTCATGAAACAATCAGAGTAACACATGCCTTAGAGGAGTTCATCCTATTAAGAATCAATCACTGCAAACAGCCTTATGAGTACCTTTGATGGCCTCAGGTTAACAAAGCAACAGAATCCATACATTCCAGATGGTCCTTTCAATGCCCTAACTTATCCATTTTCTTTTTTATCTAAGAGTCTTACACTCCTTCAGGTCAGGAGTGACATTTTTATATCTCCCAATAAGCTGACTTTGAACCTATACCTTTGCTTATTTTTGCCTCCCAATTCTTGTAAGGAAAACATTGAATCACATAAGCCTTGATGGTTTTAATTAGCATTCGTTTTTTTTGCTTTCACACATGTTGGTCTAGAAATTGGTTGACACCACTCCTGTTTTACAGGCATAAAACAGACCCCAAAAGATCCAATCTGGGGGCGGGGGTTTTGTGCACATGCACATCCCACGCTGGAGGTAAATGCAGAAAAAGAGGTATTCAGGGCCCACAACTATTGACTGCATTCAGGAAAATATGGTGTACATGCATCCAAAACCAGCAGTTCTTAAAGGTACCACTGTGGCCACTAGTTTGTTAAAAAATATTTACTGGCTGAAGATTGTGCCGGCTCCCATTCCGCCCCTCCCAAACATGCCCCAACCCCCCACCCCCACACTCCCGATTGCTCTCCTCCCTCCCCATCACTTACCCCACTCCAAATCATCCCTTTCCATACCAGTAACTTGCCCCCCTCCATTTATGAATGGTTTGCCACCCTTCCCAGAGCGTACCTGAAAATTTAATGCTGATTCACGTGGCCCAATATCAGGCATGCCTTGCGCCTACCCATTCTGGAATTTTGTCAATGCAGCTGGAGCCCTGACGATGGGCACGAAAGCCGGAGGTAACCCCGCCTTGGCCGCATCTTTCAGACTGTCCAGCAACTAATTGGTTACTGTCGGGACTCTTGTCCCTTTAAAGGATGGGGCCCTGCCCCCAGGAGCTGCCAGTCATCTTGAGGGCCTGCAGGTCAGTACTCTCAGCAGCGCCATCGTAAGTTTTGGAACAAAAGATGCCATGGGAGCAGGCCACCCTCCCAACCAAGTAATTGGAGTCTGGGGCACCGGGACCAGTCAGGCTCTGGAGAGTGGTGTGGTGGGGGGGGGGGGGCGTGGAACAGCTGGTTAGACCAGGGGGGACAGGTTCCCACGGCAGTGGCCATTGCTGCCAGGGGGCCCCTCTGTGGGCCACAGAATGCCCAAATAGGAGAGCCCCCCCTCCCTTACACAGGCTGCAAGGAAACTGCCAGGATTCACCAGGCAGTCACCCCACAGCAGAGCACAACCGCTACCAATAAAATGCCAGTGGCAGCAGGAAGTGGATTTTAATTGGCTAGTTAAATGGCTCAAATAGCCTCTGGGAGGGAGGGCTGTACTCCACCTTCCCCACTGTTGGTAAAATGGCATGGCAATGGGAGAATGATAGACACTCCAATAACGACATTCCCTCACCATTTTCCCACTCCTCACACCTCCCAGCCCATACCCAGAGGACTGGTAAAATCCAGCTCGTGATCTTTCCCAATGAAGGAGACATTGTCGTAATATGGGGAAATGCAGCAGCCAAATTGCATAAAACAAGGTCTCACGAATGAGATGAAATACCTAACAATCTGTTTCAGTAACGTTGGGTGAGTTATACACCCTGGCTGGGGAAAACGACACTGTTGTTCTTCAAAATGTGCCATGGAATCTTTTACGTTCACCAGAAAGGGCAGACAGAGCCTTTGTTTAAAATCTCATGTGAAAGATGGCACCACTGAAAATGCAGCATTCCCTCAGTGTTCTGCTGAAGTTGCAGGATAGATGCTGCACTCAAATGTCTGGAGTTCGGCTTGAACCCACAATCATCTGAGTTGGAAGCAAAAGTTGGAAGCTATTATTGAGCCAAGACTGACACCTGGAGGTGGCTGTATATACAAAAAAAAGCACTTCCACCAATCCTGAAGAGGGCTGCAAAGACCTTGTCAGTATAATAGAAATTCAATGGAGATCTCCCAGAATTAGAGATCCAAGGGACTAGAGAGAATGAGGAATTGAAAGAAATTAGGATTAGTACGAAGGTTGTATTGGAGAAATTAATGGGGCTGAGGGTTAAGTTCCCGTGACCTGATATTCTACATCCCAGAGTGTTAAAACAGGTAGCTATGGCGGATGCATTGGTGATCATCTTCCAAAATTCTATAGAATCTGGAACGGTTCCTACAGATTGGAAGGTAGATGTCACACCACTATTTAAGAAGGGAGGGAGAGAGAAAAAAGGGAACTACAGCCCTGTTAACCTTATATTAGTAGCAGGGAAAATGCTAGAATCTATTCAAAAGGGTGTGATAAATGGATAATAATGATCTGATTGGGCATAGTCAGCATGGATTTATGAATGGGAAATCATGTTTGATGAACCTGTTCGAGTTTTTTGAGGATGATTCTGACAGAATTGATAAAAGAGATTCAATGGACGTAGTACATAGAACATAGAACAGTACAGCACAGAACAGGCCCTTCGGCCCACGATGTTGTGCCGACCCTTTAACCTACTTTCAGATCAAACTACCTACATACCCTTCATTCTACTAATAGAATACTTGGATTTTATTGAATAGTAGTATACTTGGATTTTCAGAAGGCTTTTGATAAAGTCCCCCACAGGAGGTTGGTTAGCAAAATTAAAGCACAAGGGATAGGAGGTAATATACTGGCATGGATTAAGGATTGGTTAACAGGCAGAAAACAGACAGTAGGAATAAACGGGTCATTCTCGCGTTGGCAGGCTGTGACTAGTGGGGTACCGCAAGGATCTGTACTTGGGCCCCAGCTGTTCACAATATATATCAACGATTTGGAAGTGGAGACCAAATGTAATATTTCCAAGTTTGCGGATGACACAAAACTAGGTGGGAATGTGTGTTGTGAGGAAGATGCGAAGTGGCTTCAAGGAGATTTGGACAGGCTGAGTGAATGGGCAAGAACATGGTGAAGTAAATGGGCAAGAACATGGAATATAATGGGAAAAATGTAAGGTTATCCACTTTGTTAGGGGGAACAGATGTACAGAATATTTCTTAAATGGTTAGGGAGTAGAAAGTGTAGATGTACAAAGGGACTTGGGTGTCCTTGTCAATAAGTCACTGAAAGCTAACATGCAGGTGCAGCAAGCAATTAGCCTTTATCACAAGAGGATTTGAGTACAGGAGTAGCGAAATCTTGCTTCAATTTTATAGAACCTTGGTTAGACTGGACCTGGAGTACTGTGTGCAGTTTTGCTCCCCTTACCTTAGGAAGGATATTTTTGTCATAGAGGGAGTGCAACACAGGTTCACCAGAATAAAAGCAAAATACTGCAGATGCTGGAAATCTGAAATAAAAACAAGAAATGCTGGAAATACTCAGCAGGTCTGGCAGCATCTGTGGAAAGAGAAGCAGAGTTAACGTTTCGGGTCAGTGACCCTTCTTCGGAACTGACAAATATTAGAAATGTCAAAGGTTCCGAAGAAGGGTCACTGACCCGAAACGATAACTCTGCTTCTCTTTCCACAGATGCTGCCAGACCTGCTGAGTGGTTCCAGCATTTCTTGTTTTTATTTCAGATTTCCAACATCCGCAATATTTTGCTTTTGGGTACTTTTGAAATAAAAACAGGAAGTGCTGGAAAAACTCAGCAGGTCTGGTAGCATCTGTGGACAGATAAGCAGAGTTAATGTTTCAGGTCAGTGACCCTTCTTCAGGACTGGAAGATATAAGAAATGTAAAAGATTTTAAGCAAGTGAGGCGGGGGTGGGGCAAGAGATAACAAAGGAGGTATAGATTGGACAAGGCCACACAGCTGACCAAAAGGTCATGGAGCAAAGGCAAACAATATGTTAATAGCGTGTTGAAAGACAAAGCATTAGTACAGATATGGTGTTAACGGACTGCAGATTGTACAGCAGCAAGTACAAACATGAAAAAAAAAGTGGGTAAGCAAACTGAACAAACTAAGATGAAATGAAATAAACATACAAAAAAAATTGTAAAAAATGTAAAAAAGAAAAAATAGCTAAAAATAAAAGTAAAATGGGGGGCCCGTCATACTCTGAAATTATTGAACTGAATGTTCAGTCCGGTAGGCTGTAGTGTGCCTAATCGGTAAATAAAATGCTGTCCCTCGAGCTTGTGTTGATGTTCACCGGAACACTGCAGCAAGCCCAGGATAGAGATGTGAGCATGAGAGCAGGGCGGAGTTTTGAAATGGCAAGCAACCTGAAGCTCAGGGTCCTGCTTGCGGACTGAGCGGAGGTATTCCGCAAAGCGGTCACCCAGTCTGCGTTTGGTCTCCCCAATGCAGAGGAGACCACATTGTGAGCAGCGAATACAGTATACTACATTGAAAGAAGTACAAGTAAATCGCTGCTTCACCTGAAAGGAGTGTTTGGGGCCTGGGATAGTGAGGAGAGAGGAGGTAAATGGGCAGGTATTACACCTCCTGCGATTGCAGGGGAAGGTGCCATGGGATGGGGACGAGGTGGTGGGGGTAATGGAGGAGTGGACCAGGGTGTCGCAGAGGGAACAATCCCTTCGGAATGCTGACAGGGGAAGGGAGGGGAAGATGCGTTTGGTAGTGGCATCACGCTGGAGGTGGCGGAAATGGCGGAGGATGATCCTTTGGATATGGAGGCTGATGGGGTGGAAAGTGAGGACAAGGGGAACCCTGTCACGGTTCTGGAAGGGAGGGGAAGGGGTGAGGGTAGAGGTGCGGGAAATGGGCCGGACACGATTGAGGGCCCTGTCAACAACAGTGGGGGGAATCCTCGGTTGAGGAAAAAGGAGGTCATATCAGAAGCACCATCATGGAAGGTAGCATCATCAGAGCAGATGCGTCGAAGACGGAGAAACTGGCAGAATGGAATGAAGTCCTTACAGGAGGGAGGGTGTGAAGAAGTGTAGTCGAGGTAGCTGTGGGAGTCGATGGGCTTATAATGGATATTAGTAGACAACCTATCCCCAGAGATGGAGACAGAGAATTCGAGGAAGGGAAGGGAAGTGTCAGAGATGGACCATGTAAAGGTGAGAGAAGGGTGGAAATTGGAAGCAAAGTTGATAAAGTTTTCCAGTTCGGGGCGGGAGCAGGAAACGGTACGATACAGTCATCAATGTACCGGAAAAAGAGTTGGGGGAGGGAGCCTGAGTAGGACTGGAACAAAGAATGCTCGACATATCCCACAAAAAGACAGGCATAACTAGGACCCATGCGGGTACCCATAGCAACACCTTTTACTTGAAGGAAGTGAGTGGAGTTGAAGGAGAAGTTGTTCAATGTGAGAACAAGTTCAGCCAGGCGGAGGAGGGTAGTGGTGGATGGGACTGGTTGGGCCTCTGTTCAAGGAAGAAGCGGAGAGCCCTCAAACCGTCCTGGTGGGGGATGGAGGTGTAGAGCGATTGGACGTCTATAGGGAAGAGGAGGCGGTTGGGACCAGGAAACTGGAAATTGTCAAAATGACGTAGGGCGTCAGAAGAGTCACGGATGTAGGCGGGAAGAGACTGGACCAGCGGAGAAAAGATGGAGTCAAGATAGGAAGAAATAAGTTCAGTGGGGCAGGAGCAGGCTGACACAATGGGTCTGCCGGGACAGACCCGTTTGTGGATTTTGGGAAGGAGGTAGAAGCGGGCTGTCCGTGGTTTCGGGACTATGAGGTTGGAAGCTGTAGAGGGAAGATCTCCAGAGGAGATGAGGTCAGTGACAGTCCTTTGGACGGTGGCTTGATGTTCGGTGGTGGGGTCATGATCCAGAGGGAGGTAGGAAGAAGTGCCTGTGAGTTGGCGTTGGGCTTCTGCAAGGTAGAGGTCGGTACGCCACACAACAGCACCACCCTTGTCTGCAGGTTTGATGACCATGTAGGGGTTAGACCTGAGAGAACGGAGTGCCTCAAGTTCAGAGGGGGACAGGTTAGAGTGAGTGAGGGGGGCAGAGGAATTGAGATGAACAATGTCTCGCCGACAGTTTTCAATGAAGAGATCAAGAGCGGGTAAGAGGCCAGGGGGAGGGGTCCAGGTAGAGGGAGAATGCTGGAGGCGGGTGAATGGGTCTGCTGGTCGAGGGGAGGACTCCTGGTCAAAGAAGTGAGCCCGGAGGCGGAGGCGACGGAAGAAGAGCTCAACATCATGCCGAGTGCGAAATTCATTGAGGTGGGGACGTAAGGGGATAAAACTGAGACCTTTGCTGAGTGTAGAACGTTCAGCATCAGAGTGGGGGAGGTCAAAGGGTATAGTGAATACACGGCAAGGGGTCAGATCAGAAGGGGTGGGGTCAGAGGGAAGTGAAGTGGAAGGAGGATCTGGAGGAGCATTCGTCCCCATCAGCTGCTGGAGCCAGACTTGTTCCCAGGATGGTGGGACTGTCCTGTGAAGAGAGATTGGGGAAACTGAGCCTGTATTCTCTAGAGTTTCGAAGAATGAGAGGTGATCTCATTGAAACCTACAAAATACTTAAAGGTATAGACAGGGTAGATGCAGGTAAGATGTTTCCCCTGGTTGGGGAGTCTAGAGCCGGGAACACAAGTTCAAAATAAGGGGGAAGCCACTTAGGACTGAGATGAGGAGAAATTTTTTTACTCAGACGGTTGTGAATCTTTGTAATTCTCTACCCAGAGGGCTTTGGAAGCTCAGTCATTGGGCTGGATTTTACCTTAGGTGAATGGGAATTCACCACCAACGTAAAAGTCGGTGGCGAACACGCTTCCGCCTAGCCTGGGGATCCGTCCCGTATTTTACGAGTTCCTGGGCTTTAATTGTCCCGAGGCAAGGTGGTCTCGCCTCAGCGAGCTGCCAGCCAATCAGTGGGCTGGCAGCTCTTAGTCCCAGCAGCACCACCGGGAGCAGTGGCCACTATTGGGACTGCAGCCCAGCCGACGACAGGGATCCAGGAATGAAGGTAAGTTGGGCTTGCCTCACCAAGGAGATCGGTCCTTCCCTGGTGAGGTTGGAGTGGTTGTTTGGGGGGAGGGGGGCATCTTAAGTCCTGGGGGTGGGTTGGGAGGCGGGGGCGGCCGTCAATCAGGTACCCTGTGCCCAACTACCATGGTCCCCCCCGGGGCGCAGAAAGGCCGGCAGCTTTCGCTGGGCGGCCTTTCACGTCCCCAGCACACCCACTTGCCACGAGTAAAACAACCGTGGAGGCGGGTGAGGGCCCTTAAATGGCCGTTAAGTGGCCACTTAAGGGCCTTGATTGACCTCAGGCAGGCGGGCCGTTTCTCCCCCACAGCCCACCCAACCGCTGTAAAGTTGACCGGAGGCGGAAGCGGGATGGGTCGGCCTCCCGGAGCCACCCACTCAATTTTACGCTGCCCCCACGCCACCATCCGACCTGCTGAGATGGCGTAAAGTTCAGCCCATTGAGTACTTTTAAAGCAGAGGTTGACAGATTTCTAAATACCAATGACATAAAGGGATATGGGGATAATGCAGGAAAAAGGCATTGAAGTGGATGATCAGCCATGATCATATTGAATGGCGAAGCAGGCTCGATGGGCTGAATAGCTTGCTCCTGTGTTCCTACGTTCGTATGGAACAGCAATGCTAAAAGTCAAATTGATCTGCAGGTCATTTTATAAGAGATGACTTAGGAGAGTTCAGATTCTTACCTTAGGTCTTGGTCAGGTCAGGAAACTTCTACCTACAAATCAGTCAGTCCTCGGTGCAATGTTCCTGGTATTGACTTGTTCAACCACCTATTGCGGGATACTTGGCTGGAGGCCCTTCTGCCCCGCATCCTCACCACCTCCCCCAACCCACCATTTGGAGGAGTACTTCCCTCCTCTTACAAACCCTCTCTACAGTACAACATCTGAGAATCTGGGGGCCCTAACAGCCTAACAGTACAGCTGTTCCTGCCATTTTCAATGCTCACAATAAAATTTAAGTTGCCTGTGCCTCCCCTTTAAATGGTATTAGTGATGCCCAATATCAGCCTCCATCCATTCAATAAACTGCCAACAAGCAGCATAAGTAGCAGAGGCAGTTCATCTGTTTTTATCAAATAATGATCAGACCCCTTGCCCACTTGAGTGGGCACGTGGATCAATTGCTCCACACAATTCCTGACCAACTACAGGCCAGACAAATTTCTCCCCCTTAATATCTATCCCTGTTTAAAAAGACTAGCACCAACCATTTGCTAAAATTGAGTTTCTACCAGAGAACAATGGTACATGAATCACACCTCAAGGCACCAGGTTTCACAAAGAACTTTCTCATGTTGAGCTGATGGGAGCCCTTGGTTGAGAGCACGAGATGCCCTGGAGTACAAGAGAAGAATAAGTTTCAGAATAAGTTACCAAAATAAAATAGAGTATTGAGAGGATAACACTCCAGTGATTCTGATGAAGCCACAACAGGAAATTTGAGGAATTTTTATTCCCAACATAGATCTTTGCCTAGGAACTTGGAATATAGGAACAGGATTAGGCCATACAGCCCATCAAGCCTGTTTCACCAGAGGAAATAGTCTCTAGCTACCCTATCAAATGCTCTAATCTTCTTAAGCACCTCAATTGGATCACCCTTAATCTTCTATACTCAAGGGAATAAAAGTTAGTCTATGCAATCTATCCATATAAGTTAACCCTTCTCCCTTGGGTATCATTCTGGTGAATCCGCAATGCACCTATTCCAAGGCCAGTATATCCTTCCTCAGGTACGGTGGCCAAAACTGAACACCTGACCTCCTGCATATGAATCTCCAAATCTCCCTGCTTGACCACATTTCCTTGTTTCTCATCATTTAGAAAATACTCTGATACATCTTTCTTAGGCCCAAAGTGGATGGATGACCTTACATTTCCCACATTAAACACTATCTGCCACAGTTTTGCTCAATCACTTTGTCAATGTTCCTTTGCAATCCTATGCTCCTTCGACACTATTTTGCTGTGACCTAACTTTGTTTCACCAGCAAGCTTGGATATATGGCTTTCCATGTCGAAATCAAGGGACTACAAGCCTAGTTTATGCACCTGATGGGAAATCCTGCAGTCTGCTTAACCTTTGTGCCCAAATTCCTGCTAGCGCATGGATACAATTCCATATAATTTACCCTATAAACTGCAAGGCTAAAACACTGGCAGTTTACATCACCAATGCCTTGACTGGATTATTTCCATATAAATGCAAAGACAGTCACCCCGCTATATGTTATATTCTGAAAGCGGCCAAAAAACAGGTGCTGCATGGCTCAATTCCTAGGCTGCTATCTCTGACTAGCATCCTATCAGCTAGTCAAAACATTCAGAGCTGCAGAATTACATGGGTTAGCTTTTCCACCCATCCAAGTAGCGAAATACAGAAACAACTCAGCAATGGTTTGACTAAAGATTTTCCACAGCAGGGCTCAGGATATATTATAGAGAGCTCTGTTAAACACAGATTAACTATTTTACATCAAAGAGAGATAGTGTTTTATAATGAATGACATGGACCCTATTTGGTGTGTGCGCCAAACAGTTTGGAGTATATTTAAGTGTGTTATCATGAGACAAATTGTATTTCAGGAGTTTACCTGGAGATGACCACAGACATGGCATAAATATCAATGGCTGCATCAGCAACTTTCTTCAATAAAAACTGCTGATCTGAAAAACGGCAAGAAGTTAGTGCAGACCTTTGGTTGTACACAGCTATAACAGTATGTCCAAACTGCAGCCCCAGAACTGTGTACAGTCCTCAAAATCTGGCAGTCTGAAGCTCAGGCAACTCAGTCTTTTGTGCACTTATATAGAGTCATAGAGTTATACAGCACAGAAACAGGCCCTTCGGCCCAACGCGCCTGTACCGACCATAAAGCACCCATCCAATCTAATCCCATTTTGCCGCACATGGCCCGCAGCCTTGTATGCTATGGCAATTCATGTGCTCATCTAAATACTTCTTAAATGTTGTGAGGGTTCCTGCCTCTACCACCCCTTCAGACAGTGTGTTCCAGATTCCAATCACCCTCTGGGTGAAAATTTTTTCCTCAACTCCCCTCTAAACCACCTGCCCCTTGGCTTAAATCTATGCCCCTTGTTATTGACCGCTCTGCTAAGGGAAAAAGTTTCTTCCTATCTATCCTATCAGTGCCCGTCATAATTTTGTATACCTCAATCAGGTCCCCCCTCATCCTTCTCTGCTCCAAGGAAAACAACCACAGCCTATCTAGTCTCTCTTCATAACTGAAATGCTTCAGCCCAGGCAACATCCTGGTGAATCTCCTCTACACCCTCTCAAGTGCAATCACATCCTTCCTATAGTGTGGTGCCCAGAACTGTACACAGTACTCCAGCTGTGGCCTAACCAGCATTTTATACAGCTCCAACATAACCTCCCTGCTCTTAAATTCTATGCCTTGGCTAATAAAGGCAAGTATCCCATATGCCTTCCTAACCACCTTATCTATCTGTGCTGCTGCCTTCAGTGATCTATGAACAAGCACCCCAAGGTCCCTCTGACCCTCTGTATTCCCTAGGGTCCTACCAACCATTGTATATTCTCTTGCCTTGTTAGTCTTCCCAAAGTGCATCACCTCACACTTCTCAGGATTAAATTCCATCTGTCACTGTTCCGCCCATCTTACCAGCCCATCTATATCGTCCTGTAATCTAAGGCTTTCCTCCTCACTATTTACGACACCACCAATTTTCGTGTCATCTGCGAACTTACTGATCATACCTCCTATATTCACGTCTAAATCATTAATGTACACTACAAACAGTAAAGGTCCCAGCCCAATCCCCACTGGTCACAGGCCTCCATTAGCAAAAATAACCCTCGACCATCACCCTCTGCCTCCTGCCACTAAGCCAATTTTGGATCCAATTTGCCAGATTACCCTGGATCCCAAGGGCTCTTACCTTCTAAACCAATCTTCCATGTGGGACCTTATCAAAAGCCTTACTGAAGTCCATGTAGACTACACCAACTGCTTTACCCTCATCTACACATCTACTCACCTCCTCGAAAAATTCAAACAAGTTTGTTAGACACGATCTCCCCCTGACAAAGCCATGCTGACTATCCTTGATTAATCCCTGCCTCTCCAAGTGGAGATTAATCCTGTCTCTCAGAATTTTTCCAGTAATTTCCCTACCACTGACGTTAGACTCACAGGTCTATAATTACCTGGTCTATCCCTGCTCCCCTTCTTGAATAATGGTACCACATTCACTGTCCTCCAGTCCTCTGGTACCTCTCCTGTGGCCAGAAAGGATTTGAAAATTTGTGTCAGAGCCCCTGCTATCTCCTCCCTTGCTTCACATAGCAGCCTGGGATACATCTCATCTGGGCCTGGGGATTTATCCACCTTTAAGCCTGCTAATACAGCTAATACTTCCTCCTTTTCAATGCTAATTTGTTCAAGTATATCACAATTCCCCCTCCCTGATCAGTACACCTACATTGTCCCTCTCTATAGTGAACACAGATGAAAAGTAATCATTCAAAACCTCACCTATGTCCTCCGGCTCCACACACACATTGCCACTTTGGTCCTTAATGGGCCCCACTCTTTCCCTGGTTATCCTCTTGCCCTTAATATACTTATAAAATGCCTTGGGATTTTCCTTTACCTTGCCCACCAGTGTTTTTCATGTCCCCTCTTCGCTCTCCTAATTATTTTTTTAAGTATCCCCTACACTTTTCTATACTCCTCTAGGGCCTCCGCTGTTTTCAGCGCTCTGAATCTGCCATAAGACTCCTTTTTTTCCCTTATCCAATCCTCTATATCCCTTGACATCCAGGGTTCCCTTGACTTGTTGGTCCTACTCTTCACCTTTACAGGAACATGTTGGACCTGACCCCTCACTATTTCCTTTCTGAATGACTCCCACTGGTCTGATGTAGACCTTCCTACAAGAAGCTGCTCCCAGCCCACTTTGGCCAGATCCTATTTTATCATATTGAAATCTGCCTTCCCCCAGTTCAGTAATTTTATTTCCGGTCCCTCTGTGTCCTTTTCCATAACTACCTTAAATCTTACAGAGTTATGGTCACTATCCCCGAAATGCTCCCCCACTGCCACTTCTACCACTTATCCAGCTTCATTCCCTAGGATTAATTCCAATACCGCTCCTCCTCCTGTATATATCCCATATTTTCTGATATGTCCTGTTTGAAATTTGAGAACTCAGAGGTTTGCAAAGAGCTATTCTCAGCACGATTTTGTCAGTGATGAATATATCCCAAATCAGAACACCACAATTTGAGATTTGCACAAATTAACATGAATTTAAACTTTATAGGAGGAACCAGAGACTCCGGGCTGTGTGCCTGTGCGGCCCACAAAGATGAAAGGCTTGGACATCCCTGAGCTACAGGAACGTTCTCCACACTAAGAAAGAAGTACGTCAGTTTATATTACTAGAAGACAAAAGTAATCATAGAAATAATCTCATCTCAGAATAGCATCCTTGATAGCGGACAGGCCAGCACAAAACATTTCCAGTTCCGAAGAAGGGTCACTGACCCGAAACGTTAACTCTGCTTCTCTTTCCACAGATGCTGCCAGACCTGCTGAGTGATTCCAGCATTTCTTGTTTTTATTTCAGATTTCCAGCATCCGCAGTATTTTGCTTTTACAAAACATTTCTCATTGTGGCTGTACTATTTATTGGAATGCTGAAAGGTCATAAACACAACAAAATCCTTAAGTCAGTAGGGGCACTATAACAGAGTGTTGGTGCACCTCAGCAGACATTTAAAGTGTAAGAATACCTTTACAATTTCATGTAAAAAAAGACAGAAGCGCAAGGAAAGAGCCAACTGTGTAACAGCCCTGACAACCAATTGTATCTGCAGCACCTGTGGAAGAGTCTGTCACTCTAGAATTGGCCTTTATAGCCACTCCAGGCGCTGCTTCACAAACCACTGACCACCTCCAGGCGCTTACCCATTGTCTCTCGAGACAAGGAGGCCAAAGAAGAAGAGAAGATTTCATGTAGAGTAAATTCCTGTTTTAAATCTGTCATGAGAATGTGAACAGCAGCAGTTTTTTTATACAGTGCAAAGATAATGATGTATAATTAAACAACAAAAGGATTAGTCAATCAGATTTTTACTGTTTAAATGTGTTATAGAGAGCAGCGGTTTAAGAATGCCTCCCATCTTTGCGCAATTATAGACTTTTTCTTTAACTTAGATACTATCTTTAACTGTTTTAATGAACCACGAATGGCGGGTCCCACCCTTGGAATTTTTCTTTCTTGCTGAAAAGTATCTATTCTGTGTATTCTAAATATCCCCTTAAATGTCTGCCACTGAATCTCCATTGACCTATCCCTTAACCTGATTGGCCAGTTCACTTTAGCTAGCTCTGCTTTCATGTCCTCATAATTGCCCTTATTTAAGTTTAAAATACTAGTCTTGGACCAACTCTTCTCTCCCTCAAACTGAATGTAAAATTCAATCATGTTATGATCGCTGCCACCTAGGGGCGCCTGAACTATGAGGTCATTAATTAATCCTATCTCGTTGCACAATACCAGGTCTAGTATAGCCTGCTCTCTGGTTGGCTCCAGAATGTATTGTTCCAAGAAATTATCCCGAAAACATTCTATGTGCTCTTCATCTAGGCTACCTCTGCCCATTTGATTTTTCCAGTCTATATGTAGGTTAAAATCCCCCATAATTATCACTGTACCTTTCTGACAAGCTGCCATTATTTCTTCCTTTCTTCCCCAGCCTACAGTGTGGTTAATGTTAGGTGGCCTGTACACCACTCCCACAAGTGACTTCTTGCCTTTATGATTTCTCATCTCTACCCAAACAGCTTCTACATCCTGGTCTCCTGAACTTAGGTCCTCCCTCTCTATTGCTAATGCCATCATTAATTAACAGAGCACCCCCTCCATCTTTTCCTAGCTTCCTGTCCTTCTTAAATGCCATGTACCCTTTAATATTCAGGTCCCAATCTATGCCATCCTGCAGCCATGTCTCTGTAATGGCTATCAGTTGTACTTATTTATTTCTGTTTGCACTCAGTTCATCTGTTTTGTTTTCAGATACAGAGCCTTTAGTTTTGTCCTTTTACTTTTTTGTAACCTCTAGCCTTATCTGTTAATTTACTCTTAGATTTGTACACTCTGTCCCTTCCTGTCACAGTCTGTTTATCATTACCCATATTAATACCTTTCTCTTTTGCCTTGTCTCTACTCCTTGTTTTACCATGTCTTCCCAAATTTGATCCCTTGTCCCCACTATTCAGTTGACAACCTTCTCTATTTCCCTAGTTATGCAGCTCGCTAGAACACCAGCCCTAGCACGGTTTAAGTGTAGACCGTCCCAACGGTACAGCCACCACTTTCCCCAGTACTGGTGCCAGTGCCCCACGAACCAGAACCCACTTCTACCACACCAGTCTTTGAGCCATGCATTAACTTCTCTAAGCCCTATGCCAATTTGCATGTGACTCAGGTAATAATCCAGAGATTATTACCTTTGAAGTTCTGCTTCTTAATTTGGCGCCTAGTTCCTCATACTGACTATGCAGAACCTCTTTCCTTATCCTGCCTATGTCATTGGTACCTACATGGACCACGATGACTGGATCCTCCCCCTCCCACTATAAGTTCCTCTCCAGCCCTGGCACCGGGCAGGCAACACAGCCGTCTGGACTCTTGCTCTTTGCTGCAGCGAACAGTGTCAGTCCCCTGAACTACACTGTCCCCTACTATCACTACATTCCTTTTTTCTCCCTCAACTTGAATGGCTTCCTGTACCATGGTGTCATGGTCAGATTGCTCATCCACCCTGCAGCCCCCACTCTCATCCAAACAAGCAGAAAGAACCTCAAACCTGTTAGGACAATCGCAAAGGCTGAGGCTCCTGCACTCCTGCCCTCTGGGTCCCCTTACCTGCCTCAGCTGCAGCCACACTCTCCTGTCCCTGACCACTGACCAAATCAGAAGACCCTCTCCTAAGGGGTATGACTGCCTCCTGGTACAAAATGTCCAGGTAACTTTCCCCCTCCCTGATGTGTCGCAGTATCTGCAGCTCAGACTCCAGTTCAATGACTCTGAGCTGAAGCTCTTTGAGTCGCAAACACTTACTGCAGACGTGTTTGCCCAGGATCGCACTGGCATCCAGGAGCTCCCACATGCTGCAGCTGTGACACTTCAGCTGTCCTGCCATCCTTAATGTGTTTTAATTAACTACTTAATTATTTTATTCAATTATTTATTTTAATTTCCTTTTTTATATATATATTTATTAAGCTTACCACTAGTTCCTTTACTATTTTAAATGTTAGGATTAGAATGGATCTTAATCACTTACCAGATACTCACCAAACAGGTAGTTTCTTCCCAAACCAATCACCTACCTGTTTATCTGTGATGTTTGATGCTATGTTTGATTTAAATTAAATTAAAAGCTTACCTGTATACTCACCCTGGCGGCTCTCTGTTTCCCTGCTCTCTCTGTTGATTGTGCCATCACTCTGATGTCACTTTTCGATTTTTCGCTGCTCCGTTCCTGCTTCTCCAGCTGTGCTGCTCTCTCGCTCTCCGCTCCCGCCATACTCCTCTCTTTCTTGCTCTGTCTCCGGTCTCTGATCTGGGCTTTTGGCGCGCTTTTTAAACCTTCACTTCCACCGTGCTCCTCGCTCTCTCGTTCTGTCTCTGTCTCTGTTAGCAATGTCAGGGACATTTTGCACTCACCCAGCTCGCCACATGACCAATTCACACTCCAGATTAAAATCGGGATACATGTTCCTCGGTCTTCAGACACGTTTCATGTATATGCTGATGTTCAGTCAAATTTCACAGTCATTTACAAAGCAGTATTCCCACCCAGTAGGGGGAATTTTAAAGAGGTAACGTGGTCTCAGCCGCGGGCTGAAGATGCGGTGGGAGACCCGTGTAGCCTCCTTTGGGGAAGGCATGCCATATGATGAGTCAATCAGGCAATTAACAGTCCACCTCCGGGCCTTTCCCAGGATCAGGACCCCAGGGACAGGAAGTCCTGCCTGCCTAGAGCTGCCGGTAGCCCTTTTGCTCAGCAGCACCACCAGGGAGATGGCGATTGCTGCCGGAACAATACTAACCGGAGACCCAGGATCGGGGTGCGGCCAGGGCCAGAGCTAAGTGATAGCGGGAGGGTTTTTGTGGGGTGGGGTTCATGGGGGATAGGGTGTAGGTGAGTTGGCAGCAAGGACAGGGTTGTGGCTCTCAGAAGCCCTCCCCCTTCCCAATGCCAGGTCCCTCAATCAGACACTGTGCCTGAGAAGGAGGGACCCCCCGGGAGACCACAGGCAACCCCGTACAGGTGCATGTCGCACTCGCCACATGGCAACAGGCCTGCACTGCTGGGTTAATACCGGCAGTGACGGGAAGAGGCCCTTAATTGGGCATTAATTGCTCCTTAAGGGCCTCAATTGGCGCCAGGGCAGGAAGGTTGTCCATGGGCCTTTCCGTCACGGACTTAATCAAGGTGGAGGCAAGAAGGTGGTGGGGTCACCACCCACCACCATCCCACCTGATTAAATGGCCTCCCTGCCTCCAAACTCACCATGGGAGAGAGCATAACATACTATCCAGGATGTTCAATCCCAACTTACCTGGAGTTACAAGGCATCAGTAAGAAGGCCTTTATGAAATAACCGTTGCATGTGTCCACCTCTTAACAGTAACTTCAATTTCATGCAATTAAAAAAAGTTGCTATAAAGCTAGAAAATGATTTTAAAATCATAGAACAAAACCTGGATCACAAAATAGATCAGGTTGAGGAAAATTATTTGTCATCTTAGCTCATCCCATTATCAAGGCATCTAATTGCGTTTTAAAAAATCCATGTTTTTCACTTCTACTATTCTATGTATTAATTACCCTTTATGTGAAGAATGTCTTGCTATCAGTGCTTTTATTAGTTTTGAACCAGGAGCTCTTGTCCTACTTTCATGGTTTAGTTTCAAGTAACTTTCCAGATCTACCTTTTCCATAGAATTTATTATGTTATATCTCGAAAAGTTCAGCTCTCAGTCACCTATCATTGTTACTTCTGTTTGGGAACATACTTTTTAACAAGGTAGCTGCTAACTATGTGGGAGTTAGATGAGGAAAAACATCAGATAAGTGTAGGGCAGCCCTTTACTCCCCCAAAAAGGCATGATGATTTTACTGAAATGAAAACAGAAAATGCTGGAAACACACAGTAGGCCAGTTTGCATCTGTGGAGAGATGTGGGGTTCGATCTCTTTTATGGGGCACAGTAGGAGCACAGCAGAAGCTGTAAGTGCTGCAGGATTTCCGCCACCAAGTAGGAGCCTGCTGTTATCAACCAGGAACATTAGGCAGTGGAGCTTCAACAATGAATAACTCACAGGAAAATATATTCACACTTCTATAAAGCTACTTTCGACATTGACAAAGTCAATGATGCATCTCGCACAGATGGACACCCAGTATTCCATCAAATGCTCCCTTACATTTTACTTATTTTTGCATCACATGAGCAGCAAAACACTTACTTATTATTTCCTTTCTGTATTTCAATAGCAGATCTTCAATGGATGTTCCAAAGTGGTCAACAGCTTCCCCCACCTGTGAAGCATAAAGCCCAATTTTAGTTTGAACCTTGTTTGAGAGGAGGGCTAAACAAGGTAGGAGAAATTAGCACTGGGAAAAACAGTATTCCCAACTCAAGTAGCTGAAAATAGCATCAAAAAGTCCAGGTTAGGTAAAACATAGCTTGCACTTGTTTCAGAAGCAGAGTTCCATCATTTGAAGCCATGAAACATTTGTGTTATATCCTTTTAAGATTTTAAATGCATAAACCCAGATTTTCAATCTGTAATTGCTTGGTGGGAACGTATTAAGCACTTTATATCAAATTGCCTGTGTTATATTAAACCTGATATTGATTTGCTTATTTCTTGTCTGCCTGAAAATAACACACCAAGCAACTCTGATCAAACAATGTATACTATATATGGCAAGTGGCTGCTTTTGAACAAATTAAACTTAAGGTGCCAGATATCTTGCTTGCCCTAATAAACTAAAAATGAAGATCTAGAGTAAAGTGACTGAAAGACACAAGCAAGGGTCTTTGATCAACAGATTAGCCAGGATGTTCGTCATCTGTGAAGTGTTAATGCAGAAAATAGCAGGGTTACTTTTCAAAATGATAGCACCCTGTGCCATTAAAATTAATTGAGGTAGCAGGTCAGTGTGGTTCTGATGTGTAAGAGTTTCATCTGAGGTCAGGCTGGATTGTGTTAACTGTACAGTGGATATGTTTCAAAAGAGATTTTAACATAGAGAGGCTTCATCTGCAATCAATGAGCTACGAAATTTTTACAAGAATTTTGCTGTTTTCCCCAAGAAACATAAAGACTTGCCAGCTTGGGTCAGAATTTAAAGTCCTGCCGAAAACAAAATTGAGCACCATTGATTGGCATGATGTATCAACAACAAGAAATTGCATTTATAGAGTGCCTTTAATATAGTAAAACATTGCAAGGCGCTTCTTCGCAGGAGTGTTATTAGCAGAATTTGACGCCGAGCCACATACGCAGATATTTGGACAGGTGACCAAAAACTTCATCAAAGAGGTAGGTTTTAAGAAGAATCTTAAAGGAGGAGAGAGAGGTAGAGAGGTCGAGAGGTTCACATATGTTAGAGGTGGGAGAATTTTAAAAATCAGAATGCTAATTTTATAGAATAATCAGATTTAAAAACAAAATTGGAATATTATTTTCTCTCCCACTTTGCATTCAAAATACTTGCATGATATATTAAAATAAAGATAAGTGAAGCAGATGGACTGAGAAATTCCTCAAAGTTAGTCCTGCTCTGTAAATGGAGTTTCCGCCAGACTTTCAACAAAGTAATGGCATTGGAGCAGGAAGAGTGCTGAGGAATTTCTCAACTACAGTATCCACAGATTCAGTGCATAAGGTGCCCATCATAGAACAAACTACCCCTATAGCTAATAAAAACAGAAAGTGCTGGAAATACTCAGCAACTCAGGCAGTATCTGTGGAGAGAGAAGCAGAGTTAATGTTTCAGGTCTGTGGTCAGAGATCTTAAACATTAACTCTGCTTCTCTCCCCACAGATGCTGCCTGGCCTGCTGAGTATTTCCAGCACTTTCTGCTTTTATTTAAGATTTCCAGCATCTGCAGTATTTTGCTTTTATTTTACCCCTATAGCGACTAAGGTAAAGTTTCAGTGCATGCTGTTTTACAAACTGATCTGCCTAAGAAATAACCACAGGCCTGATAGTCCCTTTGAGTGATATTGTATTCATTATAGTATTAGAAATCGTTACCAAATACCAACTCGCCCTCAGATCAGGATGCATTACATTCCTCAGCGATAGACCAGTGGACATGCCCAGTTTTCTGTGGATGCAAGGAAGAGATTAAAACACATGCTGCAACTGACATGATGATCTACATCTTTCATCTCTTTACTTCATGTCACTTACAAGAAAAATTAACCCGTAAATAACTATTACAGAATGCTGAATTTAAAAAAAACTGTTTTCAGAACTGTATCTGGGATGTAAGACTTGAGTATTGGGAATTTCAGCTTCCCTGTTGGCAAAATTATTCTGTTGCTTTTACAAGGCAGTTGAACCAACAGGCGAGAGGAAAATCTGACAGCAGTCATTAAAAACCAGGGCTGATACCCACCTGCCTTTCTTCTGTCCTCCATTTCTGTCATAAGTAGTTTCAACAGAACCAAGCTTATAGGTGGCTCCTCTCAATGTGGTTCACAATTGAAGCTTAAAATGCTCAATTTTATAAAAGTGCCAACACTTGACTAGTAATTGCATGTGTGTGGTATTTAAAAAAATCTTCTGCCAGTAAGTTTCAACTTGATGGAAGATTTGATTATGAACCTTTAATTTCCTGACAGGCAGAGGTAGCTAGGAAACCCAATGGCAAATATCAACTACTTGCCATTTAGTTAGCGACAAGTTTCCAAAAACTGTCAGTACAATGTAAACTACAGTGGCTCTTCCGATTGGCAAACTGAAGCAATGAGTTTATTAAGTAGATCAGGAAGATGTGTCAAAAATAGTCACATTGCAATGATCACTTAAATGACTATTTGATCCTCTGCTGCTGGATCATTTAAAAACTGCCAGAATTTAAAAAGTTAGTTGACAAATATGTCCTCACAAAATGAATTTATTAACAGTGACATCATGTAAAAGTTTCACTGTGGGTTCAGCTATCCCACAAGCTGCAGGAGCATTATAAAAAATATCATCGCTACAGGACATCACATAGTCAGCAAAGAGTGACTCCTGGTGAGTAAAATGAGTAACTGAGTAGAGGTAGTTTGAAAGGCAGACCTTTAACTATCTTATATTGTATACAAAAATTGGCACTGAGACATACAGTTGGATTACCATCTCAGATGTGAGTGGATGATTAGATTTTAGATTGCGTATATTAGTAGGAATAGAAATAGATATTCAAACACATACACAAACCCAACTGTAATCAATGTGAATGTGTTTTTTTGGCCTACTTTGTACTGTGAATTTACAGGAGCTGACTCTGACATTTATACATGCCAAATAGTATGAAATGAATTGCTCTTATTTGCCTGGTATATACTGTACTTTCCTTTAAACTAAAAACCAAGGTGAAGGGCCAATGTTCACTTTGAAGTCTGCCATCAAAGTTCAGGAATTAGTGATTAGGTGACACTTAAGTGGCAAGTAACACTTGTACCACACAAATGCCAGGCAATAATCATCTTCAACAAGAGAGAATCTAACCACCTCCCCTTAACAGTCAATGGCATTACCATCGTTGAATCCCCCACAACTTGACACTTGGGTCTGTAGGAGGTAAGAAAGACTAAGGGAGGGAAAGGGTAACAGCATTTGGAAGTTGTGTGGAAAATTGTGCAATGGGTCAATTTCAACAGGAATAAAAGGCCAATATTTTTGCAGCGGAGGGTAATGGAAGAGGAAGAGTATGTATTATAATATACACGCTATTCAGAAGAAACAAAAGAGGAGAGCTGGAAAAGCATTGAGCAAGATAGACAAATAGAGAGAAGGAAGGGTGCAGCAAAAGGGAGAGACAGGAACAGATAGAGAGAGAAATTGGAAACTAGAGGTGAAAGAGGCCAAGTTTACTCTTATATTATGTGAAGTGTGTGAGGAAGGTACTGGAAGAGGTTCACAGATAGGAAGGCAGTATTCAAGTTTTGAACAGAATTAGGTTTTAAAGAGTTCAGAATTGTTGAGGTGAAAAGCAATGTTTTGTATGAAAAAGTAGCATATGTACAGGATCTGATACTGGGAAATGCATTGGTCATTTGTACAGTCCCAAATGTTTCTCCCTCCATGCTACTGTTCATATACCCATTATCTTTCCTGTCACTAGTAAAAGGCAAGATATCAAGGGGTAGATAACTAGCACTGTGCAGAAAATTGACAGTATCTGATCAGCCCATCAAATTTTACTCCCCATTGAAGTCAATTGAAAGTAAATCTAACAGGATGAATAATGGATGGTCGATTCATAACGTGAGTATATCACCCAGCAGGGAAAGTTCAAATCTACTTCAAAAAATCTGCACCTACCAGTTCTCCACTCCAGCAGATAACCCAGTCTACACCAGGAAAATTTACAGTTTTGGGACAACTAAAGTCAAATGCCAGCCAGGTCTATGATTTGACCTTGGATTTCCCAGTTGGTCTAAACTCTCTTAATTATTGGGTTACTCCAATGGAACTCACAATACCGCTTAGTTCTTTTGATGACTTGCTCCATTAGTATTCGAGGATTACTGAACGGATTCTTCATGATCATCTGCAGTTTTTTAAAGTAATCTCCAGTTTTCTGTTACGTCATATTTAGAAACATGTTGCAAAATAAAAATCAGTAAGCACATTGCATTCTGAATTCATTAATATAGCTCATCAACATACTACTCACACAGCATGCTTACTCTTTCAAGTAAGAATACATTCTGAAATAGCAAAAGGTGAAATTTGTTGCTTTTTGAAAAATAAAGATCAACTTTCCTTTTCCAGCTTCTTTAGTTCTGCGTTTCTGGATTTCCACATGCCTTGGTTGATAATATGGATAAGTGACCTGACCCCCAGAATTTTGCCAATATTGCTATGTAAAAGGCTGGTAGGAAGCAAACAAAGTCTAGGCAGTAGTTTCTTGCTCTCCAATTCTCCCTACCAGCAAGTGCATCTTGCGTTATTAGTGTCCTTCCCAAGCAGCTTACCTTTGTTCTACATTTGACAGCACATTTTGAGATCAAGGCTTCTTATATTGGCAGAAATCAATTCTTACCATCCAAGGTACTCTACAATTCCTGCCAATGGCAGCTGGGAATTGACCATGTGGGATATCATGGGGGTTTGACCCTGAATTCATGGCACAGTGCTTCAAAGCATCAATACATTTGCCATTGCATCATTCATAAGAAAAGACTGATCAGATATAAACCAGATTTTCGTTCATTGATTCTGAATAGGCAGAGATCTAGCCCATAAACACCACGTGGATAGAAAAATAAACTTTAAACTATATTGAAAAGACTATTTTTTGAAAAGGCACAGCAGTAAACGTCAACGGCAAATCTCGCATGGAGCGAAACATAGTACCATTGATCTAGTTACAAATACATTATACAGTAGGACAGCCAAATTTATATCTGTAATAATCCATTATATGGTAGGTTCTTGATCTTACTTGTGCCAAGAAGTGTGGGCCAATGGAGCATGCTCAGGAAAGAAAATCACAAGTGTAGCTGCTCTTGCACACCATCTAGTGGCTTGATAAAGAGTTGCAGTGGGAAAAACTGGGTCAGGAGAGGCAGTGAACAAGAGATTTTGGGTAGCCAGGAGAATTAAAGTGCACTATACTATTAATAGCCAATGGAACAGGAAGATGTAAGTACATTATTTTGTACGGGATAGGTATAGGTTCTTTGATATAGTATTACTACATTATAGTGTACAGTAAGCAGTCAGAACTTACTTGAATACCAGTTAGCGCAATAAACAATCGAAGAATGTCATTGGTTCCCTCAAAAATACGGAAGATGCGCAGATCTCTCATCACTCTCTCTATACCTGTTTCCTATAGGATTGCAAATAAGTAAAAATAGGTACATAACATACACATACATACTAGGTACATGCATATTACTTACATCTATAGATTTCAATTCTTAGATATTTTTATTTTATTCTGTGTCCTACAGAAAAACAAGAACAAGCGTACACAATATTGTTAATTCTTTTTTATTTAATTCACTCATGGGATGTGGGCATCGCTGGCCAGGCCAGCATTTATTGCCCATTCCTAATTGCCCTTGAGAAGGTGGAGGTGAGCTGCCTTCTTAAACTGCTGCAGTCCATGTGGGGTAGGTACACCCACAGTGCTGTTAGGAAAGGAGTTCCAGGATTTTGACCCAGCGACAGTGCAGGAATGGTGATATAGTTCCAAGTCAGGATGGTGTGTGACTTGGAGGGAACTTGCAGGTGGTGCTGTTCGCATGCATCTGCTGCCCTTGTCCTTCTAGTTGGTAGAGGTCGCAGGTCTGGAAGGTGCTGTCCAAGGAACCTTGGTGCGTTGCTGCAGTGCATCTTGTAGATGGTACACACTGCTGCCACTGTGCGTTGGTGGTGGAGGGAGTGAATGTTTGTGAATGGGTGCCAATCAAGCGGGCTGCTTCGTCCTGGATGGTGTCGAGCTTCTTGAGTGTTGTTAGAGCTGCACCCATCCAGGCAAGTGGAGAGTATTCCATCACACTCCTGACTTGTGCTTAATAGATGGTGGACAGGCATTGGGGAGACAGGAGGTGAGTTACTCGCTGCAAGATTCCTAGGCTCTGACCTGCTCTTGTAGCCACGGTATTTATATGGCTACTCCAGTTCAGTTTCTGGTCAATGGTAGTCCCTAGGATGTTGATAGTGGGGGATTCAGCAATGGTAATGCCATTGAATGTCATGGGGAGATGGTAAGATTCTCTCTTGTTGGAGATGGTCATTGCCTGCCACTTGTGTGGTGCAAATGTTACTTGCCACTTATCAGCCCAAGCCTGGATATTGTCCAGGTCTTGCTGATTTCTACACGGACTGCTTCAGTATCTGAGGAGTCGCGAATGGTGCTGAACATTGTGCAATCAGCAGCGAATATCCCCACTTCTGACCTTATGATTGAAGGAAGGTCATTGATGAAGCAGCTGAAGATGGTTGAACCTAGGACACTACCCTGAGGAACTCCTGTAGTGATGTCCTGGAGCTCAGATGATTGACCTCCAACAACCACAACAATCTTCCTTTGCGCTAGGTATGACTCCAACCAGCGGGGAGTTTTCCCCCGATTCCCATTGACTTCAGTTTTGTTAGGGCTCCTTGATGCCAGACTCAAACTGAGCGTCACTGAGCAGGTTATTGCTAAGCAAGTGCTGCTTGATACCTTCCATCACTTTACTGATGATTGAGAGTAGACTGATGGGCAGTAATGGTCCAGGTTGGACTTGTCCTGCTTTTTGTGTACAAGACATACCTGGACAATTTTCCACATTGCCGGGTAGATGCCAGTGTTGTAGCTATACTGAAACAGGTTGGCTAGGGGTGCAGCAAGTTCTGGAGCACAGGTCTTCAGTACAATTGCCGGACTATTGTCAGGGCCCATAGCCTTTGCAGTATCCAGTGCCTTTAGTTGTTTCTTGATATCACGCGGAGTGAATCGAATTGGCTGAAGTCTGGCATCTGTGATGCTGGGGACTTCAGGAGGATGCCGAGATGACACGGCACTTCTGGCAGAAGATTGTTGCAAATGCTTCAGCTCATCTTTTGCACTGATGTGCTGGGATCCCCCATCATTGAAGATGGGGATATTTGTGCAGCCACCTCCTCCAGTTAGTTGTTTAATTGTCCACCACCGTTCACGGCTAGATGTGGCATGACTGCAGAGCTTAGATCTGATCCATTGGTTATCAGATCGCTTAGCTCTGTCTATCACATGCTGCTTATGCTGGTTGGTACACAAGTAGTCCTGTGTTGCATCTTCACCAGGTTGACACCTCATTTTGAGGTATGCCTGGTGCTGCTCCTGGCATGCCCTCCTGCACTTCATTGAACGAGGGTTGGTCTCCTGACTTGATGGTAATGATACAGTGGGGGATATGCCAGCCCATGATGTTACAGATTGTGATTTGGTACAATTCTGCTGTGGCTGATGGCCCACAGCACCTCATGGATGCCCAGTTTTCCATCACTAGGTCTGTTCGAAATCTATCCCGTTTAGCATGGTGGTAGTGCCACACAACACGATGGAGGATATCCTCAATGTGAAGGCGGAACTTCATCTCTACAAGGCCTGTGCGGCGGTCACTCCTCCCAATACTGTCATGGATAGACACATCTGTGGCAGGCACATTGGTGAGGATGAGGTGAAGTATGTTTTTCCCTCTTGTTGGTCACCTCAGCACCTGCCACATATCCAGTCTAGCAGATGTGTCCTTCAGGACTCGGCCAGCTCGGTCAGTAGTGGTGCTACCGAGCCACTCTTGGTGATAGACATTGGAGTCTCCCACCCAGAGTACATTCTGCGCCCTTGCCACCTTCGGTGCTTCCTCCAAGTGGTGTTCAACATGGAGCAGTGTTGATTCATCAGCTGAAGGAGGGCGGTAGGTGGTAATCAGCAGGAGGTTTCCTTGGCCATGTTTGACCTGATGCCATGAGACCTCATGGGGTCCAGAATCGATGTTGAGGGCAACTCCCTCCCGACTCTATACCACTGTCCATCCACCTCTGCTGGTGGGACAGGACAAACCCAGGGATGGTGATGGCAGTGTCTGGGACATTGTCTGTAAGGTATTATTCTGTGAGTATGAGTAGTCTGTGGGACAGCTCTCCCAACTTTGGTACAAGCCCTCAGATGTTAGTAAGGAGGACTTCGCAGGGTCGACAGGGCTAGGTTTGCCATTGTCGTTTCTGGTGCCTTGATCGATGCCGGGTGGTCCGTCCAGTTTCATTCTTTTTTCTTGACTTCGTGGCGGTTAGATACAACTGAGTGGCTTGCTAGGCCATTTCAGTGGGCATGTAAGAGTCAACCACATTGCTGTGGGTCTGGAGTCACATGTAGGCCAAACCAGGTAAGGACAGCAGATTTCCTTCCCTAAAGGACATTCGTGAACCAGATGGGTTTTTCCAACAATCGACAACAGTTTCATGGCCATCAGACTAGCTTTTTAAAAAAAATTCCAGATTTTATTAAATGAATTCAAATTCCACCTTTGGCTGTGGTGGGATTCAAACCCATGTTCCCAGAATAATACCCTGGGTCTTCGGGCTATTAGTCTAGTGACAATACCACTAGTGACAACACCTCCCCCAACTCAGGTCATATTACCTCATACATCCCATACAGCAGCTTCATAAGGCTTTTACAGCACCTGCACAAAAATAGAAACATCATGCACCCTACAGTACATGTCTACATTCCATTCGGTATGTACATATAGACCATCCAGTGTTCAGAACCATTATATACACCTACAGTACCTGCATATATCCCATGCCTCCCAGGATCTGGATACATTCATCAGTCACGTACCAGGCAGCCTCCTGTAGAGAACATAAAAGAATGCACAGGATATTTGGCAGATTTTTCACTGATTTTTTTTTCTGTATGTAGTTTAACTCATCATTCCAAATAACAATTTCTACCCATGATTTCTCCCATTCACTTCTACCCAGGACATCTCTTGATAATTTCATAAGGACTTGTCTAGTTATCTTATTTAGTGGAAAGTTGTTCGAAATGAACCAGAGAAATAGTACAGTGGGTCCTAAATGAAATATGCATTGTAATCACATGTTGGTAAACTCAAACACCATAGTTACTGTCCTTCAAGTCAAATATCCCAATGCGCATTCCAGATATTGCCACTGCCACTGCCAATCCATATTTTATTGTGAATTGAGGAAACCCTTTTTGATATACAAATATGTTGCAACAATTTTCAAATTTATTGTGAATATTCTATGCTCTGCATATATACATATATTTGAAATGTCTCATTACAAAGCTTGTCATTTTTTTATTTGTTCATAGAATGTGGGTGTCACTGACAATGCCAGCACCTATTGTTCACCCTAGGTGGTGTTGTGCCACCTTCTTGAACCTTTCAGTCCTTGTGGTATAGGTATATCCACAGTGCTATTAGGAAGGGAGTTCCAAGATTTTGAGCCAGTGACGGTGAAGGAATGACGATATAGTTCCAAGTCAGGATGTTGAGTGACTGGGAGGGAACTTGCAGGTGGCAGTGTTCCCATGCATCTGATCTGCTCCCCTTGTTTTTCTGGGTGGTAAAGGTTGTGGGTTTGGAAGGTGTTGTCAAAGGACCCTTGGAAAGTTACTGAAGGACATCTTGTATATAGTACACACAGTGGTGGAGGGAATGAATGTTTAAGGTGGTGAGCGAGGTGCCAATCAAGCAGGCTGCTTTGTCCTGGATGGTGTCTTTAGTTTTTTTAGTTTAGAGATACAGCACTGAAACAGGCCCTTCGGCCCACCGAGTCTGTGCCGACCATCAACCACCCATTTATACTAATCCTACACTAATCCCATATTCCTACCACATCCCCACCTGTCCCTATATTTCCCTACCACCTACCTACACTAGGGACAATTTGTAATGGCCAATTTACCTACCAACCTGCAAGTCTTTTGGCTTGTGGGAGGAAACTGGAGCACCCGGAGAAAACCCACGCAGACACAGGGAGAACTTGCAAACTCCACACAGGCAGTACCCAGAATTGAACCCGGGTCGCTGGAGCTGTGAGGCTGCGGTGCTAACCACTGCGCCACTGTGCCGCCCACTGTGTCGAGTTGCTTGAGTGTTGTTGGAGCTGTACTCAACCAGGCAAGGAAAGAATATTCCATCCCACATCTAACTTGTGTCTTTTATATGGTGTACAGACTCTGGGGAGTCAGGAGATGAATTACCCAGTGCAGAATACCCAGCCTCTGACCTGCTCTTGTAGCCACAGTATTTATTTGGCTCAACCAGTTAAGTTTCTGGTCAATGGTGACCCCCCCCCGCTGCCCCCACCCCCCCAGGATGTTGATAGTGGGGGATTCAGCGATCGTAATGCAATTGAACATCAAGGGGAGATGGTTAGATTCTCTCTTGTTGGAGATGGTCATTGTCTGGCACTTGTGTGGTACAAATGTTACTTGCCACTACCAGCCCAAGACTGAATGCTGTCCAGATCTTGCTGCATGAGGGCACAGACTGCTTCATTTCCTGAGGAGCTGCCATTTTTTTTTATTCATTCATGGGATGTGGGCGTCACTGGCTATGCCAGCATGTATTGCCCATCCCTAATTGCCCTTGAGAGGGTGGTGGTGAGCTGCCTTCTTGAACCGCTGTAGTCCATGCGAGGTAGGTACACCCACAGTGCTGTTAGGAAGGGAGCTCCTGGATTTTGACCCAGCGACAGTGAAAGAACAGCGATATAGTTCAAAGTCAGGATGGTGTGTGACTTGGACGGGAACTTGCAGTTGGTGATGTTCCCATGCATCTGCTGCTCTTGGCCTTCGAGGTGGTAGAGGTCACGGGTTTGGAAGGTGCTGTCGAAGGAGCCTTGGTGCATTGCTGCAGTGCATCTTGTAGATGGTACACACTGCTGCCACTGTGCGTCGGTGGTGGAGGGCTTGAATGTTTGTAGATGGTGTGCCAATCAAGCGGGCTGCTTTGTTCTGGATGGTGTTGAGCTTCTTGAGTGTTGTTGGAGCTGCACCCATCCAGGCAAGTGGAGAGTATTCCATCACACTCCTGACTTGTGCCTTGTAGATGATGGACAGGCTTTAGGGAGTCAGGAGTTGAGTTACTCGCCGCAGGATTCCTAGCCTCTGCTCTTGTAGCCACAGTATTTATATGACTACTCCAGTTCAGTTTCTAGTCAATGGTAGCCCCTAGGATGTTGATAGTGGTAGATTCAGCGATGGTAATGCCATTGAATGTCAATGCAACTCAACATTATGCAATCATCAGCGAACCTCCCCATTTCTAACGACATGATGGACAAAAGGTCATTAATGAATCAGCTGAAGATGATTAGGCCTAGGACACTGACCTGAGGAATTCCTGCGGCTGAGATGATTGGCCTCCAACAACTTTAACAACTTTCTTTGTGCTAGGTATGACTCCAGCCGATGGAGACTTTTCACTATGTTTCCCATTGACTTCAATTTGATGAAGGCCTCCTTGATGCCACATTCAGTCAAATGTTGCAATGATGTCAAGGCCAGTCACTCTCATCTCATCTCTTGAATTCAGATCTTTTGTCCATGTTTGGACGAGGGGTGTAATGAGGTCTGGAGCCAGATTCTTCTGGCAGAACCCAACTGAGCATCAGTAAGCAGGTTATTGATGAGTAAGTAGCACTTGATCGCACTGTTGCTGACACCTTCCATCATTTTGCTGATGATCAAGAGTAGACTGATGGGATGGTAATTGGCCAGATTGGATTTGTCCTGCTTTATATGGACAGAAACATACCTGGGCAATTTTTCACATTATTTGGTAGATGCCAGTGTTGTAGCTGTACTGGAACAGCTTGCCCAGGCACACGGCCAGTTCTATAGCACGAGCCTTCAGCACTATTAGCAAAACAACTTTCTTGTTAAGCTTTTATTCTCTCCATTTTTAAAAAATTTGCAATCTCACTGTAAAATGCTGAGAGGTTGGATTGTACTACTGCTCTTTAGCTGGCTACCAGGAGGCACTTTAGCCAACTTCTCTGTTCCAATGGGGAAATTTCTGTCTCCTGCTCAACACCTTTCCTCATTGGTGTAGCTGAGCACAGAAACTCACTGTGAGGCGAACTGCAGACATAAACTATCACCCCACTATTTTGTTGCATCTTCTTGTGCTCTTGTAAGGTTGTCTTTATCAGAGATTCATTTTGTTGAGGATTTGAACATAATGTAGCTTCAGCCTGAATCAAGCAAGCAATCAAGGAAGTTCTGTTGCAAATGAAGTTAGGTAATAAGAGTTTGTAACAAGATCCAATCATAACAGCATTTCCTTACATCAATACTCACTGAAGCAAAGACTTTGCTAATTGCAGCCTCAATCTGGAATTCACTTGCACCTGCATCCATATTACCACTGACTATATAAGCCATCGACTGTAAGAATACACATGAGCTTCAGTAAGAAAAGTATTATGTCATGAAATGCTTCGCCGTTAGTCCTTTTACTAATGTATGTATCTACTGGAATGATGTTCTTACTGTTGACTCTATACTCTTGTCAAACTCAAAAGAAAATATGTAAACATTTATATTTGTTCAGAGAGTTGAACTCAAATCTCATATAAAATGCTATACAAATGAAGAAGAAATGATAAGGGCTGAATTGGTACCCAATAAAATAATGAGGCCTGACACATGAGGTTGCTAAGATTCTTTGTGGCTTTATGTAGCATGGCATCACAGTGATCGCAATTGTAAATTGCAGCCTCTCTACTGCACTAAAGAAAATGCCATTCTTGATTTATATGCACCGTTTCAATTTATTCTAAATGAAAAGTGTTTGCGGAGTTCACCATACTTTGATAGCACAACAGACTGCTGATATGCACAAAATGAAAAGTGGCAACTTCTGAAATGATCAAGGAGGAAATAGGTAACTTACTTGATCTTGTATGAGAACTAACACGTGTTTCAGAGGTAAGTTGTGACACTATTCGCATTACACTCAACATATTAAATGGCTGTGCAAACTGAAGGTAAATAAATTACAGGGGCCAGATGAGATGCATCCGAGCATTCTTAAGGAATGAGGTAGATTACAGGGGAGCTCTAGCCAATTAAGCTTACTGGTTTGCTTTGAAGATGTGATAAAGGGGTTTGATAGGGTTCTGGCAGGGGATAAGGTACACTTGGATCTCAGTAGTGTTATGAAAGTGATTCTGTTCTTTTTTGTTAAAATATTTTTAAAGGAATTTATTTATTAAGGGATATGGGCCAAAGGCAGGTATATGGAGTTAGACCAAGGATCAGCCATGATCTCATTGAATGGCCGGACAGGCTCAAGGGGCTGAATGGCCTACTCCTGTTCCTATCTTCCTATGTTCCAATGAATTTATAGTTAAACTGAATAAATGTTGTACTAGTTTTTTTTTAAACAGCCATCAAGGGGCACTGAAGGGACTGGTGGCAACAATGTAATTGGTTGTCACATGACACAAGTTAAAGCCAGAACAGAAACCCTGGTAACAGGGGCAGAAAAGTGACAAGGGTCCCTTGATTGGACAAGCAGCAGAGCACACCTGGGATGGGCAGAAAACTCACAAGCTTTTTGGCCGTTGGTCAGTGTGTGTGTTTTACCTTCCGGAGTGAGTGGGAGATAAAGTCAAGTCCGTTGAAGAAGAGTAAAAAGAAGAGATCACAACCCAGCTTTGTTTTCCAATATCTCAGAAGGACCCTGAGAACAAAGAACAAAGAACAGTACAGCACAGGAACAGGCCATTCAGCCCTCCAAGCCTGCGCCGATCTTGATGCCTGCCTAAACTAACACCTTCTGCACTTCCGGGGCCCATTTCCCTCTATTCCCTTCCTATTCATATATTTATCAAAATGTCTCTTAAACGTCGCTATCGCATCTGCTTCCACCACCTCCCCTGGCAGCAAGTTCCAGGCACTCACCACCATCTGTGTAAAAAACTTGCCTCGCACATCCCCTCTAAACTTTGCCCCTCGCACCTTGAACCTATGTCCCCTAGTAACTGACTCTTCCACCCTGGGAAAAAGCTTCTGACTATCCACTCTGTCCATGCCGCTCATAACTTTGTAAACCTCTATCATGTCGCCCCTCCACCTCTGTCGTTCCAGTGAAAACAATCCGAGTTTTTCCAACCTCTCCTCATAGCTAATGCCCTCCAGACCAGGCAACATCCTGGTAAACCTCCTCTGTACCCTCTCCAAAGCCTCCACGTCCTTCTGGTAGTGTGGCGACCAGAATTGCACGCAATATTCTAAGTGTGGCCTAACTAAAGTTCTGTACAGCTGCAACATGACTGGCTAATTTTTATACTCTATGCCCCGACCGATGAAGGCAAGCATGCCGTATGCCTTCTTGACTACCTTATCCACCTGCGTTGCCACTTTCAGTGACCTGTGGACTTGTACGCCCAGATCTCTCTGCCTGTTAATACTCCTACGGGTTCTGCCATTTACTGTATACCTCCCACCTGCATTAGACCTTCCAAAATGCATCACCTCACATTTGTCCGGATTAAACTCCATCTGCCATTTCTCCGCCCAAGTCTCCAACCGATCTATATCCTGCTGTATCCTCTGACAATCCTCATCATTATCCGCAACTCCACCAACCTTTGTGTCGTCCACAAACCTACAAATCAGACCAACTACATTTTCCTCCAAATCATTTATATATACTACAAACAGCAAAGGTCCCAGCACTGATCCCTGCGGAACACCACTAGTCACATCCCTCCATTCAGAAAAACACCCATCCACTGTTACCCTCTGTCTTCTGTGACTGAGCCAGTTCTGTATCCATCTTGCCAGCTCACCTCTGATCCCGTGTGACTTCACCTTTTGCACCAGTCTGCCATGCGGGACCTTGTCAAAGGCTTTACTAAAGTCCATATAGACAACATCCACCGCCCTTCCCTCATCAATCATCTTCGTCACTTCCTCAAAAAACTCAATCAAATTAGTAAGACACGACCTCCCCTTCATAAAACCATGCTGTTTCTCGCTAATAAGTTTGTTTGTTTCCAAATGGGAGTAAATCCTGTCCAGAAGAATCCTCTCTAATAGTTTCCCTACCACTGACGTAAGGCTCACCGGCCTATAATTTTCTGGATTATTCTTGCCACCCTTCTTAAACAAAGGAACAACATTGGCTATTCTCCAGTCCTCTGGGACCTCACCTGTAGCCAATGAGGATGCAAAGATTTCTGTCAAGGCCCCAGCAATTTCTTCCCTTGCCTCCCTCAGTATTCTAGGGTAGATCCCATCAGGCCCTGGGGACTTATCTACCTTAATGCTTTGCAAGACACCCAACACCTCCTCCTTTTTGATAATGAGATGACTGAGACTATGTGCACTCCCTTCCCTAGGCTCATCATCCACCAGGTCCTTCTTCTTGGTGAATACTGATGCAAAGTACTCATTTAGCACCTCACCCATTTCCTCTGGCTCCACGCATAGATTCCCATCTCTGTCCTTGAGTGGGCCAACCCTTTCCCTGGTTACCCTCTTGCTCTTTATATATGTATAAAAAGCCTTGGGATTTTCCTTACTCCTGTTTGCCAATGACTTTTCATGACCCCTTTTAGCCCTCCTAACTCCTTACTTAAGTTCCTTCCTACTGTCTTTATATTCCTCAAGTGCTTCATCTGTTTCTAGCCTTCCAGCCCTTACAAATGCTTCCTTTTTCTTTTTGACTCGGCTCACAATATCCCGTGTTATCCAAGCTTCCCGAAACTTGCCAAACTTGTCTTTCTTCCTCACAGGAACATGCTGGTCCTGGATTCTAATCAGCTGACGTTTGAAAGACTCCCACATGTCAGATGTTGATTTACCCTCAAACAGCCGCCCCAATCTAAATTCTTCAGTTCCTAATATTGTTATAATTAGCCTTCCCCCAATTTAGCACCTTCACCCGAGGACTACTCTTATCCTTATCCACAAGTACCTTAAAACTTATGGAATTATGGTCATTGCTCCCGAAATTCTCCCCCACTGAAACTTCGACCACCTGGCCGGGCTCATTCCCCAATACCAGGTCCAGAATGGCCCCATCCCTAGTTGGACTATTTCAAGAAGCCCTCCTGGATGCTCCTCACAAATTCTGCCCCATCCAAGCCCCTAGCACTAAGTGAGTCCCAGTCAATATTGGGGAAGTTAAAATCACCCACCACTACAACCCTGTTACCTTTACATCTTTCCAAAATCTATCTACATATCTGCTCCTCTACCTCCCGCTGGCTGTTGGGAGGCCTGTAGTAAACCCCCAACATCGTGACTGCACCCTTCCTATTCCTGAGCTCCACCCATATTGCCTCACTGCATGACCTCTCTGAGGTGTCCTCCCGCAGTACAGCTGTGATATTCTCCTTAATCAGTAATGCAACTCCCCCACCCCTTTTACATCCCCCTCTATCCTGCCTGAAGCTTCTAAAGCCTGGAACATTTAGCTGCCAATCCTGCCCTTCCCTCAACCAAGTCTCTGTAATAGCAACAACATCATATTTCCAAGTACTAATCCAAGCTCTAAGTTCATCTGCCTTACCTGTTATACTTCTCGCATTGAAACAAATGCACTTCAGACCACCAGTCCCGCTGTGCTCAGCAACATCTCCCTGCCTGCTCTTCCTCTTAGTCCTACTGGCCTTATTTACTATGTCCTCCTCATTTACTTCGCTAGCTGTCCTACTGCTCTGGTTCCCACCCATCTACCACACTAGTTTAAACCCTCCCGAGTGACGCTAGCAAACCTTGCAGCCAGGATATTAGTGCCCTTCCAGTTTAGATGCAACCCGTCCTTCTTGTACAGGTCCCATCTGTCCCTGAAGAGAGCCCAATGGTCCAGATATCTGAAACCCTCCCTTCTACACCATCTGCTCAGCCACGTGTTTAGCTGCACTATCTTCCTATTTCTAGCCTCACTGGCACGTGGCACAGGGAGTAATCCAGAGAGTACAACCCTAGAGGTCCTGTTTTTTAACTTACTACCTAACTCCCTAAACTCCCCCTGCAGGACCTCATCACTCTTCCTGCCTATGTCAATTCATCTCGTTCCTGTCTTTGAAGAAAGCCTGACAAATTACTTATTAACACCACCTGAAAAGAATTGTTCTGAAAGATCCTAATGACCTGTTTACATGTACTCAGAAGTTAGACTGTATGCCAGTTTTGGAACAACATATCTCATCTGCTGTTTTCTTCAAAAGCGAGCAAGTAATCTGCCCAAATTTTCTTTTGTCTGTAACAGAGCTCTGAATTTATAAAAGTCCCCTTTTTTTCAGTTAACCAGTATGTATTTGTGTCTGTGAGTGTGAAGGGACTAAGGTTAAAAAAAGGGAACTTAAAAAAAAAAATCGATCTGTGTGTTTATGTTTTATTTCATTACTGGTTAAGACTTGTTTTATAATAAACTGATAATTTTGTTGCTCATTAAAGAAACTTGGTTAGTGTATTCTATTCTGGGAAAAATAGAGTATATGATTGACTGTATCGATAAGTGGGAAAATTTAAAATAATATGTTGTGACCTGCGGAGAAGTGGGACTAGAAAAACACTCCTCCCACCTCGATCATAACAGTAGGGTCGTTGATACAGTTTCTCTGGAAAGGCTGGTATTGAGAATAAAGAAAGTAGGAATTTGTGGAAAAATTTGTTGGTTGTCTGATAAAATCCAGAGGGTTTGTCACCATCCTGGGAGAATGTTACTAATGGGTCCCACAGGAGTCTGTTTTGGGATCTCTTTTGTTTAATATCCTCATTCATGTTCTGGAGCTAGGAGTCACAAACCCAATGGCTAAATCTACATACGATATAAAGCCAATGAAGGTGGTAGACTCCACAGCTGAACAGAATGAGCTGCAGAAGGATTTGAATACTCATGGGAATTGGGCAAGCAGGTGGCAGATCAAATCCAACGTAGAGAAAATCACATGAGGACAAAAAGTCCAGGAAAGGACTATTACCTAAATGGAAAAGAAAGAAGGTACATGGTAAATGAAAGCGATCTGGGGATCCTGATTGACAATAAATTGAAGCTATTGTAACAATGTTGGATGGTAGTGAGCAAAGTATTAAAAGGTCAATATTGAGCAAGGCAATGAGGTAATCTTAACACTTTAGAAATCATTGTCAGGAATGCACTAAGAGTATTGTGTACAGTTCTGGTCACCACAGTACAAAAAGGATATTGCAGCTGTTGAAAAGATATAGAAGAGAGCAACCGGAATGATTGATAGAATGGAGGGATTGGATTACGTACAGCCAATAAGTAAATAGAGCATGTTCTCACTGGAAAAGTTTGATAGGTGATATGATTGCTGTTTTTAGGATTCCAAAGGGACTAGATAAGATAGACCAGGACACCTTTCCAATAATAGAGGCAGGGGTTACAACCCGCACTTTAAGGGGGCTAAATTCAAAACTAATATGCGGAAATGTTATTTCAGTAAGCCAATCTATGGAACAGGCTCCCTCGGAAGATGGTAGAAGAAGCTAGTATTGATTCATTCAAATGAAAACTATTGATTCATTCAGAAAATACTGTTTTGAGATACAGTATGAGTAATTTAATACATGACATTCGGTATGAGTAATATGCTTGGGAGTACAGGTGATTTTGAACGTTTGGTTCCCAAAGCTTTCCACCATACTCACCTCATATTGGTCTGCTGCAGACTAATTAATAGCAATTGATTGCTATAATTAGTTAACAATTCCATTATCGTGTTAGGCAGCTACAAGGACAGTGGAAGACGAGCAAGGTGGACCATGGTCTTTTTCCATGCAGCAATTCCTATGTCCCTATGATATTTATCTACTAAAAACCCTCACCTGCACTTTTCAGGAGTAGTCACTAAATAGCAAACAGGATCTTAATCCAACTTTTCCATCCCAAGATCATGGTTGTTGAAACCAATTTAATACAACTGCTGCCATCCTAGCTGAGATCAGCTAACTCAGTAGAGATGGTATCAAACCTGGGACCTTATGGTCTGTATGACTCAATTATATACAACCTAGGAAGCTTTGAGAGGAATGTTTTTCTAGAATTTTTACCTCAGCTACATACTGCAGCATAGCCATAGTAGCAATTTTCTCTTGAATGAGGCCATAATGGTGAATCTTGCTCCCGAATTGTGTTCGATTGGCAGCATGGTCTACCTATTAAAACAGTTTCAAAAGAAAATGCAAAGGGATATCATATAAACAACTATTGCCTTTGAGGTTAAGAAAAAAACATTTCAAGTGGAGTTTATTGCTCTAGCTCTGTTCACATCAGACTTGACGTGTCTTCCCTGGAGAAAACCAATTTGCAGTGAAAGCACTGTTGGAGTGAAAGTTGCTTCAACCTGCTATTATAAATATATATGCTTTTTTCCTTTTCCACCCACATTTGCTATGTTTAATCTCTTCATTTCATTAACTTAAATAAGATGTGCTTGGTGCAATTCCACTTGAAATGTTGTGCACTCCACTCCTCTGTACAGTACTGTGATATCTCAACCCCAGGTATGGACCCAGAATTTCCTGGGGACCAGGGGGGTCCATGCTGGTTGGGGGTGGGGGAGAATGCACATAGTACAGGGGATGGGGAGGGGGTGCGACGCAGATGGTGGATGGGGAGGGAACAATCATGCAGGGGCAGGTCTGATGGTGGTCCAGTGGTCGGGTTGGGGTTGGGGTCCAATTATGTTGGGGATCCGATGGTGGTTGGAGGGAAGAAAATGGGAGTTGGGGGAGGCCAATAATCATGGACAGGGGGAGCAGACAAATCGTGAGGGTGGGGAGGGGGTTTACTAAGTAGCTTTTTGTGCCTGGAGGAAGTACGCCTCCTCATCCTGGCCCACAAGCAGTGCTTTAAAGGCACTTGTCTGTGGGTTCAGCCCTTCTCACTTCCTTTCAGCTGCCTGGTTTCCCAAGCCTTGGCTGGAAAATGAGCTAAAAATAGAGTGACTACTGAAATGAAGATAGGTAGCCTCATTACAATATTTAGATGACCAACCTGCTTCCTGTAAGCGGATTAGTCACCTGTCCTCATCTTGTCTGTGTTAAAACTGGAAGTGGGCAGTTTCAAGATATATTGGATTCCTATTTCAGATTTTTTGTATTCTAACATCTAAGATGACCCCAAACCAATCGTTTCTGGGAGTTAAGATTCACTCCTTGATGTTCACTCCATAAATTATGCTCTGTAAGTTTACGATTGGGGCAGGTGTAAGTTACATTGATTACCCTGGTAGTCTGGTCCTCTAAAAGGAGGCCGGAGCAGTGGGAGGGAGTTATCCTCTGGATTTCCCATTGCTCCTGCTTCTTCTATCCTAACTGTGCTGGATATTACCATCCATTATAATGGAGTGGCCATGACCTTGAACACTCCAGAAGATAGAAGTCTACCAAACTATCTCAACCTTTTAGCCAATTCTTTCTGTTTCCCCTCAGTGGGTACCCAAAGATGCTGGGATGGGTCCATCCTGACTCCACCCCCTCAATTTTATTGTAGCCTGACCCCATCCTGGCATTGAAAACTCTGGCAGTGTCAGGCTCTCTTTCGACCAGTGGATCGTGATATCTGCAGTACCATGGGTACAGTAGTAGGGGTTGAATTGTAACTATTCAGCCCTGTTATATTTCTTTTTACTTGTAGACCCATCATTTTAAACTTCTGGTGAGGAAAAAGCCTCTGTATTTTGGCTCATATTGCATATCATTTTTTCACAAAGTCAAGAATTTGATCTCAGAAGTTCAAGCAGCAGACAAAAAAAAATTGAAATGAGCTCTGTTTAGAATTGTTTGCGATCTGGAGTAGTTCACAACATACTGGAGTATTATTGTGCTGCAACAACATAAGATGTCTCAACAACAAGGGACTACATTAACTGGATACCATTCTATAAGTCTAGCCAGGCACGGTACAATCATTTTAAACTGGAAATGATGATGCCATAAGGAGTTCCAAATTATATCGATGACAAGTCTGACAAGAGGGGTGATTTCTCCTCAAAGGTTTGCAGCTCTACAGGCCTGGCTTTGAGCCTTACTATACTGGATGGAAATGAAGGAGAAAGGTTCCACTGAAGATGCTGAAGGGTGTACAGACTAGTTTGCATTCTATTTAGAGATCATAGATCATAGAGAGATACAGCACTGAAACAGGACCTTCGGCCCACCAAGTCTGTGCCAACCAACAACCACCCATTTATACTAATCCTACATTAATTCCAAATTCCCAACTTCCCTCTATTCTCCTGCCACCTACCTACACTAGGGGCAATTTATAATGGCCAATTTACCTAGCAACCTGCAAGTCTTTGGCTGTGGGAGGAAACCGGAGCACCCAGCGGAAACCCACACGGTCACAGGGAGAACTTGCAAACTCCGCACAGGCAGTACGCAGAATTAAACCCGGGTCGCTGGAGCTGTGAGACTGCGGTGCTAACCACTGCGCCACTGTGCCGCCCACAGTGGTATTTATAGTGGTAAAGAAAATCCTTTAACTTTCCACCTTACAAACAGCATCAGCATGTTTCCCCTCCCAAAATTGTTTCTTTTCTTTGTATTCCCCTTTATAATCTCTATTGAAAGTTTACATAGCAATTCTAGTTCATGAAAATTGATGAGTTCTACTTGTCAAACAGCAGACAATTTCTACATTTTACCTGCACAGAGCTGTGCACATTACACACAGTATAAAAAAGTAATACTGGTTCAGCATTGGAGCCAAAGATTGCTTCAAATGTTTAAATTCATGTTCTGATGCATGATATTTACATACAAAAGGATAGTAACATCAACCAAATTTATACTTACTGCTTTGGAGATCGCGCCAATCATTGTCCCTGAGAGAGCAGCTGCCATGCCGAATCGACCATTGTTCAGTATGTTCATGGCTACTTTAAACCCACTCCCGACCTCACCTAGCACATTTTCTGCCGGCACCTTCACATTGTCAAAGTATACCTCAGCTGTGTTAGAAGCCTTGATTCCCATCTTCTTTTCAGGAGGACCACTGAATCAAAACAATAACAATATGGCCATCATTGAGGCAGAGTGTTATTATGATGCATCAGGGAGTGAGGAAGGTCTAAGTTGAATAAGAAGATTGGATGTTTCATACTTAATAATTATTTTTAAAAAGTATGGAAAAATTATTTTGCTCTCTTCCCTTCCCTCAAAACTCTGTCCTTACACCATCCCTGAGAAGACAAGCAACAGGGTCCAAGATCCCTGCCAATTCTGCTTTGTAGTTATATTTGTGTTTTGAGGGTTGAGTTCACTGAATATTCTTTCTTTTCCCATACAGAATATCGAGGATAGTCAGAAGCCCCCAACATATTGTACCACCCAATGACAAGAATGCAAGTTGTGCCTGTGATCCTCCGCACAAGATAGTGCCAATGTCAGCCACACCGGTCATCAAGGGTACCAAGCAGAGGTCAAACACTTCCCACAGGGAAGGAAATGTAGGGAGAATTGCAATTATCAGAGTTGAGGAAACTGGTTGGGCACTGGTCTTAGCTAGAGATGATATATGGCACAGGGAGGTCGAATCAAGAGGAAGAAGAAAAAATTATCTTCAAAAATAAAACTGTCAGCCATGAATTTATTAAATATAGAACAGGCTGATGATATAGAGCTAAGCAGGGACTAATATTATAGGATACAAAGTAAACTGGGAATCTTTATACGGTAGGCTCACATGAATGTAAAAATGTCCCATGCACGCCAAAAGTAACTACTGGTCTGACAAAGGTCAGCTATTCCTTTTCCATTAAACCAATTTTTAATTTTTAATAAGGCTAATGAGATGTCAGCAAGCTTAAAGTTAACGATCATTTTATTTATTTTTTTTAATTTAGTGATACACACGGTCATAGGGAGAACTTGCAAACTTCACACAGGCAGTACCCAGAACCGAACCCAGGTCGCTGGAGCTGTGAGGCTGTAGTGCTAACCACTGCGCCACTGTTATTAATGTTATCATATACTTTTGCTTCACTTGCATCCAATACTAAAGGAGTGTCCAAGTTTTTGTTGCCATGGGCCTTAAAGGTGAATCATGAAGCCTCAATGGACATATTTGACAGCTAAATCCATGTTCCTGTTCATTTGCTATCCTTGAAGCTGCTGATGCTAACAGATCTTGGTGTTCTGGCTTAGGGTTTAACCAGATATGAGGCAACAGCATGAAGAAGCCTTTTCCAAAACTCCTCACCCACAGAATTTGAGCAGTACATAACAAGAAATAATACATAAGTGCAAATATGACAGTGGTGCATGAGTTTCAAGGCCCAGATTGCTAGGACTCAAAGGCATATGTTGCCCACAATTTGTAGCATATCATTCCTGAAATGGGGAGAAAGATGCACATGAAAATATATTTCAAAGTTTTGTACTTACAAATTTTGTGTAAATTTTATCTTGCTTCCCCATATTCTCAGCAATTGCCTCGATGATGATGACTGGGCTAAACTCAAACATGCTCCTGGCATTATTTGTTCAGCCCATAGTTATTTGTAAGGAAAACAGCACTATATGCTGTGGCAAGGTGGAGCTGTATAAACGTTAGTTAGGCCACAGCTGGAGTACTGTGTACAGTTCTGGTCACCGCACTATAGGAAGGATGTGATTGCACTGGAGAGGGTGCAGAGGAGATTCACCAGGATGTTGTTGCATGGGCTGGAGCATTTCATCTATGAAGAGAGACTGGATAGGCTAGGGTTGTTTTCCTTAGAGTAGAGAAAGCTGAGGAGGGACCTGATTGAGGTGTACAAAATTATGAGGGGCATTGATAGGATAGATAGGAAGAAACCTTTTCCTATAGCGGAGGGGTCAATAACCAGGGGGCATAGATTTAAGGTAAGGAGCAGGAGGTTTAGAGGGGATTTGAGGAAAAATATTTTCACCCAGAGGGTGATTGGAATCTGGAACATACTACCTGAAGGGGTGGTAGAGACAGGAACCCTCACAACATTTAAGAAGTATTTAGATGAGCACTTGAAATGCCATAGCATACAAGGCTACGGGCCAAGTGCTGGAAAATGGGATTAGGATAGGTGCTTGATGGCCGGCACAGACGTGATGGGCCGAAGGGCCTGTTTCTGTGCTGTATAACTCTATGACTCTATCTATGACTTTTTGGTATAGATTCTGGATCTTCAGATTTTGTGCAATAGGTTTTAATGATAGACGTATTAACTGTTAAAATGGCAAGTACACAGTAATTTACTTAACAATCTGTTATGATCACATTATTGATGTCAATGTCGATTACTGTCTTTGGTAGAAGCAAGAAATAGTTCGGAGGGAAAACGGCAACAATAGTCAAATATATAAGAGAAACAAATTGTTAAATCTCCCACTGATTTTCAAGGGAACAAGAACTGACCTAATATTACCAAGTAACCTCAATCATTTTTGACAACAAATGAGGGATATTGCTATAATGGAGTGGATGGTAGATAGTTAACCAAAAAAATTCTTTTCACAAAATTCTCACCAGAAAATCAAAATATAAAAATTTCTTTAAATTATTTTTTCACTTAACTGAGTCACTCCTCCAAATTTTCTCTCCACAATAAATGCCGTGATCTTGTCCTTCTTGTTTCCAGTGTGTTTATCCTTGACAGCAGTTTTGGCAAACACAGTGAAGATCTCTGCCATGCCCCCATTACTGAAAAAAATTCATAAATGAATAGCTGTAGAAACAATTCAGCCTCTGGGCAATTAGCTCTCTTCGTCCTGCTGAAATATTTTGTTGCTAACAGCTTAACCCATCGATGAGGAGCGATATCCAGTCAGACAACTGGAATTTACATCCCATTTTGTTGGCTCTACAGCCCTAAAGCATCCTAGATGAGAGGAGTTGAAGTTCATCCTAAATCCAATGGATTGAGAAGCCTGGATTTTCCTCTTTGGAATGGAGTTTCTATGGGACAGGGTACTTCCACCTACCCCATTGTGCCCACCCCAGCCTCAACCCTAGGTCAAGGCTCAAATGAGATGCAATGCAAGCTCACAGTGGGATTCCTGCTGTTAAGATTAAGCAGGACCCCACCTCTGCCAGTAAAGAAACACCAGATGCTGTGAGGAGACTACTGCAGCATCCGAAGGTCTAATGATAGACTTAAAGGGGTAGAATGAGGACACCCAATCTAGGTTTCATCCAAGAGCGAGGCCATCCACAACTAAGTCTCAGTCATTTGGTGAGAGAGGAGGCCAATATAAGACCCTCTCCATCCATTTGGGTATTTATCACCACTTTCCAGCATCCAGGAAGCAACAAAATTCTCTAATCATTTAACACTGATCCTGGGAATGAAGTTGACACTCACCTAATCCAGAGTTTGCTCCCATTCAGAATGTAGTCTTTTCCCTTCTTCACAGCAGTTGTTTTTATAGAGGCTGCATCGGATCCACTTGCTGTTTCAGTGAGACAGAAGGCAGCAATTGTTTTACCTACAAATGTACAGTCAAAAGAATAAAAATGCTCCATCTAGTGGGAAGAAGACATTCAGTGGGTTAGACATGTTCATTCACATTTAGGACCTGTGTTTAAATCCAGCTTAATGGGATAAAAGTCTTTTCAATCTGCTAGCAATGAGCTTCCTTTTGGCAGTCCTACTCCAGTTCCTGCAGGTCTAAGCTCAAGACACAAACCACCCTCAAATGGTGCTAAACTCATAATCTCACTAACAGAAGACATAGGATGATTAATTTGGAAATCAGAACAATGTAAACACTTTGGCAGTGAGGGGGAACAGTGAAGGGAATTTTTTCTCTGCATGTTTTCTCTTTATTTGCATATCAGTGGTCATGGGATAATAATGAGAATGGACAGTGAGAAATCTGAATACTCTCCCAATAGATTGCATGGATTAGGAAGGAAGGAGATTGAGGGATGGGTTAGATAGTAGATGACACAGCCTTGCAAGTCTTTTCTTATTCTTCTTTTTCTTATGTAACCCAATCATTGCTCAAGAATTGTATCACCCTGGTGAAGTCAGTTAACTTAGCACAGAATGAGGATTTATCTATTGAGTCAATGCAAGGGCTTTCAGATTGCATCCTAAAATGATGAGCCTATAAATATATCTGTAGGTATCTTTATTCTCCAGAAGATAGTCCAGCTTCAGTTTTCCAAAGAATTTTCCTGAAATGCCCAAAAATGAACCTCAAAATCTCTTTGGTCATAAGGCTTCTGAGGTTTAAATCCTACATCTAAATCATAAGAATCAAACCATGAATGAAACTTAATGAGCTCTGACTTGTATGCACCTTTCAGATAATAACCTCAACCAATTTATTTATATAAATTATATAAATAATATCAAATTGACTCCTGACAACGCAGCGGCTCACTGACATCATCAGAACGCTCCAAGCTGTGCACATGCGTAAACGGTCTCCTGCACTCTGAGATGCTGTGCATGCGCAGCCACGTCTTGCCTTGCCAGGACTAACAGGCGCATGTGCAGAAAAACGCTCTACCCCCTCGGCCACTCGCTCCAGGCTGCTCGCTCCTCGCACCACCCCCCCCACTCTCCGGCCACTCGCTCCTGCACCCCCATCCACCCCTCCAGCTGCTTGCTCCCCACTTCCCCCCACCCCTACCCCCATCCCTCCAGATGCTAGCTCTAGGCTGTGGGCCGCTTCCCTCCTCTCAGCCATTCGCTCTGCCCAAAGAAGCAAAGCGGGCCGCAAGAGGTGACGGGGCGATGTAGGAGCGAGTGGCCAAGAGGAGGGAAGTGGTGCGGCCAAGAGCTAGCATCTGGAGGGATGGCAGGGGGAGGTGGGGGAAGTGGGGAGTGAGCGGCCCGAGAGCGGGATGGCACTGAAACCTCACAGAATTATGGAGGGTGTGCAGCACTGTCAGAGGTGCTGTCCTTCTGATAAAACTTTAAACAGTGCAATGTTCTCCGTGTATCAAACATGTCCATTGTGTGCTGCCATAGGTTGAAGTTGTTTTTCTGTGATAACTTGAGCAGCGCCATCTTTAATCCTGGCAGCAGCTGAAATGCTGCAGACAGTGGCGTTTAAGTGGATGAGGCTGCATTTGCGCATGTGCTAGTACAGCGCCACCTAGTGGTTGCATTGTCAGCAAACGCAGCCAAATAAGATACACATTAAACAAGAGGAAATGAATGCACAATGCCTATATGTAAATAACAATAGATATCATACACCCTTGGAATTCTGAATGAAACTAGTCTCACCCACCTGATGCAAGGTCAGGCAAATATTTCTCCTTCTGTTTATTGGTGCCAAACAATAGGATTCCTTTGAAACCAATGGATTGATGAGCCCCAAGGGTAATACCCACTCCAAGGTCATGCAGACCAACAATCTCCACCAGTCTAGCATACTGAAAAAGAGTAGAGTTTAAAAATGAAGTTTGATAACACAACAGAACACAAAATAAGTCAACATATGCAATTTGTCATAGCATACAGGAATCAAACAAAAGTTGATGATAGTTATCACAGAATTGTTACAGCACAGTAGGAGGCCTTTCGGTCCATCGTGTCTGCACCAGCTCTCCGAGTGAGCAATTCGCTTAGTGCCATTCCCCTACCTTCTCCCCATAACCCCTGCGCATTCTTCCTTTTCAGATAACATTCTAATTCCTTTCTGAATGCCTCGGTGGAACCTGCCTCCACCACTTTCTCCGGCAGTGCATTTCAGATCCTAACCAGTAGCTGCATGAAAAAGCTTTTCCTCATGTTGCCATTGCTTCTTTTGCCAATTACCTTAAATCTGTGCCCTCTTGTTCTTGATCCTTTCACAAATGGGAACAGTTTCTCCCCATCTACTCTGTCCAGCCCCCTCATGATTTTGAATACCTCTATCAAATCTCCTCTCAGCCTTCTCTTCGAGGAAAAAGTCCCAACTTCTCCAATCCATCTTCATAAATGAAGTTCCTCATCCATGAATCCATTCTCATGAATCTTTTCTGCATTCTCTCCAATGCCTTTGCATCTTTCCCAAAGTGCGGCACCCAGAACTGGATGCAATATTCCGGTTGAGTTATATTGTAAGATCGTTATCATCATATAAGCTTCCTGAAGAGGCAGCAGGTAAATGGCAGATTTTCCTTCCGTTTTTGTCAGAATGTGTGACTCAATTGCTTTCTTACCAGAAGATGTCTCTGCATTTTCAAGACTAGAAAATAGCTTTATGTCTGGCACTGGATCAGGAGAGATTAAAGTTTAAATTTATTTTTAATTGCAAAGTTTATGGCAAAGGAGCCCAAGGACAGTTTCAGCAAAATGGTGAAAGACCAAAGAGGTGACCACAGGACTTTGGTGATACTGACCTCCAAGTCCTCATGGACAAGATGTAGCTGAGAAGCGATGGCTTATTGGGCTTTCAGGCAAGGAAGCTGGTGAAGGACATTTTCTAAGCTATGTGGAGAGGGGTAGCAGTGACTCTGTGCCCCCTCCTTCATCCCCAGGATACCTTACCAGTATTGCAAAAAAAACAAATTCCATTTGAGGGTGGGAAAGGTAAAAGACCTGGCACAGTTCCCTTTTCACTTGGGCACTGCCACACTGATCACCCTCATTTGTTAAATGGATTGATTGACAAGTCATCATGTATAACACACCAACATGTTTCAATGGCTCTCTAATCTTCCATCAGCAACCTTTGTATGAAACTCCTCTCCCAAGCCTTACTTGAAGCAACCCCTTATAACTTCATCCACTCCTGTGACAAGGGCCTTCCAATACATCTACTTGATATTCCATCAGCTGTCTGCTGCCACCTAGGATAATGCTTCAGATACTTGCTTTCACCTCACGCTGTGAATGTTATTATAGGAAACATTTACTGGGAGACTGCATGTACACTAACTAACCCCTTTCAAGGAGCAAGCTATGGAGCTCCTGGGAGGTATTCCATCCTAGCTGTTGGTGATGGTAAGCTCAGTGTGCCAGTACCTGCACCTGCTCTAGCACTTTAAAGAACCAATTTGGCATTAAACTCTAGAGCTGTATCTAATTTGGCCCATTCTTAGCTGTTTTCTTCTTTGCAGATTTATCTCAGTAATACAGGGGAAGGTAAACAGGGAGATAATGATGAAGACAAAGAGAAACAAAGAAAATATTTTGGGTTCTGGAAAACACTGATCCCGCTCCAATAGGCTTACCCCTCTATCTCTCCCCATTCCCCATCAGTTTCATTCGCTGAATCGCTGGCCTCAATCCTATGCACCAACTCAGAAACTTTCACCTGTGGTGATCGTCTGTGTTCCCTTATGTTTTCCTTTTCCTCCTCCTCCCCCTAGCTAGACAGCCTACAGAGGAATTGCCACAGGTAAACCCATGCTGCTCTACTGTACACTTTACTGTGGGTAAGGGTCAAAGATTCAGCAGTGCCGAGCATCCCTCTCTGTCAATTTAAAAACCAATTCACTAGCTCCCCAAAACAAATAAAGAACACTCTAAAATATGCAGGTAAATCCAAGATGTGGGCAAAGTTTTTCAAGGTTGTAGGCAGCTTTATAAGGAACACTTCTTCCTGGCTCGGCTGATTCTTGCAAGCTGCTATAACTGACTCATATATCTGGATGTGTTACACTGAGTGCAGTTGGAGCATTCTGACATCTCAGAAGAATTCCAAAATCTTACACCATCCTATCATTTCCATCTCATTTGCAAATGTACACTACTGGAGAGATGAATGGAGGAAGCACCCCCCCACCCCCATCACGGAGCCAGGAATTTCAACTGAAACATAATGGAGTGAAATCCCAGACAAAATGGATCTTGCCCCATAATTCACGACCCTGCAAACAACATGCACCCAAATATCACCCTATCTTCCCAGGACAAAGAAGGAAATTCAAGGCTTTTACAGTAATGTGGAACCACTATGCATTATAAATTTAAATACATTTTTAAAAAATCTGCTTAAAACCTACAAAATCACGTTATGGTTTATCTCTTTCCACTTTCTTTTAAAAAATGCTTTTAAAGTTTTAATGAGGATAACAGGAATATGATTAATGCAAGAACATTCTTATCCACTTTGACCCTTGTAAAAAGTAGCAAAACGAGAATTTAGTTCAAGCACCCCCGTAGTGTTCTATGTTTGAAGTTGGTTTTAGATATTTCTGCCTGGATCTATACTACAATGAAAGTTCAGCTAGCATTCAAATCTTTGTAGATGAAGCTCTTACCTGAGTATTGCTGAGTCCCAAACCCCCAAGTTCAACAGGAACTTGCAGCCCAAAAGCTCCCATTTCCTTCAATCCTTCCATGGTCTCATCCTCCACCTTCCCCAGCCTATCATTTTCATCAGCATTATTGACCTCCTAGAACAAAATGCAGAAATTAAAACTCAACATCATAACTACTAAGTTTCCTCTTCTGTTTTTCTTGCCTACTTTCTCTGGGAAATGTACCAGCCTTGACAACAAGTGTTGGCTGCCTTTCAGTGAAAAGAAACATCACATCCGCAGATGCACACTTCCAAGAGATGTTTGGAAAAAGGATTAGGAATGGGAACCCTAGAAGATTTTTATCTCCCTAGCCAAATAGCACAGGGATCAGCTGGAGCACTTCCACTGCCGCGATGGCTGAAATCAGTTAAGTTAGCACAGATTGGGATCAGATAAAACTCTATGTAGCTCAGCAAATCAATGAATAAAATTTCTGGGTATGAAAAAATTAAGTGAACTATTTCTTCCATATACAAACATTATGACACTAAAGCAATGTTATATCAAAGTTCTAGCACAGTCAGTCACCCTACTTATTCTAATGACTAGAAACAGTCACTGAATTCACAGTCACAAAAATAAGATAAAAGAAGAAAAACAGCAAAACTTTGCTTACCAGGAAAAACTTGGAGACTGGGCCTACTAGCTCCTGGAGAAACTGTGACTGCTCACTATTTAGAACTGCATGAAAGAACAACACAGAAGAAATTAAATTGAATTCTCAAATAAAGAAAAACCCGCAATTTTAAAAAAAACCTTACATTTTTTTTCTTTACATCTCTAAACAGGCTGGAGCATTTACGAGCTCTTTTTCTGCACCAGTTCCACAATGGATCCACTCTTGCATTACTTATCACAACCAGACCATTACCAGCAATGGCTTCCTGTCCATCTTTTGCACTGTTACCTCTTGAGTACCCCAAGGATGTATCCTTTACCCTTCTCTTCTATGTGCTTCCCCTTGGCAACACCATCTATAGACATGGGGTCAACTTTCACATGTAAGTTGATGCCGCCAGCTCTATCAGTCCACCACCTCTTGGATTCCTTCCACCCACAAACCTTGTGCTGTTGGACTGTTTGTCAGACATCTGGTCTTGGATGAGCTGCAACATCCTGCAGCTAAACATTGGGAAAACCAAATGTTTTTTTGAAAATCCAAATACACTACAGCCACTGGTTTCCCCCTTATCCGTACAACTCGTTACCTCCTCTAAAAACGCTTCACAGATTTGTCAAACATGTCTTCCCTTTCAATAATCCGTGTTGACTCTGCTTAATCATATTATGATTTTCTAAGTTACCACATCTCTAATAATAGATTCTAGAATTTTGCCTACTACTAATGTTAGGCTATAGTTCCCTATTTCCTCTCTTCCTCCTTTCTTAAATGTTTGCAATTTTCCAATCCTTGTGAACTGTTCTAGAATCTAATGAATTCTGAAAGATCAAAACCAAAGCATTCATTGTCTCTGTAGCTACCTCTTTTAAAACACTATGATACAGGTGATCAGGTCCAGTGGATTTGTCACCACTTAGTGCCATTAATTTCTCCAGTATTATTTCTTTGCTTATACTCATTTCTTTAAGTTCCTCTTCTCACTAGACCCTTGGTTCCCCATTATTTCTGGAATGTTTTTTGCGTCTTCTACTGTGAAGACAGATACAAAGTATTTGTTTAATGTCACTGCCATTTCCTTATTCCCCACTATAATTTCACCTGTCTCTGCTTCTACTAGATCTGCATTTACTTTTACTAATCTCTTCCCATTTACATACCTATAGAAACATTTACAATCTGATTTTATGGCAGGATTTTAGGTCCTCATGGGACGTGGGAACGGAGATAAGTGAGCACTAAAAATAGCAGCACTGGCTGGCGTGCTGATTTCCTCTCAACTTTCCTGCCACCGGCGAATTTCCCTCAGGATGGGGAGGAAGAAGGGACCAGGCAACCCGCCCGATTTGGAGATGAGTCCAATTAATGTTGTTAACAAGTTCATTGTCAGCTCGTTGAGGAACAGTTTGCAATTTCATAGAATCATAGAACGGTCACAGCACAGAAGTAGGCCATTCGGCCTGTTGTATCCATGGCTCACAGCAAGAGCAAGTCACCCAATGGAAGCTAACCCCAGTCCCACTCCTCTGCCTTTTCACCTTGACCCTACAAACTTTTTCTCTTCAGATAATTATCCAATTCTCCTATGAAGGCCTCGATTGAATCTGCCTCCTCCGCACTCTCAGGCAGTGCATTCCAGATCCTAACCACTCGCTGCATGAAAAGTTTTTCCTCATGTCACTGTTGCTCTTATCTCAATCACCTTAAACCAGTATCCTCTGGTTCTTGATTCTTCTGCCAAAAGAAACAGTTTCTCCTTATCTACTCTGTGCAGATCCCTCATGATTTTGAACACATCTATCAAATCAGCTCTTATTCTCTTCTCCGAGAAGAACAGCCCACCTTCTCCAATCTGTCCAAGCAACTGAAGTTCCTCATTCTGGAACCATTCTCGTAAATCTTCTCTGCACCCTCTCTAAGGCTTTCACATCCTTCCTAAAGTGTGGTGCCCAGAAATTGACATAATATTCCAGTTGAGGTCGAACCAGTGTTTTATGCAGGTTCATCATAGCCTCCTTGCTTTTGTACTCTAAGCCCCTATTCACAAAGCCCAGGTTGCCATATGCTTTATTAACGGCTTTCTCAACCTGACCTACCACCTTCAATATCTGTGCACATATACCCCAGGTCCCTCTTTTTCCACACCTGCTTTAGAACTGTATCCGTAATGTTATATTGTCTCTCCTTATTGGTCCGACCAACATGTATCATTTCACACTTCTTTGCATTCAATTTCATCTTCCACTTGTCCACCCATTCCACCAGCCTGTCTATTTCCTCTTGAAGTTTATTTGTGGGGGAGGGCGCACAAGTTACGCTTGTGGATCAGGGGCAGACCAGGTGCATGGAGGCAGCAACACAGCTGGGAGCCAGTCATTGGCGCCAAATTATATTAGCTGGGCCCATAAAAGGGAGCATGGCTGAGAGGGGCACTCGGCCATTGGTAGACAGGTACCATCAGGTGTGTAAAGGTTGCGGAGAGTATGGTCTGTATGCACTCGGGCATTGCAGGAGACATGACCCTCCTGGCATCACAAAGGCATAAGAGGCGGGGATTAGGCTTACAGACATTATTGGGTGTCCAGCTGAGTGCAAGAAAGGCAGCAGCTGGTAATGGGAGCTTGATTCTCAGATCTTGGTGATGAGGATCAACGTCCACAGCAGCAAAGGCACAGCACTGGGCATGAATAGTGCAGAGGAAAGGAGCAAAGGGCAGGAAGGCAACAGAGGTCATATCCTGAGCATAGGATCTACTGCTAAAGATGGAGCTATCCGGACATGTCGGAGAACCAGTGCTGCAGGAGACTGTGCCTATCCAGGAAGATGTTCAAGAGATTTGTGCCATCATCACGGAAGACCTCACACCTCATGCTCACCATGCCCTGCCAGCAGCCATCAAAGTCACTGTGACCTTGAACTTCTTTGCCTCTGGTTCCTTCCAAGAATCAATTGCAGACCTTGGTAGTGTCTCACAAGCGGCTGCACAACACCACATCTCACAGATTATTGATGGCCTATTTGCGAGAGCTGGGCAGTACATATAATTCCAGACAGACGGGGCCTCGCAGACACAGAGGGCAGTGGGTTTTGCCAGCATCATTGGATTCCCCCAGGCGCAGGGCATCATCGTCGATTGCACCCATGTGGCCATCAAGGCATCAAGTGACTGCACAGTGAGCAACAGGAAAAGCTTCCACTCCTTCAACAGTCAGCTGGTCGGCAACCACAAGTGCTTTCTGCATGTGTGTGCACGCTTTCCCGGCAGCTGTCATGACTCCTTCATCCTCTGGCGCTCCAGGGTGCCACAAAAACTTTGTTCCACCCCTCAAAATACATGGTTGGATTCCAGGAGACAAGGAATATTCCTTGAAGGGATGACTGCTCACCCCCTTATGTGACCTGAGACAGAGGCACAGAGGTGCTACAACCAAAGTCATCTGGTCACAAGGCCTACCATCGAGCAGGCCATCGGACTTCTGAAGATACAGTTCCAGTGTCTCAACCGGTTGGGCGGAGCACTGCAGTACACTCCTGCAAGGATCTCGTGTACTGTGGTGGTCTGCTGGGTTCTCTACAACACGACCCTCCAGAGCGGTGTGGATCTTGAAGAGGATGAGGCACTGGAATGACACAGCTCATCGGAGGAAGAGGAGGAGCATGAGGTGGAAGTGGAGGAGGAAGAGGAGGAGGAAGGTGCAGAAGACAGAGGTGCCTCAGCTGCACAGATGGTGGCTGGGCCCAGCACAGGACTCGAGGGTCTCTTCTGGATGCAGTCAACATCAGGGATTGTCTAATGCAGCCACAATTCAGCTGAGCCCTTCTAACCCAGGAGGATGGCATGGTCTAGAACTACTTTGAGCTTCCTGTGAGAGCACTTCCATTGAAAACACAGCCTGGAATAGATCCACTCTTCCCGCCAATGAATGATCCACGTCTGTCCATAGGTTTCAAAGTCCCCCTTCAATACCCCTTGCTTCTCTTCACCATCTCTTCTCTCTTTTCCAGTCTTGCTAAAAAAGAATGGAAGCTCAAATGTCTGCCATCATCTGTCAATATTACATTATGTTCAAAAGTTAAAAAGTGCACATTAACAGGTGAAACAAACCCCAGTGACCCACTCAGTGCTCTGCCCGAAGCAGTGGCCTCCACTCTTGGCCACTTCTACACCTTGCTCCCCTTGAGGCCTCAGATGAGGTGGAGGCTGTCTGCTCACCTGTTTCTGCTTGCGGTTGTGATGCACATGGTGGTCGTCCTCGTCGTGAAAGTGCCATTGGGAGAAAATCCAGAGGGTGCTCCACCAGCATCAATGCCAGGACAATCTCAATGTTCAGCACGATTCGCGACTCCTCAGATACTGAAGCAGACTGTGTCCAGATGCAGCAAGATCCGGGCAACATCGAGGCTTGGGCTGATAAGTGGCAAGTAACATTGACGCCACACAAGTGCCCAGCAATGACCATCTCAAACAAGAGAGAATCTAACCATCTCCCCTTGATGTTCAATGGCATTACCATCACTGAATCCACCACTATCAACATCCTGGGAGTTACCATTGACCAGAAACTGAACTGAAGTAGCCACATATACTGTGGAGAGGATTCCATCGCACTCCTGATTTGTGCCTTGTAGATGGTGGACAGGCATTGGCGAGTCAGGAGGTGAGTTACCACATATACTGTGGCTACAACAGCAGGTCAGAGGCTGGGAATTCTGCGGCATTGTAACTCACCTCCTGACTCGCCAATGCCTGTCCACCATCTACAAGGCACAAATCAGGAGTGCGATGGAATCCTCTCCACTGGTCTGGATGGGTATAGCTCCAACAAGAAGCTCACACCATCCAGGACAAAGCAGCCTGCTTGACTGGCACCCCATCCACCACCCTCAACATTCACTCCCTCCACCACCGATGCACAGTGGCAGCAATGTTTACCATTTAGAAGTTGCATGGCAGCAACTCACCAAGGCTCCTTTGACAGCACCTTCCAAACACGCGACCACCTAGAAGGACAGGGGCAGCAGATGCATGGGAACACCATCACTTGCAAGTTTCCCTCCAAGCCACACACCATCCTGACTTGGAACTATATCACCATTCCTTCACTGTCACTGAGTCAAAATCCTGGAACTCCTTTCCTAACAACATTGTTGATGTACCTACACCCCAAGGACTGCAGTGGTTCAAGAAGGTAGCTCACCACCTTCTCATGGGCAATCAGCGATGGGTCAGCGATGCCCACATCCCATGAATGAATAAACAAAAGTCACTCGGCTCTGCTGCATAGAAGGTCCCTCAGTCAGAAGGGCCAAGGAGGCTGTTACAGCCACGTGGTGCAATATGAGTGGCTCCCACTGTTCAAGTCCCCACCTGACTGCAGCAAATGTGTCTTGCTTTTCGGGTTTAACTCCTTGGTGTTTTATTTTTCAAATAAACAGACAGCGACGGGTTTTCTTGTAGGTTTAAAAAACAGAATCATCTCAGGCCTGAGATGATTGTAGATTTCTCTCTTGATTGAAAGTTCAATTGAAGACTGTGGATCATTTCTAGTTCACTGCTGTATCATGTAGCTGTAGGATTCTACTGCAGGGCACTTCTGGTGTGCTGGAAAACAAGCTGCTGGAGGTTGCTCTATCTTCTCTCTCTTTCTCTCTGGGGTCTCTCTCTCGCTATGCTTTTTTTAAAGGTAAAGCTGCATTACTTCTCACCTCCTGGTAGGAGACATTCCCATCTCTTCCCCATAGTGATCATACAATGGCCTAGGATGTGGCTACACATTCTTTGTTTCAGAAGAAGACATTCAATTCTGGAATGCTTTAGAATGGGGTGCAATTGACACCTCATAGTTTTGAAGATCATTCCTTTGTCCCTGTCCTGTCAGACAGTTTGAATCCACAAAGGCCGATCCTTTCTCTTTGCTAGCCATTTTGAACTTTGTTTTTTTTTAAAAATGAACCGTTATTTTAAAAAGTGAACAAAGTCCATTTTTATAACTGTTTAGAATTAGTCCATAATTTGTATCATCGTGCTTCCTGTGCACATGACAAAGCCAATGATGATGATGGCACACCGTAAGGGGTGGCATCCTCATCCTCCTCGGTGACTGCCGCAGCCCGAGGCTGGTGCTCCGGATGGCTGGAAGGGACCACCAGTTGGGGTGCAACTGGCATGGACTCCAAACATCTTTGCGCCACCAACTTGCCTGACTGGTCCATCCTACAGAGTGTGGCATGCATTCTGTGCATGTCAGTGCATTGTTCCTGCAGCCACTCCAAGTGCTGCTGCATATGGCTCTCCATGAGGTTGGCTGCTCTCTCAATGGGTTCAAAGCCCCATGTCACGCTGGCCCACATGAGCTGGATGGACTCCTCCATTCTCAGCCTATGAACTCGCACTGCCTCAGGGAGAGTACTAGAGAAATGGGAGGAGAAATTTTGTTCGAATAGCACAATTCCATGGGGTCAGGCAGCACCGCGGGCCATTACTTGCGTGTGCTTTAATGATATCAGTGAAGAATACTGCATGGACCATGCAGGTAGCAGCCCAGGGTACTGCTTGCCCCTGGGGAATCAATGTAAGCCTAGCAATGCTATGCAAACAAATTTCACTGAATGTACGAGTGCCAAAAGCATAGATAAGGGTTTCAGCAACACTGCAAGTGAAGTGAAGGCAGAGACAGCAGTAAAGTTCATACATCACAGATTACGGTCAAAAAAGGCTTCAAAATGCGTGGGAATCTTTATTTCAGATATGGATAGGGTGAAAAATTATTTTTTAAAAAGCAACATTTTCACACCAACTTTGTTCGTAATGACAGATGGTGCAGTTTCAAAAGAAAAGCAAAAAAATCAAACCCCTTTTCCAAAGTTCACTGATGGAATTCCTCCTCTTTCCCATTTCTTATCTAACCTATCAGTTTAAAGACTTTTTGAAGATTTAATTGTTAATCAACTTTTGAAGTGAAACACTGAAAGCTTAAACAGTGGCAACACCATCATCGTTATTCTTACAATCATTACATAGTCGCTTAAGTGCCCCATCAATAAATGGAACATTTCACATGGAAATAATTAGAAATTTGGCTGTTTCGAACATTTAGTTCCTTGATTCGCAAACTAGTTGACCCCTATATTTGGTTTGGCTTGAGATGCTGTTGGCTCACCTTGTATCAAATCAGTTACACAAATCTCCAACAGGTTATAAAATATAATCAATCTGTGTTTAAACTCTTGGACCTCAAGAACATGCAACATTGGTCAAAGTTGATCAAAATTCAAGTTTAAAAAATGAGTAGAATATGCCATAGCCCAGAGGTCAATGCTTCTGTGTTAGTCAGTAGTATGCAAGTTTTGAATTATTTACAGACCCATAATTTGAGGAAAGGCATAAACTTGCATGATTTTTACTTATAAAATGCAAATAAAATCTGCTGTTTAAACAATGTTCACATTGTATAGCACAGATTCTTGAATCATACATTGCAAATAAAACTAAACAAAGGAGGATGTTAGTTTCAATCTCACTTGAGTGCAGCATAAGGGACTACAAGCGACAAAGGAATAAAAAGGAACTGAATTCAATTCTGTTTCACGAGCATGCCAATTTAAGAACTTGCGTGTATGTGTATATATATATATATATATATATATATATATAAATATATAAAATATATATAGCTATCTAACACATCCTCAGTAAGTCTCAGTGCATCACATCCAATGAATTATGTTAGAAGTACATTTTAACATCTAACAAACTAAAAGCAAGTTTGCTGGAGCCATTTGTTTTAAGTAGCACAAGAAGCACAAAAATCTTCAGTGTGCAGATTGGTCCACAGTCTTAGCATCAGAAACTATCCAGATCTCCAGGCATTCTACAAAGGTCTATCCAAAATTAAAATAGTAAAATTAAAGGGTCATATTATTGAGATGAAAAGGGTGAGCAAGGAAATTTAGAACACCTAAGTGAGCAAAATAAGACATCTGATAAAAAAATAAGCTGCTACAGAGCTACAAATAGTTTTTATAATCAGATAGTGTTGCTTAATGTGGGAGGGCTTGAAAGCTCCACAGGTGTCATATTGACTCACGTGAAGTCCTCAGTTTTATACCTGCTATAACATGGGGCTGGATTTTAAATCCCCTCTGCCGTGGGAACATTTGCGGGGGGTGGGGGGCAATGAAGATCGGTGTGGCAGAGGCCCACCACCAACCCAGACGGCGACAGGCCCCGTGCCGATCTCAGCGGCGGCGGCAAGGCCTCGTGGCGGCTGCCCCGTCGCTCGGCGATGGGACCCCCATTTAAATATGTAAACTAATTTACATACCTGATTTAATGAGGGTCCCATCGCCTCCTTGATTGCCGCATCGATCTTCATTCGGGCAGCCGACAATGCCGCGCCTTCGAGTCCCCGTTTGAGGAAATGTGACACGACACCTGTGGGGAGGGAGAGGAGTATGTTCTCTCTGCGTGGGAGGGGGAGAGCGAGGTTAAAACGATGCGGATTGGTCAGGGGGGTGATGGGAAGGGGTAAAGGGCAAAGTTGACGGACCTTGGAGGGGGAAAGGGCAAATTCTCAGTATTCGCATTTGGGGGTGGGGGGGGGGGGGGCGGAAAAGGGCACGAATGGCTAAAAAAGCTATTGAGGAGGTGGGAAAATGCAATCAAAGATCATGTAATTCTGTTCTATTGCAATGTAACTTACCTGGTCCTTTAATTTTTAAATGTCTGTTAAGGGCTGTATGCCCTTTAAAAATGGCGCCGGCACCTGCACATTGGCGCCGGGCACCTTTGCCTGCAGCGGCTCGCCCGCCCCCTCCACGTCATCACGGGGGGGCGGGCACCGCACCGTGCTAAAGAGCCGCCATGTTTGAAATCGCAGTGCCTCCATGACACGGTGCCCCTGCGGGCGGGCAGAAATTTTTTACATGCCAACTTCGGTGGCAGACTCTTAGAATCCAGCCCCTGATCTTTCATAATACAACTGTAATATTTCTGAAAAACACAGCCTAAAAATATAAAATTTCTAATGTCAGATGTAAACAGCAGTGCATTTGCTTGCTATTTTGCAAATAAAACACCTTTAAATAAAGTGAGAAGAATGCCGTTTGCAGGAGCTAGCTTGGTCATCATGATTTTGCAAGACACTTTACCACTATGACACTGCCCTTTTATGATAGGAGCACACTGGAACAACCATTGAGCTTGAAATGTTTATTGTGAAATATGACAGTGCTTGTGAAATCTGCAACCATCAATCTTTTCTTTGCACAGTAAAACATGCTGATGAGAGCAGTTTCATGCCTGCCTGACCATCATTGATAGTATTGGAAAACATGCAAAACTCTCCAGAAATCACAGTGTTAAATACAATAATGTCTCCGTGCCACTTTCTTACAGGCCATGGATTTGTCTTCATGATTCCCACATTGTCAGAACACAACCTCAAGCAACCTGGAGGCACCGAGCAAACGTAAATGTGAGTGGAGAGTGAAAGAGAGAAAGAAAAAGGCAGCAAGTTATTGAGGGCAACTCATATGCACGGCCAAATTTAGACTGACATTTGAAGAGGCCTAAATACAAGTTCTTCTCTACTCTTGTCAATCAGGATACATGATGGGTACAGCTACTTGAAAGCAGAAGGAACAAATGGAGAGATTTTTAAAATAAAATTTTGTAAAAATAAAACTAAGTCACAAGAAAGGGGAGAGAGTCTAACATGAGACTAATGTCAGTGGAGGGGAAACTACGAGAGACCAGCGTCAACAACAAAAATAGTTCTCTCCTGAAGAAGCATGGGTTAATAAGGGACAGCCAACATGGACTTGTTAAAGGCAAATCATGTCTGACTAATCTGGCTGAGTGCTTTGATAAAGTAACAGACAGGGTTGATGAAGCTACTGCAATAGATGTGTATATATGCCGCAAAGTTTGGTTGCATTGCACCCATACTTTTAGCACTATGGGTGCTGGTTCAGATCCAAAATGGCATTTGTGGTGCGGGCTCACACTTCCGGTGCTGAATGAGGTGGATGCCATTTTGATGAGGGCATTAGCACGGATGCAGGGAACATGCGCCAGAAGTTTGCAGAGTAGGTAGATCTTGATGTCATTCAATGTGTAACTCTGATTTGACATTCAGCAGCAGGAAAGCCCCCCACCAATACCATTAAAAGGGATCATTAACTATTTTCAGATTAGTTGCTGATTGATTTCGACTGGCTGCTGATTAGTTAGTAGGACTGTTTGGTGTTTGCACTGGTATTTAGTGCTGCTGTAGTCTACAGGGAGTGGTGTGGCACATATTGAATTACTTGGTCCTGAGTTCAAGGGATCTGCTCAGACCACTTGCTTCCAGACATGGGTGCAGTAGTTCGTATCCCCCTAGGTCTGCAGCATGACAGGGAGAATGAGCAGAGGACACACAGATCAGGACAAGTTGATCGAAGAGGTAGGATAAGGAGGGGGAGAAGGGCTCTCAACAAGAGGAGAAATCGGCCCAGGGTCTTCAGGAAGCAATTCTCCTACTTCAACCGCAGTGGAACAGTGCATTAGACGTCTTTCTCTTATTCGTTCATGGGATGTGGACGTTGCTGGCTAGGCCAGCATTTATTGTCCATCCCTAACTGCCCTTGAGAATGTGGTGGTGAGCTGCCTTCTTGAACCACTGCAGTCCCTGGGGTGTAGGTACACCAACAGTGCTGTCCAGGAGTTCCTGGATTTTGACCCAGTGACAGTGAAGGAACAGTGATATAGTTCCAGGTCAGAATGGTGTGTGACTTGGAAGGGAACTTGCAGGTGGTAGTGTTCCCATGCATCTGCTGTCCTGTCCTTCTCGGTGGTAGAAGTCGCAGGTTTGGAAGGTGCTGCCAAAGGAGTCTTGGTGAGTTGCTGCAGTGCATCCTGTATATGGTACACACTGCTGCCACTGTGCGTCAGTGGTGAAGGAATTGAATGTTGAGGGTGGTGGATGGGGATGTCATTCATACGGGCTGCTTTGTCCTGGATGGTGTCGAGCTTCTTGAGTGTTGTTGGAGCTGCACCCATCCAGGCAAGTGAAGAGTATTCCATCACACCCCTGACTTGTGCCTTGTAGATGGTGGACAGGCTTTGGGGAGGCAGGTGGTGAGTTATTCGCCACAGAATTCCCAGCCTCTGACCTGCTTTCGTAGCCACAGCATTTATGTAGCTGGTTCAGTTCAGTTTCTGGTCAATAGTGACTCCCAGGAAGTTGAAAGTGGGGATTCAGTGATGGTAATGCCATTGAACATCCAGGGAAGATGGTTAGATTCTCTTTTGTTGGAGATGGTCATTGCCTGGCACTCGTGTGGCACGAATGTTACTTGCCACTTATAAGCCCAAGCCTCAATGTTGTCCAGGTCTTGCTGCATCTGGACATGGGCTGCTATAGTATCTGAGGAGTTATGAATAGTGCTGAACATTGTGCAATCATCAGCGAACATTCCCACTTCTAATCTTATGATGGAGGGAAGGTCATTGATGAAGTCGCTGAAGATGGTTCGGCACAGGGCACTATCTTGAAGAATGCCTGCAGTGATGTCCTGGGACTGAAATGATTGACCTCCAACAACCACAGCCATCTTCCTTTGTGCTAGGTATGACTCCAGCCAACAGAGAATTGTCCCCCTGATTCCCATTGACTCCAATTTTGCTAGGACTCTTTGATGCCATACTCAGTCAAATGCTGCCTTGATATTTGGGGCAGTCACTTTCACCTCACCTCTTGAGTTCAGTTCTTTTGACCATGTTTGGACCAAGGCTGTAATGAGGTCAGGAGCTGAGTGGCCCTGGCAGAACCCAAACGGAGCATCAATGAGCAGGTTATTTCTGAGCAAGTGCCACTTGGTGGCACTGCCAATGACACCTTCCATCTCTTTGCTGATGATCAAGAGTAGATTGATAGAGCGGTAATTGGCCGGGTTGGATTTATCCTGCTTTTTGTGGACAGGACATACCTGAGCAATTTTCCACAATGCCCGGTAGATGCCAGTTCTGTAGCTCTGCCGGAACAGCTTAGCTAGGCGGTGCGGCTGGTTCTGGAGCACAAGTCTTCAGTACCATTGCTGGAATATTGTCAGGGCCCAGAACCTTTGCTGTATCCAGTGCCTTCAGCTGTTTCTTGATATCACGTGGAGTCAATCGGATTGGCTAAAGACTGGCTTGTGTGATGCTGGGGACCTCAGGAGGAGACCAAAATGGATCATCCACTTGGCACTCCTGGCTGAAGATTGTTGCAAATGCTTCAGCCTTGTCTTTCGTACTGATGTGCTGGGCTCCGCCATCATTAAGGATGGGGATATCTGTGCAGCCACCTCCTCCAGTTAGTTGTTTAATTGTCCACCACCATTCACGGCTGGATGTGGCAGAACTGCAGAGCTTAGATCTGATCCGTTGGTTATGGGATCGCTTAGCTCTGTCTATCGCATGCTGCTTCTGCTGTTTGGCATGCAAGTAGTCCTGTGTTGTAGCTTCACCAGGTTGACACCTCATTTTGAGGTATGTCTGGTGCTGTTCCTGGCATGCCCTCCTGCACTCTTCATTGAACCAGGGTTGGTCCCCCAGCTTGATGGTAAGGGTAGAGTGGGGGATATGCCGGACCATGAGGTTACAGTTTGTGGTTGAATACAATTCTGCTGCTGCTGATAGCCCACAGCGCCTCATGGATGTCCAGATTTGAGCTGCTGGATCGGTTCTGAATCTATCCCATTTAGCACGGTGGTAGTGCCACACAGCACGATGGAGGGTATCCTCAATGTGAAGACAGGCCTTTGTGTCCACAAGGACTGTGCGGTGGTCACTCCTACCAATGCTCTCATGGACAGATGCATCTGTGACAGGTAGATTGGTGAGGACAAGGTTAAGTAGGTTTCTCCCTCATGTTGGTTCCCTCAACTCTTGTCGCAGACCCACTCTAGCTGTTATGTCTTTTAGGACTTGGCCAGCTCGGTCAGTAGTGGTACTACCAGGCCACTCTAGGTGATGGACATTGAAGTCCCCTACCCAGAGTACATTCTGTGCCCTTGCTACCCTCAGTGCTTCTTCCAATTGATCTCCAACATGGAGAAGTACTGATTCATCAGCCGAGGGCAGGGGGGGGAGGGGGGGCGGGGAGGGAGCGGCTGGTTGGTGGTCATCAGCAGGACGTTTCCTCGCCCATGTTTGACCTGATGCTATGAGACATCATAGGGTCTGGAGTCAATGTTGAGGGCTCCCAACGCAACTCCCTCCTGACTGCATACCACTGTGCCGCCACCGCTGGCGGGTCTGTCCTGCCGGTGGGACAGGACATCCCCAGGGATGGTGACAGTGGTGTATGGGACATTGTCTGTAAGGTATAATTCCGCGAGTATGACTGTATCAGGCTGTTCCTTGACTAGTCTGTGGGACAGCTCTCCTAACTTTGGCAAAAGCCCCAGATGTTAGTGAAGAGGACTTTGTAGGATCGACAGGGGTCGGTTTGCCATTGTCGTTTCCAGTACCTAGGTCGATGCTGGATGGTCTATCTGGTTTCATTCCTTTTATTAGATTTTGTCGGAGATTGATACAACTGAGTGGCTTGCTAGCCATTTAAGAGTCATCGCTGTGGGTCTGTGGTCAGACCAGATAAGGACAGCAGATTTCCTTCCCTAAAGGATATTAGTGGACCAGATGGGTTTTTACAACAATCATGGTCACCATTAGACTAGCTTTTAGGATATTCTGGGAGCCACACTTCAGCAAGGGGAGGGGGTTGAGGGAATTTTAATAATATCAACAAGGAATCCTGGTAAATCGAGCTCCAAGTGCCAAATAAATATTCCAGCTCCCCAGCTCAAAATAGTGCGACTGGCAGTTTTCAGAGCATACATATGTGCCAGGGTCTCTTAGATATCTGTACAAGTTAATACATTTGGGAAATAATCAAAAAAGAATTGATTAACATGCTTTCTTTCCCTCTACACTAAACTGCTCACCTGATGGATAGGGAAAAACTTGTTCAGTGCTGATTTGGCCCTTAAAAATGTTTACACCAAAGGATACTGACTCCTGAAAAGGAAGATAATCACATGAGTTAAATAAAACACCCAGAACTTGGAGGAGCTATATAGCAATTTAAAATATTTTTTTCAGTGTATAGACAATTAAATATTAAGTTGCATACTTTTCAGACCTAACATCATCTCAATGTTCTTCCAATAATTTTAACTACATTATCATTTGTGAATTATAGTTATTATTTGGTCTTTTATGCTTACCATTTCTAAGGGAGAACTGGATGTGCAGTAGGTTAAACACTTTCACCTTTGGAAACTTGGTTCCATTTCAAACTTTACTGATGGAATGAAAAGTTTTCTTTGTCTATGGGCTGCAAGGATCCCATGTGAAATGAGATCAGACAGTTTCAACCCAGTTCTTGATAACAACCACACATACAAGGATTGCTCTGAATTTGGCCTTAATTGCCATCAAATTGCAATTCTCATTTAGAACGGCTACAGGATGATGCTCCAAATGCACAAAGTGAGAAGTTTTCAGTTCCCAGCACTTGATAAGCTCAAAACTTACAAAAAGCTTACTATTTGTGACAGTTTTCAGAGAATTAAATAGTGCTTTCAACAAGAAACTGTAACTGAATATGACACCAAAAGGAATATTAATCAAAATACGATGGTTGTTTCTGTCAATTATATCTTCAGTATTAATCTTATGAAATCATTTAAGATGTCCTACTCCCCATATAACAAATTCTGTCAAATTAAGAACATGGGGATAAATGGTAGGTGAACACCAGGGTTACCAACACGACCTGGTAGGCGCAGGTTACCGAGAAGGTGAGGTGGGGGCCAAGGTTGACAGTTTTCCAGACTACTGTAATTCAGATGTGGTGATGTAACCAGGCACCAGAGTTAACTGTCAATACTCCTAAGACTCACATTTGATAAGATACAACTGCATCTGATGAACCACTGAAGGATTCACGTAAGTCTTTCAAATAGAAGCAGTCTCCGTGGAAGCAGTTACACAAAAAGGCATCCCTAATGAGAACTTTCCATGAATCATAAAGAGCAGGGAGGCTTGGTGGAGACAGCATGGTGCATTGCAGCCATGCAATACGCCAATGGCTCCAGCATAACCGAGTTCTCATTTATGACTCACCGCATGGCAACTTCCCAATCTCACTATGTCGTCATAGGGAAATTCAGAGGTAGCCTAGATAGTGCAATGGTTCGAACATTCCCCATTGTCTTCCAGAAGAAAGGCTCAATTCCAGCTCCAACTGATGAGATGAGTGTCCCCTCTTTCTCCCAGCTGCATGGGTCCCAAATAAAATAAATTTTGTCACTCTCAAAGTACTTCCCAGTGAACACAAGCCTATGGCACTAAATAGCTCACCATTAAATTGACAAAAATTGGCAGTCTCACTCAGAAGGCCATGGGGATGGCTAGTGTGAAGAATGGAAGTATTTATTTTGGTGCAGTCAAGGGTTGATCTGATTCCTACTGTTCAGCATGTACCCAACTGATGCTGTCTCTAAGTGCAGAATGGCAACATTTTGCAGTCCTCAATATTACCATAAAGAAAATGGGTGAATCATGTTGGATTTTAAAAGAACTTCCCAAGGGATTATAGCTATTAAAAAAATACAAACTACCATGTTCAGAAGAATTTTGAATATCAGAGGGGAAATACAGGAGTTAGAGTGTGATAATGGTTAAGACATTTTCACAAGAAATATAGAACCTGTTTGAATTCCTGAATTATTAATGAAATTCAACAATAACTTACATTTATATAGTGCATTTAACATAGTAAATGCCCCATTGGAGAAAAGCAAGTCCTACAGAGTACTAAATGCTGGGTTTTGAGGAGGTTTTTAAGACAAGGTGAGAAATCACAAGGCAGAAACGTTCAGTTAGGGAACTCCAAACAATGTAGCTGAGAAGCCAAAGGCTCTATCACCAATGGTGGGGTTGGGTGAAACAAAATGAGTAGGGGCAATGCACAGGAGTTCAGAGTTATAGAACCAAAGTCATGGACTGGAACATAATGTTAAATGGGTTGCAGAGGTAAGCTGTGATGAGACCAGAGGGATTTATAAGTGAGAAAAAGGAATTTGAATTGGCAGCGAGGAGACCATGAAGGGTTGCTGTATCCAGATTTCATAAGGAACTGAACATTTTAATCATCAGAGAAGGTAATAGAGTCCAAAACAAACTGTTCCAATTCTGCTCCCTCTTTTAAATGTTTCCCCTGGTTGGGGAATCTGGAACACGGGATCACAGTCTCAGAATAGGAGTCAGGCATTTACAATTGAGATAAGGGGAAATTTCTTCATTTGAAAGGTGCTAAATCTTTGTAATTCTCTATCGCAGAACACTGGGGATGCTTAGTCATTGAGTGTATTCAAGACTGAGGTCGATAAATTTTTGGGTATTGAGGGAATTGAGGGATATGGGAATGGTGCGGGAAGGTGGAGTTGAAATAGAATATCAGCCATGATCTTGAATGGTGGACCAGGCTCAAAGGGCCGCATAGCCTATTCCAGTTCATATTTCTTATGTTCTTAGTATTAAAAAATATAAATGCACATTGTATATAAAGTTCAACAGTTCGGCTCACCTTTTTTATTTCACTTGCATAGTGGGCATTAAACTGGAAGGTTGGAACAGGCATTCCAGGCAAAATACTACTGGAAAAAGGAACACAACATATAGAGAATATCAGAAAACCAACAGTATTGCACAAAGAGTATCAGACACATCTCAGCAAACAAGCTCTATATTTTATTTATTGTTACGACCAGGTGAGAAAGAGGTCTAGGGTTCCCTTTCAGCTAGGGTTCCCTTTCAGCTTCACCTGGTCTTACTGTAACAGGGTTTAATTTTTAAACACACTGTGTTTTTAGCTCCTCCTTGGTAAATCCTTGTTCACCACTTTCCAATTATAAGGCAAAGAAACCAGCACAAACAGGCTTTCTTAGGTTTAAAGAAGAAAAGTTGAAATTTATTAAACTTAAACTCTAATTCGGTTAACACCTACAGTTACTCGACGCGTCCACACAAGCATGCATACGCGATACACGCATGCAGATAGGGACAGAAAGAGCAGAAGAAAAACAAAATGGAAAAGTTTGAGGCAATCTCTGAAGAGGGTTTTTTATTACTGTGCTTTGAGCTCGCTGTAGAGTCCATGCTTGTAGGTAGATCTTGCTTTTCGTGGGAATCCAGTATTCTTCTTAAACCTTTTTCACTGTGGGACACTTCCCTCTCTTGGGGTTCATGTATCTTCAATGGGTTTTGGAGTTCCTTGAGAAAGAGATAGAAGCCATCAGGAGTGGCTGTGACGAGCTAGCCAGGAAAGGTCTTTTCAATCCAGGAAGAAATAGCTTTCTGCAGACTCTCAGTTCAAACTGTACAATTCAGAAACCCCTAGGTTGCCAAGCAGGTTAGTCATGTGACTAACTGGTCTGACCATGTCTTGGTTTTGTGTATTGTATCATCTTAGCAGGGAATGGAATGTGCTTCCCTGCCTTCAATGTCTGTTAGTATATAAAGGTGTTTTTTCCAGCCAAGGTCTGGCAGTGCTTGTAACAGGCCTTCTCTTCTTCCCAGCAACAAATTGAAATTTAATGTCCATGTGGTGAAATTAATATGCCTTATTCGTGGCAGGTGGGGGCGTGCATGACAATATCTTGAAATTTTACATCAAACTTAACTGTTTAAAGATAACTGATTTTAAAGCAGGCCTTGACAATAATGTTCCAAATTTAGATTTATCCATCTGAGATTGAAGCTCATGGAATTGAAGGCAAATTATTGACCTGGTTAGGAAATTGGCTGAGCGGCGTGGGATAGAGTAGGGATAATGGGCAGGTACTCTAATTGGCATGATGTGACTGGATGGTGTCCCACAGGGATCTATGTTGAGGCCACATCTATTCACTGTATGTGCTAACAATTTAGATGATGCGATGGAGCCATATATCCAAGTTTGTTGATGGCACAAAGACAAGTGACATTATAAGCAATGTAAATAGAAGCATAAAATTACAAAGAGATATTAATAGATTAAGTGATTGGGAAAAACAGTGACAAATGAATTTCAATGCAGGTAAATGTGAGGTCATCCACGTTTGGACCTAAAAATGATAGAGAGCACTTTCTAAATGGTGCAAAGCTAGAAACAGTGGAGGTCCATGTACATATATCATTAAAATGTCATGGGCTGGTACAGAAAATAATTAAAATGGCTAATGGAATGCTGGCCTTCATATTGAAAGGAATAGAATACAAGGGAGTAGAAGTTATCCTACAGCTATACAAAGCCCTGGTCAGATCCCACCTGGAGTACCATATTCAATTCTGGGCACCACACCTTGGAAAGCAGCTATTGGCCTTGGAGGGGGTGCAGCATAGATTTACCAGAATGATACCTGGACTCCAAGGATCAAATTACAAGGAGAGATTACACAAACTAGGATTGTATCCCCTGGAATTTGGAAGTTTAAGGGGTGATATGATCAAAGTTTTCTGGAAATTAAGTGGAACTGGTAGAGTAGATAGAGAGAAACTTTTTCTGCTGGTTAGGGAGTCTATCAGTAGGGGACGTAGCATAAAAATTACAGCCAGGTCTTTCAGGAGTGATAGATGTTTGGAATTCTCTTCTGCAAATGACAGTTGGTGCTAGATTGATTGCTAATTTTAAAGCAGAAACTGATATATTTATTTTCACCAGAGCTATTAAGTGATATGGGACAAGGGCGAGTATATGGAACACAGAACAGTTACTGGCTGGGATTTTACCAGCCGTCTGGAGGTGGACTGGGAGATGGGAAGGCATCCAGAAGGAAGCCCTTCCCGCCACCACAGGTTATTCCCAAAGACGGGAATAGCAGCGGATCAGATGGCTGCCAACTGGCAATTAATCCAATTCATTAGCCTATTGACAGCCATGTTACACTCCTGCTGGCATTTTACAGGCATCAGAACAGCCCCCAGCCATGCAGGAGACCGCCAGGTACATTGAGGTGGCCTCTTAGCGGCTTACTAGGTGGGGGAGGGGTGGTGGTGGAGCATTATTTTCTGGATGCTCGATGGCCCCACGGAGGGCCGCCCCGGCGGCAATGGCCACCCCCGAAGCTCAGACAACGTTGCTGGAGGATTCACCCCTCCAATCGCCACAGCCTGCCTATCTGGACCTGGCACATTAAGAAAATTTGTTCCTGGCCCTTTAAGGGTGCTTAATGATGCAGGCACCTCTCCTTCCTTTTGCAGCCTCAGCAGTGGCCACCTCTATCTGATTGAGCTGGTAGCTCGGAAAGACTCTGAATTGGCTGCCACCAATAAAAGCTCCTTTGTGGACCTGTCGTTCACCCACAAGGGCTCAGGAGCTGCCTCTGATCCCAGTAGCAGACCCTCGGCATGCCAGTAAAATTCCAGCCAATGATTTAGGTCAATTTCCAACATCCATGGTATTTTGCTATTCTATTGTGTGTGAGTATATGGAGTTGGCTCACAGATCAGCTATGATCTTATTGAATGGAGGAATAGGCATGAGGGGCTAAATGGCCTACTTCTATTCCTATGTTCCTATATTCCCATCTCTTAAATTCCTGCATCCAAGGCAAAATGTAGAGACACAGAGTATTAAAGTAGAATGCTCAGAGTCAGAATGGGGATAAAGCAAGTCAATCCCCATTCTGATTTGAATTGTGCCAGGTGGTGAAGTGTTAAGCAAAGGTTTTGCCATCTGCCTGCAAAGGAAAGGGAAATAATTTACTCATTAAACATCAAACATGAAAAAGAAACAAAAACAGAAAATGCAGAAATACTCAGAAACAGGAAAAGGAGCTACCTTGAAAATAATTCTCTGATCAGTATCTGATAGGAATCTTACTTACAATACAGGTTTTCTTACTTTTGCATTGTATGTCCATGCAGGTATTTTTCCAATGAAGATGTGTATAACTAATCTGGTCTAAGGTGGAAATTTCTGGTAACAGCCAAGCCCTAATGTTTAGCTGAAGGAGCTTCTGGATAGTCCATGACTTAATGTTGGACTGGATGTGACACAGAGCAGCAACAGTCATACAATTTGATGGAGCACAGAGTTTAAACCAGGTGTTTCCAGCAGACATAAAGAGTGAGATTTTAACTCACTCAAACCATCCTCTTAAACAGAGTTAAAATCAGGCCCATTTTTAAAGGAACGGATTCCATGCTTACAGACAATATCTTTCTGAGGCAATAGGATGCAAAGCAGCAGGATGCTGAGGCAGCCAAGCAGATGGTGTCACCTTAGGGATAAAGAAATTCGTGAGCTTCTCTGCTGCATGACAAATACCCAATTCCAATTCATTAAGAGAACATCTTTGGTACATTTCCAAAAAGTACATATATCTTTAAAATATAACAATAATATATACATTCACAAAACACCTTTCCTCCAGAAGAACAGAGAGAATTAAGAGTCCAAGTAGAGAAGTCTCCAAAAGTTAGTGGACAGGTACAAAAATAAATTAACGGTTAATGGAATTTATCTCAAGATGGCTGGAACACAAAGCAATGGCAGTTATGTTAACTGTTATATAAAGTTCTGGTTAGACCCTATTTAGAGTACCACATTCAGTTCTGGGCACTGCATCTCAGGAACGATATATTGGCTTTCTAGGATATGCAATGTGGATTCACCAAAATGATACTGAGGCTGAGGGTTAAATTATGATGTAGGTTGCATAGATCAAGCTTGTATTCTCTTGAGTGTAGAAAATTAAGGAGTTATCTAACTGAGGTGTTTAAAATGTTTATAAAAGATGATAGGGTAGACAGAGAGAAACTGTGGATGAGTCCAGAACAAGGGAGCGTAACCATAAAATTAGAGCTAGGCTCTTAAAGCGTGATGTCAAGAAGCACATCTTCACTCAAAGGTTAGTGGAAACTTGGAACTCTCATCTCAGAAAGCTGGGGTCAATGGAAAATTTCAAAACTGAGATTAATAATTTTCTGTTAGGCAAGGATATTAACAGTTACAGAACTAAGATAGGTAGATGGAATTAAGATACAGATCACCCATGATCTAATTGAATGGCGGGTCGGGGACTCAAGGGGCTAAATGGCCCACTCCAGTCCCTACGTTCCTGTAAGTCAAACATTACTTCTTGGCAATGCTGTTATATAACAGCATCAAATATTTTCTGATGTAGTCCTCCACAAACCGTTACACAAAGCAAATTTTAAAAACAAAAAAACGACTAAATTTCAAGCTTATGCGCCATTTGTGCTACACATTTTGCATTATTTTTCTGATACGGAGCGGCTGTGCATCAGCTTCCATCTCTAAAGCTGCAATCCCCAAAAAGATACATGCAGCCACTTTGGGGACAGAGATCTCATTCCCATCAGTGTTCTGACATCATGAGGAAGGAACAGGAAAAAGTACATTTAATATCTCAGAACATCCCAAAATGAAGTACCTTTGAAGTGCAGTCACGATTGTTGCTCTAGGGAAATGCAGCAGCCAACTGGGGCACAGTTAAGTTCCTACAAAGAGATAAAGTCTCATTGGAGACTCCATTGGGATAAGAAGTTTCATGTGTCTTATTTAAATATGCATATATTGAGAGAATACTTGGGACAAGAATGCTTCCTCTAGATAGCCTTCATTTTTTCAGACATTAATTTGCTCATTTCTCTCCTAAAGGAACCAAATCCTCCTAGAGGTACTTTCACGGACACCAACAACCGACCTAAACGGATGTTCTTCATGTGTGAGCCTACAACCATCACAACACCTCTGCTGCTATTGGCCTGCTAAACTGCTCCCTCAACTTTGATACCCTCCATGTCACAAAATCATTCACTGTCTCCCAGTCCTCATGCTCAGGCAATGAAAATGAAAATTATCCCCAAAGTTTTCCCATTATAAATGTTGATATAAACAGTGTGACCCAGAAAGCAGTGTTAATGTGAACAGGGATTGTGCACCTAATTTTGTTGAAGCAAAATCATGAAACTCTGGTGCAGAAATATATTGTAATTCTATATTTTTTACCTGACATTTCAGCCACACAGCAGACCATTTTTGATAACAAGCAAGCAAAAACAATGTTCCTGATTTGTTTCTACACAATCAACGCATGCCTGCATAACAAAGGATATGGAAACTGGTAAACTTGGGAAAGAAAATCTCTCTTTCCCTTTGAAGACGTTCTCATCTTCACTCTGTCTCCCCCTTCTATGTGTGGTGCTCTCTTTCTTTTCTTTCCTTCTATGTTTCACTGTTCCTTCCCTCTTTTTGTTTTCTTCATCATCCATTATTTGCCTCTCTCAATTCTTTCCCTGGTACGTTTCCCTCTACTTTTCCTTTCTTTCTCTCTGGTTCTTTCCTTTGCACCCTCTCTGTTGTTTTCCTTCTATGTATCTGTTCAATACATTGAACGGTTGCTTATTTGGTGATTTATTTGTGAGTTTCATCTTGCATGGTTTCACTTCGACATGCCTAAATACCATTTCTTCTCATCCCCATACCATCACATCCAGTATCCCCCAAGGGGTATATTCTTCATCCCTCCTCCTCCTGGGGTACATGCTACATCTCATTGGCATCATACAAGGCATAGGATAAGCTTCCATACGTTGATGGCACCCAACTCTATTTCTCTATCACTTTCCTTGACTCCAAAATTGCCGTCTGCTCTTACAGCCATAACTTTATCAATTAGTACCACTAAACCAAGTATAAATTATGAAAGAGAATGAAAGGGTAGACATGGAGAAATTGTTTCCAATTGTGTGGGGAATCCAAGACTATCTGACATCAAGTCATAAATAAAGTTCAAGAAGGGAATTCGTAGCTGATTTTATCCTCTTTCTTCACACAGACTCTCCTCAGGCCTACTGTTGTTTCCCCCAGCTGAGGTGCACTAGATCAGTACTAAGAACCATATTTTGATCTATTGGTCTGCATAGCCCTAGGCTACACCAACCAATGGGATAGAATTTTAGTGACAGTTCTCCTGATCTCCCACTATAACTTCGGCAAAAGATCAAAGGAACCCCAGCGAAACTGTTCTTCAGGATTTTGGCCAATCTTCCACCAAATTTACTATGAGAGATTGGGAAAATCTCCACGGACAGATGTTTTACCCCAGTCTTTATTCACCAGAGATCCATCTTCTCTTCTCTTTTGGTAATGTGTTACAAACTCAGCGCACTGTTGAACTACAAGAAAGCCCCCAGAGAGTTAACATCCGTAGCACTTAAAGTAGCCAGAAGCGCTGCACAAAGAACAGCCAGGCGCTGTGCAAATGACTACTGGCAACACCTATGCAGTCGTATTCAGCTGGCCTCTGACTCCAGAAACATCAGAGGAATGTATGATGGCATTAAGAGAGCTTTTGGGCCAACCATCAAGAAGATCGTCCCCCTCAAGTCGAAATCAGGGGAACCGATCACTGAACAACGCAAGCAAATGGACCGCTGTGTGGAGCACTACCTAGAACTGTACTCCAGGGAAAATGTTGTCACTGAGACCACCCTCAATGCAGCTCAGTCTCTGCCAGTCATGGATGAGCTGGACGAACAGCCAACAAAATCGGAACTTAGTGATGCCATTGATTCTCGAGCCAGTGGAAAAGCCCTTGGAAAGGACAGCATTACCCCTGAAATAATCAAGAGTGCCAAGCCTGCTATATTCTCAGCACTCCATGAACTGCTTTGCCTGTGCTGGGATGAGGGAGCAGGACCACAGGACATGCGCGATGCCAATATCATCACCCTCTATAAGAACAAGGGTGACCGCGGTGACTGCAAGAACTACCGTGGAATCTACCTGCTCAGCATAGTGGGGAAAGTCTTCGCTCGAGTTGTTTTAAACAGACTACAGAAGCTGGCTGAGCATGTCTAACCTGAGGCAGAGTGCGGCTTTCGAGCAGAGAGATCCACCATTGACATGCTGTTCTCCCTTCACCAGCTACAGGAGAAATGGTGCAAACAACAGATGCCCCTCTACATTGCTTTCATAGATCTCACCAAAGCCTTTGACCTCGTCAGCAGACGTGGTCTCTTCAGACTACTAGCAAAGATCGGATGTCCACCAAAGCTACTAAGTATCATCACTTCATTCCATGACAATATGAAAGGCACAATTCAGCATAGTGGTGCCTCATCAGACCCCTTTCCTATCCTGAGTGGCATGAAACAGAGCTTTTATCTCTCACCTGCACTGTTTGGGTCTTTTATTTATTTTTATTTATTTAGAGATACAGCACTGAAACAGGCCCTTCGGCCCACCGAGTCTGTGCCGACCAACAACCACCCATTTATACTAATCCTGCATTAATCCCATATTCCCTACCACATCCCCACCATTCTCCTACCACCTACCTACACTAGGGGCAATTTACAACAGCCAATTTACCAAGCACCTGCAAGTCTTTGGCTGTGGGAGGAAACCGGAGCACCCGGCAAAAACCCACGCTGTCACAGGGAGAACTTGCAAACTCCACAAACTCTTCTTCTCACTGCTGCTCTCACATGCATTCAAGTCTTCAGAAGAAGGAATTTTCCTCCACACAAGATCAGATGGCAGGTTGTTCAACCTTGCCCATCTTAGAGCAAAGACCAAAGTACGGAAAGTCCTCATCAGAGAACTCCTCTTTGCTGACGATGCTACATTAGCATCCCACACAGAAGAGTGTCTGCAGAGACTCATCAACAGGATTGCGGCTGCCTGCAACGGATTTGGCCTAACCAGCAGCCTCAAGAAAATGAACATAATGGGACAGGACATCAGGACTGCTCCATCCATCAATATCGACGACCAAGCTCTGGAAGTGGTGCAAGAGTTCACCTACCTAGGCTCAACTATCACCAGTAACCTGTCTCTCGATGCAGAAATCAACAAGCGCATGGGAAAGGCGTCCGCTGCTATGTCCAGACTGGGCAAGAGGGTGTTGGAAAATGGCACACTCACACGGAACACAAAAGTCCGAGTGTTTCAAGCCTGTGTCTTCAATACCTTGCTGTACAGCAGCGAGGCCTGGACAACGTATGTCAGCCAAGAGTGACGTCTCAACTCATTACATCTTCGCTGCCTCCGGAGAATCCTTGACATCAGGTGGCAGGACCGTATCTCCAGCGCAGAAGTCCTCGAGGCGGCCAACATCCCCAGCATATACACCCTACTGAGCTAGCGGCGCTTGAGATGGCTTGGCCATGTGAGTCGAATGGAAGATGGCAGGATCCCCAAGGACACATTGTACAGCGAGCTCGTCACTGGTATCAGACTCACGGGCCGTCCATGCCTCGGGCTTTAAAGACGTCCGCAAACATGACATGAAGTCCTGTGACACTGACCACAAGTCGTGGGAGTCCATTGCCAGTGATCGCCAGAGCTGGCGGACAGCCATAAAGGCGGGGCTAAAGAGTGGCGAGTCGAAGAGACTTAGCAGTTGGCAGGAAAAATGACAGAAGCGCAAGGAGAGAGCCAACTGTGTAACAGCCCCGACAACCAATTTTATCTGCAGTGCCTGTGGAAGAGTCTGTCACTCTAGAATTGGCCTTTATAGCCACTTCAGGCGCTGCTCCACGAACCACTGACCATCTTTAGGCGTTTACCCATTGTCTCTCGAGACAAGGAAGCCAAAGAAGAATGTGTTACGACCTCAATGAGACTGTTAACATTAAAATATGTGATATGAACCCCCCCAGATCAAGTTAAAGAATTACACAAGATTTCACATTTTAAGATTTATATTATAACAACTAAAGTAAATTAAATCCCCATTGCACTTTGCAAGTAGCTGCTACCCCAAATTACAAAGAAAGGTATTTTATTTACTTATTAAAGCATTTGAAAACCTCACATCACCCGTATATGTTACACAGTCCTCTTTGATTGTGAAATCCTTTTGGTTAAAAGTTGCAACTTCCTCCCAGTTGCAATAGGTTAGATCTCCCAAACCTTTCTCAAAGCCAATGTCCTCTTTGCTCACTTCTCTGAGCACCTTTGACCGGGTCATCTGTGAAAAAGGCAATTTCTGGTGATCCGCTTGGTCTTTTACTTCCCTGTGGACTTTGACTTTCAAAACAGGTTCAAGGTCTTTGGAGCCTTTAGCTATATCAGTTTTTTCCTGAGAGCAGGTATTTCCCCCTTTCTCTCCCTTTAGGTTGCCACTGTTGGTTGCCTTCCTCTCTCACAGCCTATCTGCCTTCAGAGAATCTGTTAAATGTATCTGGAATCAAAAGTCATAGCTCATTGTCCTTTTCCAATATGCAAAGTCCATAAGTCTGACTTCAGCAGAGCCACCCAGGCTTTCCATTGTTACCAGGTGTTAGCTGCTGCCATGCACATTTGCATTCTCAAAATCACCAACTCCTTGTCTATGATCTGAAAGTCTGGAAGGGTGAAATCCATTTTTCTTCAGGTGTTATACACTTGCAGTCTCTGTTTTTCAAAAAAAAATGCCTTTGATATGTGTTCTATGTTGTCCGACCTGGGCCCGACCCGACAACAGCCAACCCAAACCCGACCCAGACCCGAGTCCTTTAATTTTTTTTAAATGCCCGGCCTGAAAATAACAAACATACTTTTGAAACAGAAAAAGATCATAGATTAAAACAAAAACAATACGAAACAAAACAGTACAGTCCAGCCTGACCTGACCCGAGGTCGAATGCTGGACGCCGAATACAGTCCCGTCCCGAACCCGACACATGTAGTCGGGTTTGGTCAGGTTCGGGTCTGGTAACCAGGCTTTATATCTGGCTTCCTCTTAAGTGCATCCATGCTATTCACCTCAACACATTTAAGCAAGTTCCACATTCTAATCACTCTCTGGATAAAAAAAAATTCTCCTGGATTCCTTGTTAGTGACTCATATTTATGACCTGTTTGGATTCCCCACACAATTTGAAACAACTTCTCTATTTCTACCCTATTAAACCCTTTCATACTTTATAATTGGTTTAGTGGTGCTAATTTTTTAAAATTCTTTTCATGGGATGTGGACATCATTGGCAAGACCAGCATTTGTTGCCCATCCCTTAATGCCCTTGAGATGGTGGTGATGAGCTACCTGCTTGAATCGCTGCAGTCCATCTGGTATCGATATTATTGCTATAACTTTATATTAATGTTAAAAAAGAGATGAATTACACTGATATGTATTAGTCGATCTCCTGTGGCATTGAGCACAGGAAATCAAGACTAATTGCATTCTTCACGTGAAACAGAGTTGCAGACCAGATGTCTGCACTCGAGCGCTTGCCTTCGGTCCTTATTGTAAATTGCCTACAATTAGTAAGATTGGTATCAATGGATGGGATATCTGTATACATTGATTTTGCAGTGTACGCACCTATTGGTAATGGGGTTAGGATGCCGCCACCTGCCATTTGTTCGGGAGAAGGTGAGAAGGTCACAGCGAGCGCTGCTTTGCAGCAGCAGGCGGAGAAACATCGTCTGGTCCCCGAACCCTCCCCGGAGGAGGCAAAGCTTGTTCAGCGTTCACTGAGCAACAGAGACCATCCGCAGCACAGCACCTCTGCACTTTACTCTCACTGCTCGAAAGTAGCTTGTCTTTGTCCTCCCTCCCACCCCCAGCACCCACTTGCAGCTTGCTGCTGCTCTCCACACCCTCTTTAAAAATGGGCAGGGGAGTCTCATCTCCGGGGCAACTGTTCTGTGACGCCACCAATGACAATTTTTTTTTTGTAAATGTGATTCAACTTTGCCAATGGAGGAGCATTTGAGACTTGTTCTGCTTCTTGATTCCTGATATGCCGGTGTTAAGACGGTTCTAGATGCTGATTCACTTTGCATCCCTTGTGGGCTGGCGACTCTGTCAGAGGCAGATTTGCTCTCATCCAAATTTGCTGTCATGCAGTCATCATGGACCACAACATCTCTTGCTCTTCATACAACCTGGGATACGTTCTCAAATGTGAAAGGACGGAGTGTACTTGGGTAGATCATAAACGTTCACATAATTAAATAATTTTTCAAAATAAAATTTAAGTATCAAATTTTATATAAATAAAAGTTATTTTTACTTCCTCTCCTCCTGAGGATTTGGATATTATATAATTACTTTGCATGATCTTATTGTTGGTATTTGTTCATTTTATGTTCATTTCATTTTTCCCATCTCTCAATCAAAAGATCAAAAATATGGATGAGGAACACCACTGGGCCTATCGTAACTCATCCATTTAGTCCAACCTAATCCCTCTATCACAGTGTCTATTTGGTTCTTAAATGCTTCATGGTTTCGTGCCACTAGTGTCTGCATTGGAAGCCCAATCTACATGTCAAACAAACTTAGTTTGAAAAAGAATTTTCTGACACAAATCCTAAATTTGTGTTTCACGAGTTTGAACCTATGCTTCCTGGTCCTACAATTACAGAGCAATTTAATGCTGTGGGCTTCCATTTTTGTTTCTGAGTGGTGAAACATCCCTTACTATAGGGTGGGGGAGAGGGCATGATAGAGTTGACTCTATCCACTGGCAGAGTTTGTTGGGAAGATAGCTTGGAAGGGGATGCACACATCATTTCTTCTCTGAAATCTGGGTTAGCCATTTTCTATTAACTCCACTCGTGCTTTGATGATGAGGGGTAGACTTGGATTATTGTCCTTTTGTTTTAGTGGGTTACATCTCTCCAGGGCTCTAATACTCGTGCATGAATTTTGTGTTAGTAGGTCGTCATTGTGGGTTTCCTGCATGTATGCATTTTGTTCTTTATAGGTTGGCAGTTGTGGGAGTAATATGGGGCCCGGGTTTCCATGTTCCTATGTTGTATGTTCCTGTCATTTAAGAATGTTCTGGCTACATTTGACATATCAAAGGAAGGAGGGTTCTTGAAAGGCTGGGTCAGAAGGTTCAAGGTGTAGTGGCAGTTTGTGGGATTAGTATAGCCTGGATGTGTGGAGTGTGCCATGTGCAGTTGACTGCAATGAGGAAACCAGGTTATGTCGGAGTGCCACCTTTGGAGGGAAGGGTTGAGGGAGGCTGCAGGTAGTGTCTTGAAGAGGTTGGTCATTGAGTTCTCTTTCACAACAGACATTGATAGATGTAAATTGTGTCCAAGATTGAACAAGGATGGAAGAAAAATGCCGCTTCACAACTGTGCGTATAATTTCAGTCACGTGTCCACTGATGGTAGGGATAGCTTTAGCTTTCTGCTTGGGAGAGGGTTTCTGTGCATCTTCTCTTCTGTTTTTCTGTGGTTGGGACTGCAGAAAAGATGCCCTGTAAATTGCCTAAAAAGGGGTCTTCAAGATTCATTGAGGAAAGATGCTCTCAAAATGGAGTTCAGCTTTAAGTACCCATACAATATATAGTTCAGCTGCAGAACTGAACGCTGCTAGGAAGCAAAGCTGGTTAAAACCATAAAGCTTCTAACTGATGCAAGATTCTAAGATAATTAAGCAGTAACCGTTTCTAGGTTAGAAGCCATAAAGGTGTGTATATACAAACAACACATTCCATGCTAGTGTGAGATAACCATTTGGGATGTCTAAATAAATGACTGTAACTCATGAGCTATGTAGAATAATGATCACATTCAACAAGCGCCTGTACAGTGTCCTATGTTTCTTTAACAATGTTCCCTGATTTTGTTGGAATACTTCAGAAATGTTGTTCCTTCAAAGTTTGCAGTTCTGCCTCAATGTTGGTCTGCACTAAGCAAGATAGATACTAGCATAATGCTCAATGAACTTTACACTCTTTCAACGGGTCAGATTACACGTGAAAGTTTGCTAACTTTTAGATATTGCTATAGGTTTTCTAAGTTTCAGTCTTATTGATGCAATATCTTATCATAACAGCCAAGTACAAGTGAAGAAATAGCATACAACACTTCTGTAAAAGAGTTCTGCATGTTCTGTACAAATTAGTTATTGCTCAGCTAACTAATGTTGCATGAAAGAGCCATTGACCAACATGGTACCGACCTGAGCAATGTTCCCAGTTCCAGTGATTGCGTAACTTCTCTTAAAATTTCACCAGTTCCAGTATTCCAGCCTCACTTCCTTTGATAGGAACAGACAGACAGCTGCTTGTGTTGGCAAACAGCAATTGTGGAACCACATAAAATACATCTCCACATTAATTGCTCTTCACAAAGCCGACAGAACACAGTTATTTCAGAATCGGCTCAACAGTAAGGTAGGAATGTACTAATAGTATTGGCTGTGTGGGCTGTCTCCAGTCTCTCTCCCTTCCTCTCTTTCTCTTACTAGCAATCTGCCTGGATCTGTGTGGGGATTAATTTACTCTGGGATATGTTTGAATGAATGTTGTGGAGGATTTTGGATGTGCATGCTGGCGATTACCGTCAGCAGAAAATTGCCTAAAAGAGGTCTTCAAGATTCAATGGGAAAAGATGGTCCCAAAATGAAATTCAGTTTAAAGTACACATACAATATATAGTTCAGCTGTGGAACTGAACACTGGGATGTAGTTAGGAAGCAAAGCTGGTTAAAACCATAAAGCTTCTAACTCCCAGTTATTTTCCTACCCGGTCACTGAAGGGTATAATAAAGATTCAAATTAATGGCCAGGTGTTTTATGTTAATTAGGAACAATGATGCTAAAACGTTAATTATTAAATGTGTAGGTCCAGAATAAAAAATGACAGCTGTCACCTACTGTCTAGGTGCAATTGCTTAAAAAAAGCCAATAACTGCTACATTCTTACATAGGTCTAACCCAGCTCTGCTGAGGAGAAAATTCCAGCTACAGGGTAAAATACTTCAACAATACTTTACTGGGTGGTGCAGTGTAAAGAACGATTATTTAGTAATTATGAATGAACTAGCTTCCAAATTTGAAAAGTGGAAACAGCAGTGATCACTGCCGTTCTGTGGTGGTTAACATATACATCGAACAATTTATGAGCCATGTAACTATATTAACAGGCACTGCACATACAGGTAGGGATCAACGTGCAAAAATAACAGTAAGAAATGTGCTCTCTTCCAACTATTACAGCCAACATTACAATGTATAAGGTTGCACACAGTTCAATAACCTTTTGTATAATGTCTGAGATTCTGACTTGGACAAGTCTCAAATAATAGATTGTTCCTACTGTTTAATGGAGTAGTGCTTTGGCTCAGTTATTGGCATCCTGGAATGACTACTGAGGTTGACTCCCAGAATCTGGCTGTGGCTGTTTGTCTCTCTTTCCTGCTGCCAGGCTGCTCTCAGGGTACTGTTTCTTCTTCCCATGCACTTCCAATTCTTTGTGGGATTTCACTTTCTGCAGCCTCTCTTTTTGATGCAGTCAAAAGATCATTTTTCCATTTATTATCCAGCCTCACTGGAGCAGGATAATGGGATCCTATGGAAGGGTTCAGTTGGTTTCAATAGAGAATAATGGAGACCTGATAAAAGAGTTGCAGGTTATGATCTAATCAAGGGATTCGAGAGGGATAGATAGAAAATAATAAATGTAATGCTTTATTGGGAGTGAGCTGCAATCTAATTGATAGGTTCAGATGGTTTGCGTGTAAATTGCTACATAGCTAAGCTTAAGTTATAGGCTGTAATTTTTAAATTTTGTTAGGCTCCACTCCAACAATTGAGTGTCACTCAACAAGAACACAGATCAGAAAACTGGGTACAAAGATCAGTTTGCCCATTTCACAAAAATCCTGATTTTCTAATAAACTGTCCTGAATCAGGGATTCTGGCCTTGGTGCTTGGTTGTCCAATTATGCTCCTACATGCAAGCCTTCCAACATTCCCAGCATGGGACCTCACAAAATGTAACCTCTAATTGAGAAAGTCATATGGCATCACAACATGTGACAGTGAAGCTTGTACTGCTGACAACTCTCATCTGAATCCCTGCACCAGATTAGGGTCAAGCTCAGCAAGTTTTCCAGCCAGTTCCAGTAATCATGTCATCATCAGCACATTTTGTTTAAGCAAAAACATTTTCTGGAAATAATTAACTGAAATATGTTAAAAAGAAACAAAAGAATACAAATCTTAATGAAAATCCTTTGTAACCATTTTAAATGATGTTATCCACTCGAAAATGGATGCGCAGAAATTTCCTTCAATTAAATATTGGGAAGACTGAAGCCATTATTTTCAGTCCCCGCTCCAAACTCGATACCCTAGCTACCGACTCTCTCTCTCCCTGGCAACCATCTGAGTCTAAACCAGTCTGTTCACAACCTTGGCATAATATCTGAGCCTGAGATGAGCTTCCAACCACAAACTTGTGTCATCACTAAGACTGCCTATTTCCACCTCTGCAACATTACCCGACTTCGCTCAGTCTCAGCTCATCTGCTACTGAAACTCTCATTCATGCCTTTGTTACCTTTAGACATAACTATTCCAATGCACTTCTGTCTGGTCTCCCACATTCTACCCTCCGTAAACATAAAGTCATCCAAAACTCGGCTGCCCGTATCTTAACTCGCAGCAAGTACCATTCTCTATCACCCCTGTTGTCACTGACCTACATTGGCTCCCAGTCAAGCAACGTCTTGATTTTAAAATTCTACTCCTTGTTTACAAACCACACCGTGGCTTTGCCCTTCCCTCTCTTTGCAATCTCCTCCAGCCTCACAACCCTCCAAGATATCTGCGCTCATCTAATTCTGGCCTCTTGAACAGTTCCAATTTTAATCATTCCACCATTCGTTGCTGTTCCTTCAGTTGCCTAGGCCCGAAGCTCTGGAATTCCCTCCCTACGCCTCTCTAGTTATCTACCTTGCTTTCCTCCTTTAAGGCACTCCTTACAACCTACCTCTTTGACCAAGCTTTAGGTCATCTGACCTGATACCTCCTTGTATGGCTCAGTGTCATAATTTGTTTTATAATGCTCCTTGGGTTTTATTACGTTAAAGGCACAATACAAATAAGGTTTTGTTGTTTTTATTGTTGTAAGACAGTCATAAATTAGAATCTTTTTCTCATGTTCCTCATAAATTTCAGATCAAATGGATGCCATCAAGATTACTGCAGTACTGTTCCTGAGCTATATTTGCTTTTCATCTTCTGTGAACATTTGCCCTGAACACTGCACTTGCTACTTCTCTAACAATATCACGTCTGTGATTTGTGTTTCGGTTGAATCTCTTCATGAAGTACCAGTAAACATTCCGCCCAGTGCAACAACCATATCGTTAGAATTCACCAACATTACCACGCTAAAAGAAAAGGATTTTGCTCGACTTTTCCAACTTCAAGAACTTAATCTTGCAAGCAACATGTTGACAAACATCTCTTCAGGTGTATTAAAGGATCTTCATCAGCTGAGAACTCTGGATTTAACCAACAATTTCATGAAAACATTCCCACCAGATTTATTTACCACCTCTCATAATCTAACCTCACTTGTTTTACAGGGAAACAAATTGCAGACAGTAAATCCTTTATGGTTTTATCATCTTCACAGTCTTGAATGGCTGGATTTATCAAACAATATGTTGAAATCCTTACCTCCCAGTTCATTTCAAAATCTGACCAATTTGATAACTCTTGATCTTTCCAGTAATAAACTTGAAAAATTATCAGTTGATTTATTTAACAAATTGCCTAAGCTGGATAGGTTAAATCTGGGAGATAATCAGTTGTACATCATTCTCCCTGGTACCTTTGACTATATGATTAACTTAAAATATTTGTTTCTTAATGGGAATAAAATTGGGAGGATTCCAGTGGGGCTGTTTAATAAATTACTGAAGCTAGACACAATGGATCTTTCAGATAACAACTTAGAGTCGCTTCCTCCAGGAGTGTTCGATGAACTCCTGCAAATTGGGGCAAAATGGCAACAGGGTTTAGATCTCTCACTGAATCCATGGGTTTGCAATTGTGGCCTGAAATATCTGTGGCACTGGCTGACAGTGAATTCTGAAAAAGTGTACTCATTCAACACAACAGTTTGTGCCAAACCTGAAACAGTCAGTGGGAAACAGATTGGAACATTGGATGAAGTGGAGCTAATGTGTTAAAGCAATTACTTCTAAATCACTTTGTATCAGATTGCAATTTGTATGAATCCATTCAAGAAAATAAAGATAAAGATTAATGTTCCCCTTTGTCTCTGGCACCAAATATTTGAATAATCTTTGAATGGGTGAACTGGTAGCACAATACAGCTGACAAATGTTGGGCCAAAAATAGTGATGGAACATGGATCCATATTCTATGATTACACGAATGGTGAGTTCTTAATCTCTGTGATGTTCTTGGGACTGGAATAAGGTTTAGCCAGGTTTGGTAGAAGATATGTGAGACAGAGACTGCAGGCTGTTGAACATAATGGAATCTTCTTTATTCTATTTTACTCTTACTTTCCCTTTGCTAGCATGTGTGTTCGACAGCAGCCTCTACAGTACACAATGCACAATGCAATTGCAATTGCAAATCATGGCAACACTACATCCCTCCCCTTCTTAGTAAATTAGAGTCAAAGCATGTTTCAATGGTTTGTTTCTAAAAATGTAAAGAATAAACTTAAATAGTTCACTTCATAACATAGTCATTTAAGTATGGTGGATGTTTTCTCTCACGAGTAGGATATCATCTGACATCAGACATAATCTCATTTGACTCATGTTCTTCATCTGAAGTGTCGATGTTGGAATCGCTTTACAGTGGTGTTTTCAGTGCTTTGAAGAATAACGCATTTCCTGTAATGATTTGTGAACTGCACTTTTAGCAGTGATTATGGATCCTTTTGTGTTCATCACAACAAAGGGTTGGATGTTGTTATAGCCTGGTGGGTGATGGCGTGGCTTGTTCCCATTGTTCCCCTCCCAACTGACCATAACAAGTGTTTTTGTTCCTAGGGTTTTAACACCTTGTGTTTTATTTGTCAAATAAACAGACAGTGACAGATTTTCTTGTAGGTTTACAACAGAAGATTAACAATTTATTGAACATGCGATAGACAGGACTAAGCAATCCCACATCCAATGGCCCATATTTAAGCTCTGCAGTTCTGTCACATCCAGTTGTGAATGGTGGTGGACAACTAACAGGACAAAGAGGCTCCACAAATATCCCCATCCTCTCATGGGGGAGCCCAACACATTAGTGCAAAAGACAAGGCTGAAGCACTTGCATCCATCTTCAGCCAGAAGTGCCGAGTGGAAGATCCATCTCGGCCTCCTCTTGAGGGCCCCAGAATCACAGATGCCAGTTTTCAGTCAATCTGATTCACTCCACGTGATGTCAAGAGACAGCTGAGGGCATTGGATATTGCAAAAGATATGAGCCCTGACTATAGTACTGAATTCCGGCAATAGTACTGAAAACTTGTGCTCCAGAACTAGTCGCGCCCCTAGCCAAGCTGTTCCATTACAGCTACAACACTGACATCTACCCAGCAATGTGGAAAATTGTCCAGGTATTTCCTGTGCTCAAAAAGCAGGATAAATCCAACCTGGCTAATTACCACCCAATCCGTCTACTCTTGATCATCAGCAAAGTGATAGAAGGGGTCGTCAACAGTGCTATCAAGTGGCACTTGCTCAGCAATAACCTGCTCACTGACACTCAGTTTGGGTTGTGCCAGGGCCACTCAGCTCCTGACCTCATTAAAGCCTTGATCCATAAATGGATAAAAGAGTTGAACTCAAGAGGTGAGGTGAGAGTGACTGCTCTTGACATCAAGGCAGCATTTGACAGAGTATGGCATCAAACAGCCCTAGAAAAACTGGAGTCAATGGATATCAGAGGGAAAACTCTCTACTGGTTGGAGTCGTACCTAGCAGAAAGCAAGATGGTTGTGGTTGTTGGGGTCAATCATCTCAGTTCCAGGACATCACTGCAGGAGTTCCTCAGTGTAGTGTCCTTGGCCCAACCATCTTCAGCTGCTTCATCAGTGACCTTCCCTCAATCATAATATCAGAAATGGGGATGTTTGATGATGATTGCACAATGTTTCGCATCATTCGTAGCTCCTCAGATACTGAAGCAGCTCATGTCCAGATGCAGCAAGATCTGGACAACATTCAGGTATGGGCTGATAAGTGGCAAGTAATATTCACGCCACACAAGTACCAGGCAATGACCATCTCCAACAAGAGAGAATCTAATTATCTCCCCTCAATGTTCAATGGCATTACCATTGCTGAATCCCCCACTATCAACATCCTGTGGATTACCATTGAGCAGAAACTGAACTGGACCAGCCACATAAATGCTGTGGGTGCAACAGCAGGTCAGAGGCTATGAATTCTGCAGCAAGTAACTCACCTCCTGTCTCCTCAATGCCTGTCCTCCACCTACGTAAGGCATAAGTCAGAAATGCGATGGAATACTCTCCACTTGCCTGAATGGGTGCAGCTCTAACAACACTTAAGAAGTTCGACACCAGCCAGGACAAAGCAGCTGCTTGATTGGCACCCCATCCACCATCTTCAGCATTCACTCCCCCTCACCACTGATGCACACTGGCAGCAGTGTATACCATCTACAAGATGCACTGCAGCAACTCACCACGCCTCCTTTGACAGCACCTTCCAAACCCGCGACCTCTACTGCCTAGAAGGACAAGGGCAGCAGATGTATGGGAACACCATTACCTGCAAGTTCCCCTCCAAGCCATACACTATCCTGACTTGGAATTATTTCACCGTTCCTTCACTGTCGCTGGGTTAAAATCCTGGTGCTCCCTTCCTAACAGCACTGTTGATGTACCTACACCCCAAGGACTGCAGCGGTTCAAGAAGTCATCTCACGACCACCTTCTCAAGGGAAATTAAGGATGGGAAATAAATGCTGGCCTAGACAGTGATGCCCACATCCCATGAATGAATAAAAAGTAATATTTATTCCTGAAATGGCAGCAACTGCACCCATGCACGCATTGACTCACATATACGTGCACACACAAGAATAGATAGAGAGGAAAAAGGTAAGTGGTTCAAAGAGAGGTTGGTGTTCAAGTTTATGGTAAACCTGTTGAATCTTCTCAGAGCACAGTTTCTCTTTTAAAGTTGCAGGCCTGTGTGTTTGTAGTTTTCTGGTGGTTAAGTGTTAAGACTGGAGGCGGTGGTCACTTTCAATTCACTGCTGCACCAAGTTGAAGTGTACAATTTGCAGCAGGGCTCTGTTATTGTTTTTTGCTGGGTTTCCTTTCACAACTCTTGGCTGGACTGCTTTTCTGTGATGTTTTTGTGATCTCTCTCTCTCTCACTTTCCAGAAAGTAACCTCTTAAGGTAAAAAATCCCTCACATTAGCCTCTGTTAGGAGATGCATGGCCACCTCCCTGTTGTGCTCACACAATGGACCAGGTGTGGCTACAAACCTTCTTTGTTTCAGAAGAACCCATTCAATTCAGGAATGGCTCTTGATAGTTTCAGGATGGGTGTAATTGACACCTCCTAGCCTGGAATGTATCCTTTTGTCCTTAAAAGACAGTGAGACAATTTGAATATACAGGTCAAGGCAGCCAACCTTCAGTAGCCATTTTGCAGCATATTGTCCACTTTTTAAAGAAAAAGTCAATTTTTTATAGCTCATCAATTTGGTTCTGTATTTTCATCACTGCACTACTCGTGACCATGTCAATGTCATAAAGGGTTGTTTGTTTTCCAACATGACTATCATGTTTCACAAGTATATCTCCTGGCTTTAGCAGTGTAGCTCTAAATTTCATGATTCACTCTGCATTTACCTTCATTTGATCCTCTGTTCTCAATCACATTTGCATACATGTTGATCATTAGCTTTGTGGGGTTGCTCAGGTAGACATATGTGCATAGGATGTGCAAAGGTGAGTGTAGCTGGATGTTTTCCAGTAGTCGAGTGAAGAGTCACTCTTTAAGTATGAAGAAAGTGATATAGCTCTTGCTTCCATGACTTGTTCTCAGCTGTAGCATACGTATCACTTTTTTCAAAGTTTTCATAAATCTTTTGACTTCTCCAGTAGCTCTTGGCCAATTGGGTGTGATTTTCCTATGAGTGACCAGCTGGTAGTTAGCAAATTTGCTGAACTCATCACTGTTGAGTGGGGGTCCATTGGCACTTCTTACCATTTGAGGGATTCCAAACAAGACAAAGATCTGGTCAGCTTTGGGATGACTGCTTTCGTTGAAGTTGAAAGAACTAATTCCACAATTGTGAATCTGCTGTAGTCATCAGTGACAACAAGCAGGTGTTCACCTGTGGGCAAATCTGTGAAATCAATGCTAACGTCAATCCATGCTCCTGGAGGTAGTTCAGACATCTTGAGAGGATCATGAAGATTTGACATTATGGTTGCTTGACATGGCAAACACTGATTGATTTTGTGCTCTACCAGGTGGTCAATTCCTGGGAACTATACCTTTTCGCGAAGGAGTTGTTTGGTCTTGACTATTCCTTGGTGTTCTTCATCTGCTATATCGACAACACATTCCTTCAATGAGTGTGGAATGAAAATACAGTTGTTGCGTAATATGAGATCAGATGTTGTTGTAATGGTGAGCTCATTTCGAACATTGTGAAGACCTTGTAGTGTGTGAATGATTTTGTTTGTTGACGCTTTCTCGATCACACCTTTCCATTTTCATGATTCCATAGCTTTCATACACAATTGTAAAATCTCACCTTGTTTTGTTGTTGCTTTGATGTCAGCTAGTTTTAATGACATTAGCACCGCATTTATGCTGACAAAGTTAAGATGTTGTTCAGCAACCTTTTCCTCACAACTAGTAGGACCAATTGTTGGAAACGAATGTCGTGAAAGGTAGTCTGCTGGGTTGAGCTTGCCTGGCTGATACTCAACATGGAACTTGTACTCTCGTAATTTGAGTATCCAATGTTCTACTAGAGTGGGTGGTTCGCAATGTGGATTCAACATCATGAAAAGGTCTTCTGCATGTGGGACTTCTTTCCTTTCTGTCTCAACCTGCTTTTCTGACATTTGCAACAGGACTGGTGAAAGAGAGCAGATGATGAATTGAGCTTTCAAGCGGCTATTTCCCATATTACTCTAGTGCACTGATATGCAAAAGGTGGCTTTTAGCATAATGCAGCCCCTGCATTTCTTTGATCAGGCCTGCAAAACTCTGCTGATTTCTCCCTTCTTTGCACTTGTGCACAAAGGCAACTCCAGCACCTTCAAACTACTTAAAATTCCCAGGCCTGGAGGACTGGAAAAAGTTGCTTCATGATTAGTAGAACTCCATGCTGCATCTTCTTCTGCTGCACATTGGATCATCCTTGTCCATTTAAAGCCTCACCATTAAAATGACCCTTTTTGCTTCAGTAATAGTCCTTGTGTAGAAAGTTGTTAATATGTTTTCCCAATTTGAGAGTGAGCAACAAGTGATTCATATTATTGGTGCCTGAAGAGTTTCATTCCACAGTTCCATGCCACCATTTTTTAATATATGCCATTTGGATAGCACATTGAATGTAGAAAAAAATTTCCTACAATACTTCACAGTTGTATTCAGACAAAACTAGAAACAGTAACAGAGAAAAAGAGTGACCAAATGATTGGCCAAAGAGGTACATTTTAAGGAAGGGTTTAAAGGAGGAGAGGAAGATAGAGGGGTTTATGGAAGGAACTCCAGGGTGTGGGACATAAATAACTGAAGGCACAGCCATCAATAATAGATCAAAGAAAGGGAGGGTGCACAAATTAAGTATCCCAACAAATCGGCAAGAAATGTTTTTAAATCCTTGATTTTGTCAAATCCTGTTTCACTGGTCAATGTATTATACAGTAAAATATCTTCTGGTACTTGCCAATCAATTTACTAAGACTCTCATATTGATTGTTGTTATTGTACCTTCAGCACTCTCTGTCTGATACCAAGCAATTCACCTCCAGTCAATCAATGTCAATGAAGGCATTTGTCCATTTGAAGGGATGAAAGTGATCAAGACTAATAATTTACAAAAGTATTTTTTTTTTAAAACTGTGTTCCAGATTATTTCCTGGGGCTTTTGTCATTCTAGAAAATATGTGAAATCGAAACCAAAATTGTCATATGTGCAGTGCGTCATTTATATCCAATGTTTCTCTTTGTGCGTAATATTCACTGGATGGTAATATGGTTGAACTGACACAACTTTTTGTTACTTTAAAAAAGTTACAAATTCCTGTTAGAAGTGAGGGCTTCTTTAACCAGATTCATTTCTCTCTACCTTATCCTTTTTAGTTATTTTTTAGGATGCAGAATGATTCATTGACGCTGACTTTTTTGCTGAATTTTGAAACTATACAAAGTATTTAAATAGAGTACAAACATAAACAGTAAACATGGATTTCAGACCTGGACGTGTATAAAATAACATGGTGTCATGCACAGAAGGAGCCATGATGAAATAAAGAATGAAATGGAAGAATTATGAATTTAAAAAGTCAACTGTTAAAACCGCAAGAACATGGACACTCAGACCACAGTCAAAATGGAGTAGCAGCCATGTGACTCCTGTACTGGAAATCAACAAACCTGTCTACAAGAATGGAACTCGTTAACCTCATCTGAAATAGCTCTGGGGAGAACTCCTTTGAAATTGAAAAAAGCACTATTGCATATTAATGACTCATCAACATAAATAAACTAACAAAGGATTCTGGAGACAGACGGACTCACAGCCCAAACCAAAATTGAATAGGTGTGAAATAGCACCAATATAATAGAATGGTCCCTATTCAGACATCAATCGATAGCACATGGTCTCCACATCCTGGCCAATTGTGTGGTCAAACCAAGGGACTGGGCCAAGTGTCTCCGAACGGAAACGCTAATGTGATGAATTTTTACCTTAAAAAGGTAATCTTCTGGAGAGAGAGGGGGAGATCAAGTCAACACCTTCAGAAAGCAGTCCAACTAGGGACTGTGAAAGAGATCCAGCCAAGCAAAGAAGAAGCCCTGCCGCTAATGCTACACTTCAACTTGCAGCAGCAGAGAACTTAAACTGACCACCACCTCTAGTCTGAAGCTTTAACCACCAGAAAATCTACACCTCAACAAGTTCAAGACACCCAGGCCTGCACCCTTAAAAGAGACTGTCCTCCTGAGAAAATTCAACAGGTTTACCGCAAACCACGAACACTTACCTCACTTTGAACTTTAAAGTACTTACCCTTTTTCTCTCTATTTATTCTTGTGTATGTGTGTGGGGGTGAATGTGTCCATGGATGAGGTTGTGATCATTTCAAGAATTGTATAAAAATAGTTATTTTTTTTAAGCTACGAGAAAACCTGTCATTTGTCTGTTTATTTGACCCGAAAGACACTCAGGGACGAACACAACATTTTAACAAAACACGAGTGCAGTCAGTTCGGAGTTGAATAGTGGGAACCAGCCACACTCCTTTCCACCTGTCCGTAACATGCTTTGAGTACACAATATGACCCAAGTAGATACAAAACCTAAATGTTACAGATACGGATCAAGAATTACGGAGATGTGGATCAATCCTTGTGGGCAGCATCAATTGATGTTGATTGGGGTCAAACAAACACGAGCAGAGATGCCTATTTCTGAAAAATAATCCACTTTTAACCATGGCCCTCGAGGGTCCACTCTAGAGCCACGTCTTACCACTTGTAGCTAGTATGCTGCCACAGCATATCATTCTCTATTTCTAATTGTATCCTAACCTTTTATAACAACAGTAGATCGTAATGGCCCACTGTTATTAGTCAAAGATCACATATAAAAATTAATTGGAAATCTGAGATGGATCCATGGACATTCATCCATTCTGGAATATTTGGAGCTGTTGAATGAGAAAGGGCATATGGTTTATGCTTACCAGCAAATATTGTTCATGTTTACTTGAACTGGGGGACAAACTGAATGAACCTCTTGGAAACCTTGACCACATACATCCGGCAATCATGAAGACAAACAGGTTATGGATAACAGTTTGCTTTTATAAGGTGCCTTTAACATAAAATCCTCCCTGGACAACTCACAGTTAGCCATTGAGAAAATGAATGCTGAGCCAGGATTTAAAGATTAGGAGGGGTGCCAATGGCTTGGTCATAGAGATAGGTTTCAATGAGGCTTTAAAAAAAAAGGAAGGCAGAGCAGTTCTTTCTTTCTTTGGCCTCCTTATCTCGAGAGACAATGGATAAGCGCCTGGAGGTGGTCAGTGGTGTGTGGAGCAGCGCCTGGAGTGGCTATAAAGGCCAATTCTAGAGTGACAGGCTCTTCCACAGGTGCTGCAGAGAAATTTGTTTGTCGGGGCTGTTGCACAGTTGGCTCTCCCCTTGCGCTTCTGTCTTTTTTCCTGCCAACTGCTAAGTCTCTTCGACTCGCCACACTTTAGCCCCGCCTTTAAGGCTGCCCGCCAGCTCTGGCGAACGCTGGCAACTGACTCCCACGACTTGTGATCATTGTCACAGGACTTCATGTCGCGTTTGCAGACGTCTTTAAAGCGGAGACATGGACGGCCGGTGGGTCTGATACCAGTGGCGAGCTCGCTGTACAATGTGTCTTTGGGGATCCTGCCATCTTCCATGCGGCTCACATGGCCAAGCCATCTCAAGCGCCGCTGACTCAGTAGTGTGTATAAGCTGGGGATGTTGGCCGCCTCGAGGACTTCTGTGTTGGAGATGTGGTCCTGCCACCTGATAGCAGGTATTCTCCGGAGGCAGCGAAGATGGAATGAATTGAGACGTCGCTCTTGGCTGACCTATGTTGTCCAGGCCTCGCTGCCATAGAGCAAGGTACTGAGGACACAGGCTTGATACACTCGGACTTTTGTGTTCCGTGTCAGTGCGTCATTTTCCCACACTCTCTTGGCCAGTCTGGACATAGCAGTGGAAGCCTTTCCCATGCGCTTGTTGATTTCTGCATCTAGAGACAGGTTACTGGTGATAGTTGAGCCTAGGTAGGTGAACTCTTGAACCACTTCCAGAGTGTGGTCGCCAATATTGATGGATGGAGCATTTCTGACGTCCTGTCCCATGATGTTCGTTTTCTTGAGGCTGATGGTCAGGCCAAATTCGTTGCAGGCAGCCGCAAACCTGTCGATGAGACTCTGCAGACACTCTTCAGTGTGAGATGTTAAAGCAGCATCGTCAGCAAAGAGGAGTTCCCTGATGAGGACTTTCCGTACTTAGGACTTCGCTCTTAGACGGTCAAGGTTGAACAACCTGCCCCCTGATCTTGTGTGGAGGAAAATTCCTTCTTCTGAGGATCTGAACGCATGTGAGAGCAGCAGGGAGAAAAAAATCCCAAAAAGTGTGGGTGCGAGAACACAGCCCTGTTTCACGCCACTCAGGATAGAAAAGGGGTCTGATGAGGTGCCGCTATGTTGAAGTGTGCCTTTCATATTGTCATGGAATGAGGTGATGATACTTAGTAGCTTTGGTGGACATCCAATCTTTTCTACTAGTCTGAAGAGACCACGTCTGCTGATGAGGTCAAAGGCTTTGGTGAGATCAATGAAAGCAATGTAGAGGGGCATCTGTTGTTCGCGGCATTTCTCCTGTATCTGACGAAGGGAGAACAGCATGTCAACGGTCGATTTCTCTGCTCGAAAGCCACACTGTGCCTCAGGGTAGACGCGCTCGGCCAGCTTCTGGAGCCTGTTTAAAGCGACTCGAGCAAAGACTTTCCCCACTATGCTGAGCAGGGAGATTCCACGGTAGTTCTTGCAGTCACCGCGGTCACCTTTGTTTTTATAGAGGGTGATGATATTGGCATCGCGCATATCCTGAGGTATTGCTCCCTCGTCCCAGCACAGGCAAAGCAGTTCATGTAATGCTGAGAGTATAGCAGGCTTGGCACTCTTGATTATTTCAGGGGTAATGCTGTCCTTCCCAGGGGCTTTTCCGCTGGCTAGAGAATCAATGGCATCACTGTACGTCCAGCTCATCCATGACTGGTAGAGGCTGGGCTGCATTGAGGGCAGTCTCAGTGACAACATTCTTCCTGGACTACAGTTCTAGGTAGTGCTCAACCTCGCGGTCCATTTGCTTGCGTTGGTCAGTGATTATGTCCCCTGATTTAGATTTGAGGGGGGTGATCTTCTTGATGGTTGGCCCAAGAGCTCTCTTAATGCCATCATACATTCCTCTGATGTTTCCGGTGTCTGAGGCCAGCTGAATATGACTGCATAGGTGTTGCCAGTAGTCATTTGCGCAGCGCCTGGCTGTTCTTTGTGCAGTTCTTCTGGCTGCTTTAAGTGCTACGGATGTTATTCCGCTGGGGGCTTTCTTGTAGTTCAACAGTGCAATGCGCTTAGCGGCTATGACATGTTCCGGCTCTTCAGTATGAGATTGAAACCAGTCTGCATTTCTCTTTGCACGTTTGCCGCAGGTGGTCAAAACTGACTCATGGATGGCGTCTCTGATGTGAGCCCACTTGGTCTCAGCATCCCCTGTGGGAGTGTTTTGAAGGGCTGTTACAAGTGAATTTAGAAATTTTTGTAACAGCTGTGGATGAGAAATTCTGCTCGTGTTGATGCGCAGGTGGCCCTTCTGCTTGGAATGATGCAACCTCTTTGGTCTGAGTCTAACCTTGCTGCATGCCAGGGAGTGGTCGGTGTCGCAGTCCACACTGTGGAAGCTGCGTGTGATTTGAACACTGTTTAAGGAGGCTCGCCTTGTGACAATGAGGTCTAGCTGGTGCCAACGACACGATCTTGGGTGCCTCCATGAAACCTGGTGACAGGGTTTCGTGTGAAAGAATGAGTTGGTGATGCAGAGGTTATGATAGGTACACAACTCAAGCAGTCTCTGCCCATTCTCATTCATCCTTCCAACGCCATAGCTCCCAAGGCAGGAGGGCCATGAGTCATGGTCGGCCCCAACACTGGCATTAAAGTCCCCCAGCATCAACAGGTGTTCAGTATTGGGGATGCTACTAATGATATTATGGAGTTCCTCGTAGAACTGGTCTTTAGCTTCATGTGGGAAGCAGAGTGTTGGAGCATAGATGCTGAGTAGGTGTACTGGACCAGAGGTGGTGAGCAGTCGGATGGACAGTATTTGTTCCGAGCCATTTGAGGGAGGCTCTATCATGCTGAGCAAGGCGTTTCTGATGGTGAAGCCCACTCCATGCTGTCTTGGTTCTTCAGGATCCCTGCCCTGCCAGAAGAAGGTGTAGTCATGCTCTGCTAGAGATCCACTCGCGGGGAGGCGTGTCTCCTGAAGTGCTGCAATGTCCACATTGAGTCTACTGAGCTCGTTGTTAATGATGGCGGTCTTCCGAGAATCGTTGATTTGTGTAAGGTCTTCCGACAGGCCAGGACACATAGTTCTGACGTTAAAGCTTGCAAAGCGAAGGGCTGGTACCTTCTTTCCTTTTTTCATGTTGTTTGGTGCAGTGTTGCAGTCCACTTTTCGGGCAATGACCCTGAGCTCCAAGCACCCATTGAAGCAGGTGGACTGTGGTGGGACAGAACCTTATTGACCGGGGGGTGCCTGGTTTGAGGCGGGCAGTAGCTGTCCAGTGAGGTGCGATGACCTTTCCCACCAACAAAGGCAACCCGTGGCGCCCAATCTCTACGCCAATTTAGCTGGACTTATAACCCGTAACTGCTGCCTTCCGTGTTGTTTCAGTCGCTGTGAGGCGACTATGGAGTGACCTCTCCATGGTGCATGCCTGGGCGAATGTATGGAGGTTGAGAGTTGCCCAAGCGTCAAAACCCCCCTCTCGGCCTTTCTGGTGGGGTCCAAAGGAGTGCAGAGCACGACGTTTGGCACCGGTATGACTGCAGGAACTGCCGGAAACATGCCAAAAGTGACACATGACCGCCTACGGGGTTCTGCTCCAGATTTTCTGTTAGGGTTTACTCCCTTAGCCTTGGTCTCTCCCGAGACGCCCACAAGGCAGTGGGGTTAATAAGACAGTTAATAAGCAGAATTCAGCCCACAAGGCAGTGGGGTTAATAAGACAGTTAATAAGCAGAATTCAAAGAAAGTAAGGCCCAATATTGCAAGATAAAAGTAAACAGGGAGAAAATGCAACCAGAGCAAAACAAAACAACCAGCCACAAAACCCTTTTGAGTTGCTATAAGTCTTTAATGGCAGAATGCCCACTCTCTGCAAATGACCAAACCTGGAAATGCAGTTTCACTGGGATAGGTCCAGGAAAGTGCACTCCACTTCCTGTGTGCTTGGAAGCAGGCCACAGAGAGAATTCAGCCCTCATAAGTGTCATTTCCACAGAGTAGGGTGCATAAACAATAGCAGTGGTGGGGGTCGGTGAGGGGGAGAGGAAATTGTGATTCACCAATTTTAGCGGTAAGAATTCAGCAGGAGGCCTCCAACCCCATTTTCCGCAATACTCCTTATCTGTATCACCCATTTTCGGTTGGGAATGTGAAGGAAAACCCTGCTATTCTCCCAACCTTGGTGGCATCCTACTTTCTGAGTGTCGTTGCTTCACTTACGTTTCTCAATTTTAAAAAATTCCTCCTGAAAATGACGAATTAAATAAAAATTAATTTATGGTAAAATAAAACTAGACTCAATGTACAGGAGAAAGAGAACATTAGATTCACATAAAATAAAGCACTTGCGTAATAAATCATCAAGTGCAAATGCTGTCACTTGGTGGTTTATTTTGTGTAAACTGCCAGGCCTTGACAATTATCATCGATGAACTTCACTGTGAACCTTGATCTAACATCAGCAAATATAGTACACCCAATTTGCAGACAGATGGATCTGTGTTTATCCTGTTCAAGGCAACAGTACCAAAACAAGTTAAGATAAGCCTTAAAGTGCAAGCTAACCTTCACCTTGTACATATTAGTCATCAACATGCAGATATCCCCCTTCAATCAAGCACTCCTTTTTGCCGTTTATTAACTGTCTCATGCTATTGGTAGCAAGGGACCATTGTCCACTTGCTTGAAGCCAATTCATACCTAGAAGGACCTTCAACATAGATTAAAAATATATAAATTGTGGACCATTTAAATGTAATGGTTTCACTGCAACATGAAGTTTTCAGTTTGGTTGTTGCAGAAGCATCAAAGATGATCTGATCTGGAAAGTCTGCTCAATCTCCGTCACATTGGCTATCAGGGTAAATTTTGCTGCCACTGACTTTACAAAAGCCTCAATGCAAAATTTTGCAAGTGCACTTTTTCTGCTTCTTTAGGCTAGTTTTATCAAAAGGTAAACTTTCTTAAGGATAGAAGGTTTTGGCAATTTAGTTCCATCACTACATCACCAATCATGGCTCAGTGGCAAGAAACAATGGGTAATTTTTGATGGGTGTTTTTGCGACTGGAGGGCTGTTTCCAGTGGCGTTCCGCAGGGCTCAATACTGGGTCCCCTGCTTTTTGTGGTATATATTAATGATTTGGACATAAATGTAGGGGGCATGATCAAAAAGTTTGCAGATCACACAAAAGTTGGCTGTGTGGTTGATAGCGAGGAGGATAGCTGTAGGCTGCAGGAAGATACTAATGAGACTGGTCAGGTAGGCAGAAAAGTGGCAAATGGAATTCAACTCGGAGAAATGTGAGGTGATGCATTTGGGGAAGTCAAACAAGGCAAAGGAATACGCAATAAATGGGAGGATACTGAGAGGTGTAGAGGAAGTGAGGGACCTTGGAGTGAATGTCCACAGATTCCTGAAGGTAGCAGGACAGGTCGATATGGTGGTTAAGAAGGCATATGGAATCTTTTCCTTTATTAGCTGAGATATAGAATATAAGAGCAGGGAGGTTATGCTGGAACCATATAACTCATTGGTTAGGCCACAACTTGAGTACTGTGTGCAGTTCTGGTCACCTCATTACAGAAAGGATGTAATTGTACTGGAGAGGGTACAGAGGAGATTTAAGAGGATGTTGCCAGGACTGGAAAAATGCAGTTATGAGGAAAGATTGGATCGGCTGGGGTTGTTCTCATTGGAACAGAGAAGGCTGAGGGAAGATACGAGTGAAATGTATAAAATTGTGAGGGGCCTGGATAGAGTGGATGAGAAGGGCCTATTTACCTTAGCAGAGAGGTCAATGACGAGGAGGCATAGATTTAAAGTGATTGGTAGAAAGATTAGAGGGTAGATAAGGAAAAATCTTTTCACCCAGAGGGTGGTAGGAGTCTGGAACTCACTACCTATAAGGGTAGTTGAGGCAGAAAACCTCAATTCATTTAAAAGGTGTTTGGATATACACCTCAAGTGCTGTAACCTGTAGGGCTACGGATCAAATGCTGGAAAGTGGGATTAGGCTGGGTGGCTCATTTTTCAGCCAGCACAGATATGATGGGCCAAGTGGCCCCTCTCTGTGCTGTAAACGTTCTATGATTCTATCATATCAAAGCACACTCCGCAGTTTGAAGCCCTGACAGCATTTCCTGTTCGACACTTTGCAGTGCAGCAACACTCTGTCTCAATCCCTATTGACATTATGCTTGAAGGCGAAACCTAGATATAAAATCGGATGTCGTAGAATAGAAAAAGCACTGAAGTCTCCGAATATGAAACCGCTCATCTCTGTGAGCAAGCTGTTCCAGAGGGAGAGCTTAGAAGCTGTAGAACATGTGAAAGTTAAAGGAAAGTGCAAAGCCTATGGTGCATATCATATTAATCAGATATTCTATTATTTGCACAATATGTTTCCTCATTGCACAGCAGTTGGTCTATTTCAGAAAGCTAGTTGGTGAAGAAAGAACTGGAGCCAATCTTTACACACTTTTATATTTATCTGCAGAACTACACATTACAAACATACACCTCCTAACCTAACACCACAGTTTTAGTCTGTGTCACTTTATAAAGGCTCAAGTAAATCCCCAGTTAATTCCCATCCCCTGCATACAATTAAACACAACTAATGTACAATTAACAGCAGTGATTGTGCATAATAGTACATGTAATGACAATGCAATACCCAATAGAAAAATGTACTTACTTACTTATCATATAGCATTTGTTCGCTTCATAGAACAAAGATCACTATTCAATATCGCACCAACAGTCACCATCCAAACTGGAAACAGACACGAACATATGTGCAGTATAAGGGCTGAAAGGGTTAATTTTGAGAGAGTGTAAAGAATACCTCCTACCATGATGATGTAAGTGATGATGTAGAAGGTCACATGTGAGAGAGACTTGAAGATAGATGCAATGTAGCTCTGGAGGAGTCACACAGACTGGTGTGAAGCTGTACATAATTAGAATGTAAGAAAGGTTAATGTTCTAATTACTCCAGAAGAAAGAATCTCTCTAAGCTAGACTAACTAAGGTGGCAGCGTACCAAACAAACATACAACAATTGGTCAAGGAGATCATCTATAGACTTCTTTGTTGAGAAACATGCACAAATGAGAAAGGAGAAAATGAGAAATGAGAAAGGAGAAGGTGGATGATGAGCCGAGGGAAGGGAGTGCAGATAGTCTCAGTCATCTCAATATCAAAAAGGAGGAGGTGTTGGGTGTCTTGCAAAGCATTAAGGTAGATAAGTCCCCAGGGCCTGATGCAATCTACCCCAGAATACTGAGGGAGGCAAGGGAAGAAATTGCTGGGGCCTTGCAGAAATTTTTGCATCCTCATTGGCTACAGGTGAGGTGCCAGAGGACTGGAGAATAGCCAATGTTGTTCCTTTGTTTAAGAAGGGTAGCAAGGATAATCCAGGAAATTATAGGCCGGTGAGCCTTACGTCAGTGGTAGGGAAATTATTAGAGAGGATTCTTCGGGACAGGATTTACTCCCATTTGGATTCAAATGGACTTATTAGCGAGAGACAGCATGGTTTTGTGAAGGGGAGGTCGTGTCTCACTAATTTGATTGAATTTTTTGAGGAAGTGACAAAGATGATTGATGAAGGAAGGGCAGTGGATGTTATCTATATGGACTTCAGTAAAGCCTTTGACAAGGTCCCTCATGGCAGACTGATACTAAAGGTGAAGTCACATGGGATCAGAGGGGAGCTGGCAAGATGGATACAGAACTGGCTTGGTCGTAGAAGACAGAAGGTAGCAGTGGAAGGGTGCTTTTCTGAATGGAGGGATGTGACTAGTGGTGTTCCGCAGGGATCAGTGCTGGGACCTTTGCTGTTTGTAGTATATATAAATGATTTGGAGGAAAATGTAGCTGGTCTGATTAGTAAGTTTGCGGATGACACAAAGGTTGGTGGAGTTGCGGATAGTGATGAGGATTGTCAGAGGATAAAGCAGGATATAGATCGGTTGGAGACTTGGGCGGAGAAATGGCAGATGGAGTTTAATCTGCACAAATGTGAGGTAATGCATTTTGGAAGGTCTAATGCAGGTGGGAGGTATACAGTAAATGGCAGAACCCTTAGGAGTATTGACAGGCAGAGAGATCTGGGCGTACAGGTCCACAGGTCACTGAAAATGGCAACGCAGGTGGATAAGGTAGTCAAGAAGGCATACGGCATGCTTGACTTCATCGGTCGGGGCATAGAGTATAAAAATAGGCAAGTCATGCTGCAGTTGTACAGAACTTTATTTAGGCCACACTTAGAATATTGCGTGCAATTCTGGTCGCCACACTACCAGAAGGACGTGGAGGCTTTGGAGAGGGTGCAGAAGAGGTTTACCAGGATGTTGCCTGGTCTGGAGGGCATTAGCTATGAGGAGAGGTTGGATAAACTCGGATTGTTTTCACTGGAACGACGGAGGTGGAGGGGTGACATGATAGAGGTTTACAAAGTTATAAGCGGCATGGACAGAGTGGATAGTCAGAAGCTTTTTCCCAGGGTGGAAGAGCCAGTTACTCGGGGACATAGGTTTAAGGTTAGAGGAGCAAAGTTTAGAGGGGATGTGTGAGACAAGTTCTTTACACAGAGGGTAGTGAGTGCCTGGAACTTGTTGCCGTGGGAGATGGTGGAAGCAGGTACCATAGAGACATTTAAGAGGCATCTTGACAAATACATGAATAGGATGGGAATAGAGGGATACGGACCCCGGAAGTGCAGAAGGTTTTAGTTTAGGCAGGCATCAAGATCGGCGCAGGCTTGGAGGGCCGAATGGCCTGTTCCTGTGCTGTCCTGTTCTTTGTTCTTTGTTTGTTCTTTGAGTACCAGTGATGATGGCTGACAAATGGCCAGCTGGGACTGAATGGAAGTGTAGCATAGTGTATGCTCTCTCCTTAGTTGCATGGGGCTATAAAGCTCAATGGGTCTATTTTGACATGGAGCACAGTACAGCAACAGATTTGTATTGAACAGTTATATGTTTCTTTTTACGTCTTGTGGGAAGTCCAACATCTTCAATTATCCTCTAAAGCTAGATACATTTACATGGGCCTTTGAAAAAGAAAAATGAAAAAGAAAGCAAAACTATTATGTTACATTGGTTTCCTCATTTATTCTTCATATTGAAACTTGATTGGTTATTAACAAGAACATAGCTAGTTAATTTGCCCTTTTTCATAACCTTCAAGTCATCATTTGTTGATGTAATATGTATCTTTAGAGTGTTTGTTATTCTCTTTTAGTGCTGATTTTTTCAGCTTCCAGATCTTAGCTAATTCTTATAATTGCATCCCAAATCCCTAAGCTTTGAGTCATGGTTAGGCAGTGGTCTTATGAGTGAGAACTGCCAGCAACAAAGTTGTTGCAAAGCTTTCAGCCAATTCCGCATTACTCCAGCTGAAAAACATGGCATAACAGACAGTTCAGAGTGTGGTCTAAAATATATGGCATGCCAAAATGGTGTTTTTCCTCCCATTGGAGAGATCAGGAGGATGTGGTGGGCAATCTGTGCTATATCCACTATAATTCCGTTGTAAAATGTACATTGTTCACTATACATGCAGGCTTAAGATTCAGTTTGTGAGAGAAATATGAAAACTGCCTTTTGCATTTCCCAAAAATGGCATACAGTCTGGTGTCCGAGTACACGTAGATAGGTCACTGGGATCTTTCCTGGAGCAGTTCTTTTCGGGCAGCATCAGGAATTAATTCGGCAGACTTTCCAGGAGCTTCTCAGGAGAAATGTTGCATCAGGGGTTTTAGCTGTCACACACTGGATTCACAGGGTCTCTTAGAGAGGTGCAGGAAAGATAAGTTGGGTATTTTTTTCAGCAGGCTACCAAACCCAACTGCCTTCAAAACAGTCCACACCCCAACTGAATCAAAGCAATATCCCAAAAGCAAAACCTCCTGTCCGCCATAAATCTTGACATGCCCATGACAGTATTGGTAGGAGTGACCACCGCACAGTCCTTGTGGAGACAAAGTCCCATCTTCGCATTAAGGATAACCTCCATCGTATTGTGTGGCACTTCCACCTTGCTAAATGGGATACATTTTAAACAGAATAGCAATGCAAAACTGGACATCCATGAAGCACTGTGGGCCATCAGAGCAGCAGAATTGTACTCAACCACAATCTGTAACCTCATGGCCCGGCATATCCCCCACTCAACCATGGCCATCAAGTCAGGAGATCAACCCTGGTTCACTGAAGAGTGCAGGAGGGCATGCCAGGAGCAGCATCAGGCATACCTCAAAATGAATTATCAACCTGGTGAAGCTACAACCCAGGACTACTTGCATGCCAAACAGCATAAGCAGCATGCAATAGACAGAGCTAAGCAATCCCACAACCAACGGATCAGATCTAAGCTCTGCAGTCCTGTCACATCCAGTCTTGAATGGTGGTGGACAATTAAACAACTAACAGGAGAAGGTAGCTCCACAAATATCCCCATCCTCAATGAAGGAGGAGGCCAGCACATCAATGCAAAAGATAAGGCGGAAGCATTTGCAATTATCTTCGGCCAGAAGGGCCAAGTGGATGAACCATCTCGACCTCCTCCTGAAGTCCCCAGCATCACATACGCCAGTCTTCAGTCAATTCAATTCACTCCACGTGATATCAAGAAACAACTGAAGGCACTGGATACCGCAAAGGCTATGGACCTTGACAACATTCCGGAAGACCTGTGCTCCAGAACTTGCCGCACCCCTAGCCAAGCTGTTCCAGTACAGCTACAACACTGGCATCTACCCAGCAACGTGGAAAATTGCCCAGGTATGTCCTGTGCACAAAAAGCAGGACAAATTCAACCTGGCCAATTACTGCCTCATCAGTTTACTCTCGATCATCAGTAAAGTGATGGAACATGTCGTCGACAGTGCTATCAAGCGGCACTTGCTTGGCAATAACCTGCTCATTGACGCTCAGTTTGGGTTCCACCAGGGCCACTCAGCTCCTGACCTCATTACAACCTTGGTTCAAACATGGACAAAAGAGCTGAACTCAAGAGGTGAGGTAGGAGTGACCTCACTTGACATCAAGACAGCATTTGACAGAGTATGGCATCAAGGAGCCCTAGCAAAACTGGAGTCAATGGAAATCAGGGGGAAAACTCTCCGCTGGTTGGAGTCGTACCTAACACAAAGGAAGATGGTTGTTGGAGATACAATCATCTCAGCTCCAGGAGATCACTGCAGGAGTTCCTTAGGGTGGTGTCCTAGGCTGAACCATCTTCAGCTGCTTCATCAATGACCTTTCTTCAAACATAAGGTCAGAAGTGGGGATGTTCGCTGATGATTGCACAATGTTCAGGACCATTTGCCACTCCTCAGATACTGAAGCAGTTTGTGTAGATATGCAGCAAGACCTGGACAATATCCAGGCTTGGGTTGATAAGTGGCAAGTAACATTCGTGCCACACAAGTGCCAGGCAATGACCATCTCCAACAAGAGAGAATCTAACCATCTCCCCTTGACAATCAATGCAGTTACGATTGCTGAATCTCCCACTATCAATATCCTGAGGCGTTACCATGGACCAAAAATTGAACTGGGGTAGCCATATAAATACTGTGGCTTCAAGAGCAGGTCAGAGGCTAGGAATCCTGCAGCGAGTAACAGGAGTGTGATGGAGTACTCTCCATTTACCTAATGGATGCAGCTACAACAACACTCATGAAGCTCGACACCATCCAGGACAAAGCAGCCCTCTTGATTGGCACCCCATCCACAAACATTCACTCCCACCACCACAGCTGCACTGTCTTGCAGTGTGCCATTTACAAGATGCACTGCAGCAATTCGTCAAGGCTTCTTCGACAGCACCTCTCAAACCCCTGACCTCTACCACCTAGACGGACAAGGACACCAGATGCATGGGAACACCACCACCTGCAAGTTCCTTTCCAGGCCACACACCATCCTGATTTCGAACTATATCGCCATTCCTTCACGATTGTTGGGTCAAAATCCTGGAACTCCCTTCCTTACAGCACTGTAGGTGTACCTATCCCACATGGACTGCAGCGGTTCAAGAAGGCATCGCACCACCACCTTCTCAAGGGCAATTAGGGCTGGGCAATAAATGCTGGCCTGGCCAGCGATGCCCACATCCCCATAAATGAATAAAAAAATCTTCTCTGTAAACATCTCCCCCAAGTCACCAAGGTTTCTGTTGTTTATTGAGCTTAAGGCATGTGACATCCAGCAAAGGTTTGTTTTCAAACAAGACCTCCCAGTGACCCTTGTAAAAAAACACATCCAAGGCATATTTTCAGATTTCCAAATGAACAAATGTCAATAATTCTAAAATACGGGTCCTCAATAAAAATGCTAAAAAATGAAGCAGTTTTATAACAAATGTCATGGGATCTTTTATATCCACTCGAGCAAGCAGACAGGGCCTCAGTTTAATGTCTCATCTCCAACTCCCTCAGTACTGTACAGGAGTGTCAGCTTTGGAGTGGGATTTAAACCTTGCTGTTCAGAGGCAAGAGTCCTAACAAGTGAGCCACAGCTGACATTCATAAAGAGATCAACTACTTACAGGTTAGTTGCTGGTTGATTTCTTCTCACTGTTGCTACGAATCTACAAGTGTTTGGTGCTTGTCTACAGGGAGTGGTGTGGCAAGTGCTGAAGGACTTTGCCCTGCATTAAAGGCTTCAGATACGGTGCACTAGTAGGCATTCCCCTTGGAATACAGTATGACTAGGAGAAGGAGCAGAGGGCATGGAGAGCAGAACAATCTCCTGAAATAGGGAGGAGGAGGAGAGGTGAACAGCTCTGAGCAGGAGGCCTTCTCTACTCATGATGTTCATGGAGCAATTCAACTCACTGAATCGCAGCAAGGAACAATGTGGGCAATTTTTATACTTTAGTAAGGATGTCCTCACTGAAATCTGCCACCTGCTGCAGCCACAACTACAACTTTCGAACGGTATTGTCAGTGGGTGCAAAGGTGACTGTGGCTATGAACTTTTATGTGTCTGGCTCCTTCCAGGATGAAGCTGGAGATAGCTGCAACATCTCCCAGTTTGCCATCCACTGTAAGGGATTTAAGGGAAGTCGCTGATGTTCTCCACAGAAAAAGAGATAACTGCTTTCATTCTCTCTTGCCAGGTGGAGCAAGCATGCAGCTTTTCTTGGATTACAGGGTGTGAAATCAAGCAATGGTGAGTCATCAGGATCACCGTCTTCTTACTGTTCCTCCACTGCCTGGCCAGGTTGCACCTCTTGGGTATCTGAAAAGAGTAAGGCACAAGGGTAAGGTTGTGGTGAGGGGAGGGAAAGTTAGAGGAGTACATAGAATGTTTTCAGGATTATTTCTTGGAACAATACATTCTGGAGCCAACAAGAGAGCAGGCTATACTAGACCTGGTATTGTGCAATGAGATAGGATTAATTAATGACCTCATCGTTAAGGCACCCCTAGGTAGTGGTGATTAGAATTTGACTGAATTTTACATTCAGTTAGAGGGAGAGAGGAGTGGGTCCAAGACTAGTATTTTAAACATAAATAAGGGCAATTATGAGGGCATGAAAGAACAGCTAGCTAAAGTGAACTGGCAAATCAGGTTAAGGGATAGGTCAATAGAGATGCAGTGGCAGACATTTAAGGGGATATTTCAGAATACACAGAAAAGATACATTTCAACAAGAAAGAAAAATTCCAAGGGTGGGACCAGCCATCCGCGGCTAACTAAAACAGTTAAAGATAGTATCAAACTTAAAGAAAAAGCCTACAATTGTTCAAAGATGGGAGGCAGGTCAGAAGATTGGACAGAATATAAAAAACAGCAAAGAATAGCTAAAAGATTGATAAGGAAGGTAAAATTAGAGTACAAGAAAAAGCTAGCTAGAAATATAAAGACAGAAAATAAGAGTTTCTATAGATATTTTAAAAAGAAGAGTTAACAAGGTGAGCGTTGGTCCTATAGAAAGTGAGTCTGGGGAATTAATAATGGATAATAAGGAGATGGCAGATGAATTGAACAGGTATTTTGCATCGGTCTTCACTATTGAGGGTACAAGTAACATCCCAGAATTAACTAAGTCAGGAAATGGAAGGGAGGGAGGAACTCAAGAAAATTACAATCATCAGAGAAGTGGTACTGAACAAGTTGTTGGAGCTGCGGGCTGACAAGTCCTCGGGTCCTGATGGACTTCATCCTAGGCTCTTAAAAGAAGTGGCCAGTGAGATAGTTGAGGCATTAATTTTAATTTTCCAAAATTCCCTAGATTCGGGAAGGTTCCGTTAGATTGGAAAATAGTGAATGTAACTACTTTATTCAAAAAGGGAGGGAGACAGAAAGCAGGAAACTACAGGCCAGTTAGCTTAACATATGTCTTGGGAAAATGTTAGAAGCTATTATTAAAGACGTTATAGCAGGGCATTTAGAAAAATTCAAGGTAATCAGACAGAGTCAACATGGTTTTGTGAAAGGGAAATCATGTTTAACCAATTTATTGGAGTTCTTTGAGGGAGTTATTTGTGCTGTGGATAAAGGTGGATGTGTTGTACTTAGATTTCCAGAAGGCATTTGATAAGGTGCCATATCAAAGGTTATTGCAGAAAATAAAAGCTCATGGTATAGAAGGGTAACATATTGGCATGGATAGAAGATTGGTTAGCTAACAGGAAACAGAGAATAGGCATAAATGGGTCATTTTCTGGTTGGCACGATGTAATGAGCGGTGTACCACGGGAATCTATGCTTGGACCTCAACATTTTACAATTTATATAAATGACTTAGATGAAGGGACTGCAGGTATGGTTGCTTAATTTGCTGAAGACACAAAGATAGGTAGGAAAGTAACTTGTGAAGAGGACATAAGGGGGCTACAAAGGGATATAGATAGGTTAAGTGAGTGGGCAAAGACCTGGCAAATGGAGTATAATGTGGGAAAGTGGGAAATTGTCCACTTTGGCAGGAAGAATAAAAAAGAAGCATATTATCTAAATGGTGAGAGACTGCAGAGCTCTGAGATGCAGAGGGATCTGGATGTGCTGGAGCATGAATCACAAAAGGTTAATATGTAGGTACAGCATGTAATTAGGAAAGCTAATAGAATGTTATCGTCTATCGTGAGGGGATTTGAATACAAAAGTAGGGATGTTATGCTTCAGCTATATAGGGCATTGATGAGACCACATCTGGAGTATTGTGTACAGTACTGGTCTCCTTATTTAAGGAAGGATGTAAATGCATTGGAGCATTGTATCCGCTGGAATTTAGAAGAGTAAGAGGTGACTTAATTGAAACATATAAGATCCCGTGGGGTCTTGACAGGATGGATGTGGAAAGGATGTTTCCCCTTCTGGGAAAATCTAGAACTGGGGGTCACGATTTAAAAATAAGCAGTTGCCCATTTAAGACAGAGGTGAGGAGAAATTTTTTCCTCTCAGAGGGTCATGAGTCTTTGGAACCTTCTTCCCCAAAAGGCAGTGGAAGCAGAGTCTTTGAATATTTTTAAGGCAGAGGTAGATAGATTCTTGATAAGGAAGGGGATGGAAGGTTATCGGGGGTAGGTGGAAATGTGGAGTAATCAGTTCAGCCATGAACTTATTGAATGGCGGCGCAGGCTCAAAGGGCCGAGTGGCCTACTATATCAGAGAAACTTATGGAATGAGGAGGAAATGGAATGTGAGAAGGAGAATTACATATGAGGATACCATCATCTTCAATGGTTTTATAGAGTCACAAAAAGTTTAAGGCACAGAAAGAGGCCACTTGGCCCATCGTGCCTGTGCCAGCTGAAAAACGATCCACCTATTTCAATCCCACCTTCCAGCAGTTGGTCTGTAGCCCTGCAGATTACGGCACTTGAGGTGCATATCCAGACTCCTTCTGAATGAGTTAAGGGTTTCTGCCTCAACTACTCTTACAGGCAGTGAGTTCCAGACCCCCAACCCCTTTTGGGTGAAAAAGTTTTTCCTTATCTCCCCTCTAATTTTTCTTTACTTTACATCTATGCCCCTTCGTCACTGACCTCTCTGCTAAGGTGAATAGGCCCTTCACCTCCACTCTATCCAGGCCCCTCAAATATTTGTACATTTCAATCAGATCTCCCCTCAGCCTTCTCTGTTCCAAGGAGAACCACCCCAGCCTATCCAATCTTTCCTCATAGCTGCATTTTTCCAGTCCTGGCAATATCCTCTTAAATCTCCTCTGTACCCTCTCTAGTGCAATTACATCCTTTCTGTAATGAGGTGACCAGAACTGTACACAGTACTCAAGTTGTGGCCTAACCAATGAGTTATACAGTTCCAGTATAACCTCCCTGTTCTTATATTCTATACCTCAGCTAATAAAGGAAAAGATTCCATATGCCTTCTTAACCACCTTATCGACCTGTCCTGCTATCTTGAGGGATCTGTGGACATTCACTCCAAGGTCCCTGGCTTCCTCTGCAATTCTCAGTAATTTCCCACTAATTGTGTATTCCTTTGCCTTGTTTGACCTCCCCAAATGCATCACCTCACACTTCTCTAGGTGGAAATCCATTTGCCACTTTTCTGCGCATCCGACCAGACTATCAACATCTTCATACAGCTATCCTCCTCGCTGTCTACCACATGGCCAATCTTTGTGTCGTCTGCAAACGTCTTGATCATGCCCCCTACATTTATGTCCAAATTGTTAATATATATACCACAAAAAGGGGACTCAGTACTGAGCCCTGCAAATGCCACTGGAAACAGCCCTCCAGTCACTAAAACACCCGTCAACAATTACCCTTTGTTTCCTGCCACTGAGCCAATTTTGTATCCACCTTGCTACATTTCCCTTGATCCCATCGGATTTTATTTTTTTAACCAGTCTGCCATGTGGGACCTTGTCAAAAGCCTTGCTAAAATCCATGTAGACCACATCAACTGTACTACCCTCATCTATCTTCCTTGTTACTTCCTGAAAAAAATCCATCAAGTTGGTCAAACAAGATCTTCCCTTAACAAATCCATGCTATCCTTGATTAACCTGTGCCTTTCTAAGTGACAGTTTATCCTGTCTCTCAGAATAGATTCCAATAATTTGCCCACCACTGAGGTTAGACTGACTGGCCTGTAATTATTTTGTCTATCCTTTGCTCCCTTTTTAAACAGAGGTACAATGTTAACAGTTCTCCAATTCTCTGGCACCACACCTGTATCCAGTGAGGACTGGAAAATGATAGTCAGTCCTTCTGCTATTTCCACTCTTGCTTCTTTTAACAGCTTAGGGTACATTTCATCTGGCCCCAGTGATTTATCAACTTTCCAGGATGCTAATCGCATTAATGCTTCCTTTCTCCCTCTGTTTATCATGTCCAATACTTTACACTCCTCCTCCTGAACTACAATATCTGCATCGTCCCCCTTTTTTTGTGAAGACGGACGCGAAATATTCATTAAGAACCATACCAACATCTTCCGCCCCCGCACATAGGTTACCTTTTTGGTCTTTTATTATCCTTAGTTATCCTCTTACTCTTAATGTATTGATAAAACATCTTTGGGTTCACCTTGATTTTGCTTGTCAATATTCTTTCATGCCCTCTCTTTGCTTCCCCAATTTCCTTTTTGATTTCACCCCTCCAGTTTCTATACTCCTCTCGGCTTTCTGTACTATTGAGTTCTCCAGGGAAAACAGACCCAGCCTATCCAATCTCTCTTTATAACTCAAGCCCTCCAAACCAGGCAACATCCTTGTGAATCTTTTCTGCACCCTCTCTAGTTTAATCACATCTTTCCTGTAGTGTGGCGACCAGAACTGCACACAGTACTCCAAATGCGGCCTAAACAACATTATGTACAACTGTAACTGGACGTCCCAACTCTTGTACTCAATGCCTCGGCCAATGAAGGCAAGCATGCCATACACCTTCTTCACCACCCTGTCTACCTGTGTTGCCACTTTCAGGGAACTATGTACTTGCACCCTAAGGTCTCTCTGCTCAACAACACTCCCAGGGCCCTGCCATTCACTGTATATGTCCTGCCCTGGTTTAACTCCCCAAAATGCATCACTTCGCACGTCTGCGTTAAATTCCATTTGCCAATCCCTTGTCCACTTTCCCAGTTTATCTATATCCTGTTGTAACCTTAAACAACCTTCTTCACTGTCCACTATACCACCAATTTTGGTGTCATCTGCAACCTTATTAATCATGCCCCCGACATTCACATCTAAGTCATTAATATATATGACAAACAACAGAGGGCCCAGCACCGATCCCTATGGCACACAACTTGTCACCGGCCTCCAATCTGAAAAACAACCCTCCACCACCACCCTCTGCCTCCCATCACCAAGCCAATTTGTATCTAATTGCAAGCTCACCCTGGATCCCATGTGTTCGAACTTCCGGACCAGCCTACCATGCGGGACCTTGTCAAAGGCCCTGCCCTCGTCAATCCTCTTGGTCACCTTCTCAAAAAACTCAATCAAATTCGTGAGATACGATTTCCCACACAAAGCCATGCTGACCATCCCTAATCACACCTTAAAATAAAAGCAAAATACTGCGGATGTTGGAAATCTGAAATAAAAACAAGAAATGCTGGAACCACTCAGCAGGTCTGGCAGCATCTGTGGAAAGAGAAGCAGAGTTAACGTTTCAGGTCAGTGACCTGTTGAGTGGTTCCAGCATTTCTTGTTTTTATTCCTAATCAGACCTTGCCTTTCCAAATGCATATAAATCTGGTCTCAGAATCCCTTCCAATAACTTTCCCACCATTGATGTAAGGCTCACCAGCTTGTAGTTCCCTGGCTTATCCCTGCTGCCTTTCTTAAAATAAAGGCACATTAGCTATCCTCCAGTCTTCTGGCACCTCACCCGTGGCTAACGAGGATGCAAAAATCTCTGCCATGGTCCCAGCAATCTCCTCCCTTGCTTCCCATAGCATCCTAGGATACACCTGGTCAGGCCCTGGGGATTTATCCACCTTAATACACTTCAAAACCTCCAACACCTCCTCCTTTGTAATGTTGATATGCTCCAGGATATCGCTGTTCCCTCCCTTGAAATCACTAGCTTCCATGACCTTCTCCACGGTAAATACAGACGAGAAGTATTCATTTAAGACCTTGCCCATTTCCCGTGGCTCCACACAGATTACCACACTGATCTTTAAGGGGATCTACTTTCTCCCTAGCTACCCTTTTACTCTTAATATACTTATAGAATCTTTTAGGATTCTCGTTCATCTTATCTGCCAGGGAAATCTCATGGCCCCTTTTCACCCTCCTAATTTCCTTCTTAAGTGTAGTCCTACATCCTCTATACTCCGAGGGACTCACTTGATCTCAGCTGCCTATACCTGACATCTGCCTCCTTCTTTGTCCTGACCATACCCTCAATATCTCGTCAACCAAAGTTCCCTAAACTTGCCAGCCTTGCGCTTCCATCTAACAGGAACATGCCAGCCCTGAACCCTTCTTATCTCAAATTAAAAGCCTCCCACTCCCCAGACGTCTCTTTACCTGTAAACAGCCTCTCCCAATCAACTTTTGAGAGTTCCTGTCTGATGCCATCGAAATTAGCCTTCCCCCAATTTAGGACTTCAACCTGAGAACCAGTCCTATCCTTTTCCATAACTATCTTGAAGCTAACAGAGTTATGGTCACTGGTCCCAAAGTGCTCCCCCACTGACACATCAACCACCTGCCCAGCCTCATTTCCTAAGAGAAGGTAGAGTGTTGCCCCTTCTCTAGTAGGGCCATCCACATACTACTTCAGAAAATTATCCTGGACACACTTAGCAAATTCTTCCCCATCTGATCCCTTAGCACTAAAGGCAGTCCCAGTCAATATTAGGGAAGTTAAAATCACTTACTATTACAACCCTATAATTCCTGCACCCATCTGTGATTTCCCTACATATAGGCTCCTCCAATTCCCTCTGACTATTGGGGGGCCTATCGTATAATCCCATCAAAGTGATCACACCTTTCTTATTTCTAAGTTCTACCCATATGGCCTCACAGGACGTTCCCCCCGGGATATCCTCTCTAAGTACTGCCATGATGTCCTCCCTAATCAATAGTGCAACTCCCCCTCCTCTCTTACCTCCACCTCTGTCATGCTGGAAGCATCGGTACCCCGGAACATTGAGCTGCCAGTCCTGCCCATCCCTCAAACACGTTTCTGTAATAGCTATAATATCACAATCCCATGTACCGATCCATGCTCTGAGTTCATCTGCCTTACCTGTAACGCTTCTTGCAATAAAGTAAATGCAGTTTAGCCTACCAGACCTTCCACACTCCCTGTCCTGCCCCTGCCCGGCCTGCCTACTGGACTTCCACACAACTATAAATATGAGTATTTAAAATCCAAAATGCTATGTCATGCAGTGGGAGGATGGAAATTTGTACTCTGATCCTCCAGCTCCTTTTTCAAACTTGGGACTGGGAATAGGCCAAATGCTTACCACTTCTGCAGTGGTAGGAAGAATACGTTTTAACTCACCTCCCCATGGCCAGTTTTACAGCAACATTGGTAGGGGACTCTGAGAAGATCTTTAACAATCTCTCAGCTTTAACTGGCGAATTGAAGGGGAACCTACAACGGAGGAAGACAGGAAAGTAATAACAAAAATAAAAAAAGCAAAGAACTAATCATAGGAAAAATTTTTATTTAACATATAATCACACACACATAAAAATACTGAAGAACAAAGCACAATTTTTCCACAGTTGACTGCAATTAAAAAATAAACAGTGTTACAGAGTTCTTCAGTACGTTACCCTGTGACAAACAGATAATGTATTCAAGTGAAAAAATAATTACATTAGAACAAGTGCATACAAAACTTACAAAATAGAACTTTGATTAATTTTGTGCAGTTCCATTAAGTATCCTTGGGTTAGAGTAGTCGTTAGAGGAAGTGGCACTAGGCAATAAAAAGAGCAGGAAGCACAAGGAAAATGGCAGAACATGTTCGATAAGCAGATCATTCTGGCAATGCGGTTGCACGTTGGTTAATGTTTGTATAGCCAGTCAGTTATTGGAGCAGGTAAATGGGCAATGATGTGCAATCTAACCCACCAGTAGGCATTCATTGGTTCATAGCGACTGTATGGATATCTGGAAGTTAGTGCATCAGTGATAGCATCAATAATAAGAGACATGTCTTTTGAACTGCTGCTACAGAAAGATTTCATTACCATTGTCTGTCGATCAAAGTACGCCTTCCCGTAATCTTCATGTACAATTTCAGCAGCTTCATTCCACATTCTATCAGCTATACTTTCAACATGGTCACGAGTAAGGATGCCTGTGGCAGCTATATGGTTTCCCAGCTCAATAATGCTGACTTTAACACCCCAACGCTGTTGTTCATAGCGCAGGCAGTCTGAGAATGCCTCTATTCCATAATTTGAAATACAGTCAGCAGAGTGACTAGCCATGCTCATGCGTCCAAACATGCTGGCAACATTCACAACACGACCTGTGAAAAAAAAATGAAGAACTCTTATCGATTCAACAAAATTTGTACCTACCTAAAGTTTTTTTTTAAGTGAGTAACTAAACCCTTTTGTAGGCCAGATCTGGTCACATAAATGCTTTCAGGCCTTCATTACAGAATCCTAAAATTCTTAATGACATGCACCCATTTCATTCACATAATTCTGCAAGATTGCAAAATATAACTGAAAAAGCAATTATGTACAAATTATATTTTGAACCTCTTATTTTCTCATTCTTCTAGGTTCTCGTTATTTTTATTCTTAGTCATTATTTGCCCCTCTTTAATTTTAGTTGGTTTCCAGTTTCTATTTATCCATGGCATCCTAAAACCATTCGTAGTTTCCTTTTTTAAAAAAAAAATGGAATATACAGTAGTTATTCTATACCCTTGCAATCTCTTCTCAAACATCACACTGTTGATCTACAGTGCTGTGTGTCAATTTTTCCTTTCTCTTTACCTCAGCTAGTTCACTCCTCATTGTTCTAAAATTTGTCCTAATTCGATAGAAACATAGAAGATAGGAGGAGTAAGCAATTCGGAACTTTGGGTCTGCTCCGCATTCAAAAAAGATCATGGCTGATTGTCTAATTCAGTAACCTGTTCCCACTTTCTCCCCATATCCCTTGATCCCTTTGGCATTAATATATCCATCTCCTTCTTGAATATATTTAATGACTTGGTCTCCACTGCCTTCTGCAGTGGAGAATTCCACAGGTTCACCACCCTCTGAGTGATGAAATTTTTCCTCATCTCGGTTCTAAATGGCAAACTCCATATCCTGGGACAGTGACCCCTGGTTCTGGACTCCCCAGCCATCGGGAACATCCTCCCTGCATCTAGCCTGTCTAGTCCTGTTAGAATTTTATAGGTTTCTATGAAATCCCCTCTCATTCTTCTAAACTCTGGTGAATATAGACCTAGTCGACCCAATCTCTCCTCATACGTCAATCCTGCCATCCCAGGAATCAGCCGAGTAAATCTTCTTTGAACTCCCTCCATGGCAAGAACATCCTTCTTCAGATAAGGGGGTGCAAGGGTTACACGATGGATCAGGAAGAGTCCAAGTGGAAAGAGGTGACATAATCAAGTGTTCTAGTTTTTGTACTGACTTTTTCCCCTTTCTAGTTGGATCTTAACTCTGGTCATATTGTGGTCTCTACTCCAAGGTGTTCAACATTTAGTTCATTTACTTGATCTAATTCATTGCTCATAACCAGATCTAGCAATGCCTCCATCCTTATAGTCCTGCTAACATATGGCTTAAGGAAGGAGGCCTATACACATTTTATAAATTTCTTTCCCTTTTCTCTATTTACTACCTATAAGTCTCAATTATTGAGTTAATAATTCAAATCTCCATGAATAATAATTTTGTTTTCCCTACAAATTGCTCTAACCTAATTGCACATTACTTTTTCCATTTCCGTCCCACAATTTGGAAGTCAGTAATACACCTTATTAATATAACACCCTTTTTCATCTTTGAGCACCAAACATATTGAATCCTTTCTTGTCTAAGACAGCCCTCTCTATAATATGCATTCCCTCTTTTAGCAGTATTGCCACTCTGCCTCCTTTTATTTTTCTATATCCCTCCTGAATATATTTCAATATGCTTACTTAGCATTCTGTAGTTTGTAGTCAAGGGCAGGATTTTTGCCCGCAAATAGGGACAAGTACTGAATTGCTTGGTACGAAAATTAGCAACGGCCGTCGTGCAGGTTTGCTGTCACCATTCTGGCCGCCACGAGTTTACTCAAAGGTTGGGAGGGGGAAGGTGGGACCCGGCAACACGTCCGATTCAGATAATTGGCCAATTGATCTGTTAATGAGCTTTTCGATAGCTCGTCAAGGGTCAGTTTGGAATTTTTGTGGGGGCGCAAGAGTTACACGATGGATCAGGAAGAGTCCAAGTGGAAAGAGGTGACAAACTTTCTATGATTCTATGACAACACAGCAGGGAGCCAGTTATAGCTCTGCCATTCAATAGGTGGGCCTATAGAAGGGTGCATGGCTAAGAGGGGAACTCAGCCATACAGGTGCAATCAGCTGAGCAGATTTAGCAGAGCAAGTGGTCTGTGCACACTCAATCAGTGGCGGGGGGGCCGCGATCCTCCAGGGGTCATGGAGCCATCAGAGGGGACCTCCAGTAAGCTTAGTTAGTGCAGCTGACTGCAAGCAAGGCAGCAGCTGGACAACGGATTAAGGCACCAGCTTCAGCCAGAAGTGCCGAGTGGATGATCCATCTCAGCCTTCTCCTGAGGTCCCCAACATCACAAATACCAGTCTTCAGCCAATTTGATTCACTCCACGTGATATCAAGAAATGGCTGAAGGCACTGGATACAGCAAAGTCTATGGGCTCTGATAACATCCCGGCAGTAGTACTGAAGTCTTCTGCTCCAGAACTGACTGCAACGCTGGCCAAGCTGTTCCAGTACAGCTACAACACTGACATCTACCCAACAACATGAAAAATTGCCCAGCTATGTCCTGTCCACCAATAAAGTCCAATGCAGCCAATTACCGCCCAATCGGTCTACTTTCGATCATCAGCAAAGTGATGGAAGGTGTTGTCGACCGTGCTATCAAGCAGCACTTGCTTAGCAATAACCTGCTCACCGATGCTCATTTTGGGTTCTGCCAGGGCCACTCAGCTCCTGACCTCATTACAGCCAAAAATGGACAAAAGAGATGAGAGTGACTGCCCTTGACATCAAGGCAGCATCTGACCGAGTGTGGCAACAAGGAACGCTAGCAACATTAACGTCAGTGGAACTCAAAGGGGAAAACTCTCCACTGGTTGGAGTCATACCTAGCACAAAGGAAGATGGTTATGATTGTTGGAGACAGCTCCAGGACATTATTGCAAGAGTTCTGCAGGGTAGCATCCTAAGCCCAACCATCTTCAGCTGCTTAGTTCATGACCTTCGCTCCATCAGGTGGTCAGAAGTGGGGTGTTCACTGATGGTTTGTACGAGAGAATCTATCTCCCATTTACATTCAACAGCATTACCTCCTGGGGGTTACCGTTGACCAGAAACTGAAGCGGACCAGCCACATAAATACTGTGGCTACAAGAGCAGATCAGAGGCTGGGAATTCTGCAGTGAGTAACTCACCTCCTGACTCCCCAAAGTCTGTCCATCATCTACAAGGCGCACGTCAGGAGTGTGATGGAATACTCTCCATTTGCCTGGATGAGTGTGGCTCCAACAACACTGAGGAAGCTCGAAACCATCCAGGACAAAACTGCCCACTTGATCAACAGCCCATCCACAATATTCACTCCCTCCACCACTGACGCACAGTGGCAGCAGTGTGTAGCATCTACATGATACACCACAACAACTCACCATGCCTCCTTCAACAGCAACCTACAAACCCAAACTCTTCCACCTAGAAGGACAAGGGCAGCAGATGCATGGGAACACCACCATCTGCAAGTTCCCCTCCAAGCCACACACCATCCTGACTTAGAACTATGTCGCCATTCCTTCACTGCCGCTGGGTCAGAATCCTGGAACTCCTTCCCTAACAGCACTGTGGGTGTACCTGCACCACATGGACCAGTTCAGTGCAGCAGTTTAAGGCAGCGGCTCACCACCAACTTCTCAAGGGCAATTAATGATGGGCAATAAATGCAGGCCTAGCCAGCGATGCCCATGTCCCATGAAAGGATAAAAAAAACATGGAAAGATGTGCTAAAGTGCTTCACAGACACTAATTAGACAAAAAAAAAAAGTCAAGGAAAGGAGAAAAAAAGCATGGTCAAAGTAATGGATTTCAAAGGCATGCTTTAAAGGAGGAGAGATTGAGAAGCAGAGGGGTGAAGCGAGGGAATTCAAGATCATGGGACCTAAACAGCTGAAGGCATGTCTATCAAAGGTGGAACAATTGGAGGCCACAGTCAGAAGAGATAGTCCAGGGGTAATAGGCGGAAGAGGTCAGAGATAAGAAGGGCTAAGGCCGCCAAGGAATTTTAACAAGAGGTTGTGAACTTTTTTTTTTTTGAGTATTTGGGGGAAGAAGAGCCAATGTACGAAGCAAGGATCGGGTGATAAGTGAGCAGGACTTGATACAAAATTGCATATGGGCAGCAGGGTATTGAATGAGCAGAAGTTTACAGAGGGTAGAGTGTGGCAGGACAGCATTGGAGTCAAGTCTGGAGGAGACAAATATATAAATGGGGGAGGCAGCAACATAGTCAGGAACTTTGAAGAGGAAGGAGAAGTTGGAAATTGGCTGCTAGTTTGCAAAGACGAATGACTGAAGGTGGCATTTTTGATGCGAAGGGTAATGACAAGTTTTGAAAGCGAGAGCGACTGTGCCCGTGATGTACTCACATATCTGCTGACAATAGTCATCTTGTTATTTATTTTATATTATCCTCTATGTTGCATTCCGTTAGTCTGCTCTTACCACCACAAGCTTTTCCAGCTGAGAAAATATGCTGTCGAACTAATCCTTACTTTGGCAACCATAAGGAGATCGAAAAGAACAGGCCGCTGATTTTCAATTCCAACCTGCAGGAAGCAAACTCTGCCTGGGGCCTCCATCACTGAGACTGGGAATATGCCATCTGAACAATCACTAACACAAACTCACATTCTGTTACTCTATGCCAATTTACATCTGTCGCATTTTTGAATTCATTAAGAAATAGGCTTAGTGGCTCCTTTAATGAATTAGGGCCTGGAGCGTTTATCCAGCCAGAACTTAATTTCCAGGACTGCTTGCTGCGAAAATATATTTCACCCAGGAAGGTTATTTGAGTTCCCAAACTGCACTGCAAAATTGAGTGGCATGCAGTCGAGTGTTTGAAGTAGGACACAAGACTAACTACACCAAGAAATAAAGAGCTGAAGAGCATACCAGACAGGCCCAGCTGACCCACGGGCCATTACAGAAGACTTTACTGGTTACATGACTAGGATTTGCACAGTAGTTTACAGTTCATGATTTTCATACAGTTGAAAGGTAAAAGATCATCTGGCCACTACAGAGGAGTTCAGGAGACAGTCGTTGTGTCATTAAACCACCTCCGAAAAGGCAATCATCTTCTGAAATTTTTTTTTTTTTTTTTATTAAGAACAATGCAGCTGTAGCTAAGGTACAGTTCGTATTTCACAAACTATGGAAATCCAGTCTTACCTTTCAACATATTTTAGACTTCTTAAGTATAGGATTGGCATAAAGCTTTTAACTAGATATCCTCACTACTCTCATTTGTTAATTGACCAGGAAACATTGCCACAAGTTTTCTGAAAGAATGTAAAGATATCAAACTGGACTATAAATAGAGCCATGGCTAGAAAACTGACACAACATATACAGTAAAATAGTGAGAATTTAATTCCATCCATAGGCGAGGCCTTGTTAGGTCTTTAAATGAACTTTGTGTTCATGTCAAATTTCATATGATTGTCACTTGCTGACAATCTGGAACCCAGTTTTGCTCACCCTTGGCTCGCCGGATGAGGGGGAGGAAGGCCTTAGTTACCCGGACAGTTCCCCACAAGTTGACATCTGCAATTTCCTTGTAATGTGCCACACCTGTGAATTCCACTTCTCCAAAAGTTGAAGTGCCAGCGTTGTTCACCACGCCCCAGAGACCTGAACAAAGGACACAAAGCATTTGATCACTACAAGCTGTTCATGCATCACATTTATTACTCTCCATGTAATACACAACGGAAATTTAAGGAAAAGGCCATTTTCAAAACCCAATGAAGCCGATCTACAGTTCCATACCAATGTCAGCTGTAGCTCACTTTGTAGCACTCTTGCCTCTGTCACAAGTTTCTGGGTTCAAGTCCCCCTCCACTGCTTAATCACAAAAATCAAGGCCGACACTCCAGTGCAATACTGAGGGAGTGCTATGCTGCCAGAGGTGCCGTCTTTCAGATCAGACGTTAAACAAGGCCCCAGCTGCCAGCTCGGGTGGATGTAAAAGATCCCATGGCACTATTTTGCGAAGAGCAGGGGAGTTATCCCAGGTGTTCTGGCCAATAATTATCCCTAATCAACATCACAAAAGCAGAACACTATCACTTGCTGTTTGTGGGAGTTTGCTTGACAAATTGACTGCTGTGTTTCTTACACTGCAACGGCTGACTACACTTTAAAAGTACTTCATTGGCTGTAAAGTGGTTTGAGATGCCCAGTGGTTGTGTAAAAGTGCTATATAAATACAAGTCTCTCTAAAGCTTCTTGGCAAAAAAAAAGATTTTCATCATTGCTGACCAAATATAAATATCACCTTTGCTTGAACTCTCACATAATCTACGTACTGAGCAACATCTTACATTCCACTCCCTTCAGCACTACAAGAGAGTGTGGCAAAGGCTAAACATGGAGAAGTAAACAGAACTGGTGTTGGAACTTGGGGGCACAAAAGTGTTAGTTTATGGGAGCCCATTACTCAGCATGCCCCTTCCCACTCAGCCAATCAAGTTTTTACCACACCCAATGCACAATCTATCATACAACTAAATACTCAAACATTATAAAGAGGCTCTTAAATAATCTGCATCAGGAAATGAAAAAAGTGGAAAATGTGTCTGCAGGGCTGTTTCATTTTAAAACCTCTCACTTCATTGAACTATGACAGTGCCATATCTTCTGAATTGTTTTTAAGGCAGATCAATTTGGCAAGGACAGAATGTCACTAGCATCTGTTTTTAGGCTTCCACCACCTGGTGTTAGCATTTCAACACTGTCATTCCTGGAACGCCATTCCTGCTACTGTCAGCAGGTTCATCTCCACACAATAGCCCTGTGGAGATTGAGTTGGGGGGTGGGGGGCAGCGGAGTGGTTCTGCGAAAATTGGGGTGGGGGGGGAGGGGGGGCACATCGGGATGCTTCCCCGATGCATTCCCCCCGCCAGGGAACATACCTTGGATCAGGCAGATCACAGGATCGGCTGCCCACTCCACAGAGGCAGGCAGCCAACTATGCTTGTTAAGGACCCAATTAGGGGAAATTTTGCAGCAATGAAAAATTCCCATCGTCAGAGTGGACCCCGCTGCATGTGAAGAACACAAGCTCATTGGAGGACGCTCCCCTGTGACAGGCCAAGGGGCCACTGAAGCTGGAGGCACCTTGCCCTAATGATGGGGGCTGCGTGAATGAAAGGTCGCAATCGTAGCCGGGTCAGATCCTGTGCAGGGGTTTCCCTTCGATCCAGCTTTGGGAGGCTTCAGTGCAGCCCTTCTCTGTTGGCCAGCAAAGGTGCCTCCATGTTGAGGAGCCACTGTGGTCCCCGACCTGCCTCAGCAGCACCCACCTCTCCCTGTGGGGCTGCCAAGGTTCTAAAGCTGCCAGCCCGCTGACTGGACCTGCAGCATTCGGAGCTTGCCTACCATCCTTAATAGGACGGTGGAAGTGTGAAGGTGGCCAATTAGCAGGCTGCCTCCCGGCAGATTGCAATGCTGGTCTCCCTGCTGGCAAGTGTGGGATCAGGACCCCCATTTGGTCCCAATCTTGGTGCCCTGAAGCCCAGGGAAAAATCCAGCCCAATACTTCACTAGGGCATGTGGGAATTTGGTAGTTTACTGTACACATACATTCACTCTGTTCAACGCACACAAGCATCAATGACAGACTCCAAACATCCAGGAAATGTATCTGTCTATACATGTCTATAGATGCTGTAAGATTTCAAGGCCAGCTATTCATTGCCAACCTCCTGTCCATCAGTAGATCTTGTTCTACTCCAGTGTAGTGAAGGATATAACTGGAGTCAATCTTTGCACACTTTTATAACTATTTACAGCAACAATGGCATACTGGGGGAGATGGTAATGTCACTGAACTAGTAATCCAGAAGCCTAGGTTAATGCCCTGGAGACATGGGTTCGAATCCCACCATGCAGCTGGAGGAATTTAAATTCAATTAATGAATAAAAATCTGAAATTGAAAGCTAGTCTCAGTAATAGTTTCATGGCATCATCATCAATTGTCATAAAAACCCATCTGGTTCAGTAATGTCCTTTAGGGAAGGAAATCTGCTGTTCTTACTGGTTTTGCCTACATGTCACTCCAGACCCACAGCAATGTGATTGACTCTTAACTGTCCTCTGAAATGGCCTAGTAAGCAACTCAGTTGTCAAGAGCAATTAGGGATGGGCAACAAATGCTGGCCTTTCCAGCGACACTCACATCCCACGAAAGAATAAAAAAGACAACCAAGCACCTCCTAACCCAAGAACCACAGTTGTAGTGTGTGTGTATTTATACCTCTTTTGGATCAACTGGGAGGTTGTTAAAGAGGATCTAGGTGCCCCTTCTGAAAGATGCGTAACAAATGCATAACCAGTTTAACAAAAAACCCAAAAACTTTAAAGAAAACTTAGCTAATTGGACTAAAGTGACTTCCCAGAGGTGATGATGCACTCCAGTCCCCCCGGTGCCCACCAGTCATGGTATACTTAAATGTACTGAAGGGCACCACATGCTCCCTCTCCAAGGACACTGTGGGGCACAAGTGAATCCCCAGTTAATTTCCACCATCTACCTGCAATTAAACACAATTAACATGCAGTTAACAGATCTCCAGCACCCTGGGTTTCACAGCTGACTAAAGACAGTTCTGGAAGTGAATTGCAAAGTTTTCTTCAATTATAAATAAAGAGCATGCAGTGCAGAAGCCTACAAAAGGAGAAAAGTAAATGCATACAAACTTAAACGTATTAGTAGCAGATAGAAGTCTTTAGCATTTCTTTTTAATACTTCTCAACCCAACGATAAACTACCCTTAATCGTACTTTATGTGCTGGAATATTGTTATCTGTGTTAGCCAGGTGGCTGGCTTAGCTTGCAGGATGTTTTCATCACTAAGGATGAAGAATTGTTTGCCTGTACTTCATGGCACGCCACTGAAAAAAGTATCAGACAAAGCAATAAGAAAATGGGAAAATACAGAACAAGCGAGCTGAGATCTGTCATGATGGAGCACAACAGAACAGTTTCTTTACAATGGGAATTGCTAGGTGAGCAAAGACCAAGGTCCATCTAGTTCACCTTCTAACATCCTGGTGGTTGCATGATACAACAATAATGGAGTTTTTAACAAATTGTAGCAATCAATCTCTATCAAACGTCTACAACAGACCCAGATATAAGGCAGGGAAAATCCCAGTGGTGAAGAGCTTTGGGAACTATAGGTCCAAAGTTGCCTGCTCCTACCAAGCACACTACATTTATCACGTCATGTCTCAAACTACTCGCATACTGTATCCCAAAATGTTATCCAATTTGCAGCTGAATGAATCAATACTAATCATTGCCCTCGGGAGCCTATTCTGTACACTAACTATTGCGCACTGAAATATTGTTTCCACAGATTTGTTTTGAATTTACTCCCCTTCAAGTGCAGGCCTTTAAGTCCCACTGTTCTGGACAAGGTGAAATAGCTTGTAATGGTCTCTATTATCTAGTCCCTTTAGAATCTGAAAAACAGCAAACTTATCACCTCTCAGCCTTCTCATTTCCAGTAAGAAAATGCCCAATTTACCCAAGCCTCCTCATAAATCGAATCCTTCCAACTGGTTACTCCCTTTTTAAAATGAAATCACAGCAAAAAAATAAAGCCTCCTCCACTCACTGCCAGCCTTCCACATCGCTGTGTCATGCGAGTTTCGGAGGACTCCTCCAAAACCATGACATTATATGACCACATTTGTTGTAGGTAGAACCCAAAAGGAATATATTACACACTGTCCGAATATTGCTTGGCTGTTGAAGGAATGACATCAAAGAAGAAAAAGTGTCAGTCGGTCAATGAAAGGTTATCTATAATGAAATTTAATTTTAAAAATTCCAAGATATTCTGTATATGTATGCCTGTACTGGCACAAACCGTCAGCTTTCATTGGCAAGCCAAAACTTGACATGTGAACAATGAAATCTTACATCATTGAAGAATGCATCAGAAATAATACAGCCCACGCACTGTGGTCCAGATCTCTCCTAACTGACAGGAAAAAAACTGGACAAACTACATACTTCAGGCTAATATGCTTATTAAAATGTTAAATTATACACAAGCAATAATAATTCAGCACATTAAAATGAAACAACATAGCCCTTGATTCTCACTGTTACTTATAACAAAATAAGATTTTTTGAGATGTTTTTGAAGTACGTGCAATGGAATTGTGTGAACCGATCTAAAGAACTTGGGAAAGCTTACCATTTATCCCCAGATTCATGCCTACAAAACTGGCAATCATGAATCAGAACAGACACTATGTCAGGGGGTGCCATACATACTATGCTGACTGGTACCAAGATCCCGCATTTGCTTTAACCAGAAGGTGCTGATTCTAACACAATGTGCACCAGCTACCTTTTGAAAACAAGCTTATTTTTGATGGCCCAGCTATTAGCAACAATGATTTGATTGTCTTTCATTGAAGCAATACATACATTAACATGTAACTAGCCTGCTGTGCCTATCCAACCAATCTGAACCTTATCGTTAACAGACAACGACATGAACAGAATGAAGAACAGAAAAAAAAACAGCACTTCAGTGTCAAGTCGATACAGTTCATGCATTTTCTCCTTCACAAATACAACAGAAATCTCTCCAAGAAAGATGGCATTTTATGGGAGAGAGTAAATTAGATGACCAACAGCTTGGTCAAAGAGGTAGGTTTTAAGGAGTGCCTTAAAGGAGGAAAGTGAGGCAGAGAAGCACAGAGGTGTGGGGAGGGAATTCCAGACCTTAGGGCCTAGGCAGCTGAAGGCACGGTCACAATGGTGGAGTGACTAAAAGCAGGGATGCTAAAGGGGCCAGAATTAGAGCAGCATCGGTGTCTGAGAGGGTTGTCGGACTGGAGGAGATTACAGAGATAGGGAGGGGCGAGGCCATGGAGGGATTTCAAAAAAAAGGATAAGAAGTTTAAAAATCAAGATTTTGCTTGACTGGAAGCCAATGTAGATCAGTGAGCACAGGGGTGCTAGGGGAGGCAGCAGAGTTTGAATGACCTCAAGTTTACAGAGAGTAGAATGTGGAAGACTAGCCAGGAGTGTGTTGCAATAGTCAAGTCTAGCGGTCACAAAGACATAAATGAGGGTTTCAGCAGCAGATGAGCTGTGACAGGGGTGAAGTCCGGTGACGTTACAGTGGTGGAAATAGGTGGTCCTAGTGATGGCACTAACATGTGGTTGGAAGCTCATCTCAGGGTCAAATATGAGACCAGGATTGCAAACAGACTGGTTTAGGCTCAGACTGTTGCCAGGGAGAGGGATGAAGTCAGCAACTAGGGAACGGAGTTTGGAGCGGGGACTGAAAACAATGGCTTCAGTCTTCTGAATATTTAATTGGAGGAAATTTCTGCTCATCCAATAATGGATGCTGAATGAGCTGTCTGATAATATAGCAACAGTGGAGGAGTCGAGAGAGATAGTGGTGAGGTAGAGCTGTGGGTCATCAGCGCACATGTGAAAACTAATGCTGTGCTTTCAACTGATGTCGCTGAGGGGCAGCATGTAGATGAGAAATAGGAGGGAGCCAAAGATAGATCCTTAGGGGCCACCTGAGGTGAACAGTGCAGGAGCAGGAAGAGATACTCTGGATATGATTAGATAGCAAAGAATGGAACCAGGTGAGAGCAGTCCCACCCAACTGGATGACAGTGGAGAGATGTTGGAGAAGGATGGTTTGGTCAGTCAGGTCAAAGGCTGCAGACAGGTCGAGAAGAACTGATATCATTCCATGTGATACCAAGAAATGGCTGAGTGCACTAGATAGGACAAAGGCTATGGGCGCCAAAAATAGCCCGGTAGTAATGCTGAAGACCTGTGCTCCAGAATTAGCCATGCCTCAAGCCAAACTGTTCCAGTACAGCTACAACACTGGCATCTACCAAAAATGTGGAAAATTGCCCAGGTATGTCCTGTCCAGTAAATAAAAAGCAGGACAAATCAATCCAGCCAATTACCACCCCATCAGTCTATTCGCAATCATCAGCAAAATGATGGAAGGTGTCAGTGACAGTGCTATCAAGTGGCACTTGCTCACCAATAACCTGATCATCAGTACTCAGATTGGGTTCTGCCAAGAGCACTCAGCTCCAGACCTCATTACCGACTTAGTCCAAACAGACAAAAGAGCTGAATTCCAGAAGTGAGGTGAGAATGACCGCCCTTAACATTTTGGCAGCACTTGACCACGTGTGGCATCAAGGCACCCTAATAAAATAAAAGTCACTGGGAATCAGGGGGGCCATAACTAGCACAAAGAAAGATGGTTGTGGTTGTTGCAGGCCAATCATTTCAGACCCAAAACATAACTGCAGGAGTTCCTCAGTGCAATGTTCTAGGCCAAACCATCTTCAGCTGCTTCCCAATGATCTTCCCCCCATCAAAAGATCAGAAGGGGAACTGTTTGCTGATTGCACAGTGTTCAGTTCCATTTGCAACTCCTCAGATAATGAAGCAGGCCGTGCCAGCAGACCTGGATAATATCCAGGCTTGGGCTGATAAGTAACAAATAACATTTGCAACCCACAAGTGCCAGGCAATGACCACCTCCAGCAAGACAGAATCTAACCATCTCCCCTTGACATTCAATGGCATTCCATTGCTGAATTACCCACCATCAATCAACATTGATCAGAAACTTAACTGGACCAGCTACATAAATCCTGTGGCTACAAGATCAGCTCAGAAGCTGGGAATTCTGCAGTGAGTAACTCACATCCTGACTCCCCAAAGCATGCCCACCATCTACAAGGCACAAGTCAGGAGAGTGATGGAGTACTCCCCTTTGAGAGAATGGGTGCCACTCCAACAACACTCAAGAAAGCCTGACACCATCCAGGACAAAGCAGCCCGCTTGATCAGCACCCCATCCACCATCTTAAACATTCACTCCCTCCACCATCAGTGCACAGTGTGTACCATCTCCAAGATGCACTGCAGCAACTTGCCAAAGCTCCTTCAACAACACCTTCCAAACCCACGACCTCTACCACCTAGATAAACAAGGGCAACAGATGCATGGGACCACCACCACCGGAAGTTCCCAACCAAGCCACACACCTGCCGGGTTTTACAGGCAGGGTCAGAGGCTGGAGGGCATGGAGAATCGCGGCAGGTGGCGGGGGAGGCAGTGGGACAGAGGACCCATCGCCTAGCAATCTTCCTGGGGGCGGAATAGGCTGAAAATGGCCTTCCCGCCCAGAGGCCAATTGAGGCCCTTAATTGGCCTATTAACAGCCCCCCCGGGAACCACTGCACCCTCAGGGAAACCCCTCTCCCTGGACCAAATGCCCGCCCCATCCCACACCGTCTCACCGGGGCCTTCAGGACTGGCCCCAGCAACCCCACCTCTTCACCGCCAGGCCTGGGTCCGAGGTGTCTGTAATACTGGCAGTGGCACTGCTGATACTGTTGTACTGCTAGCCCCGTGATTGGCCGGCAGCTCTTTGTGGGGGGGGGGGGGGGGGGATCCCCAGCCCTATAAAGTATTTAAAGGGACAGGGATCCTGCCTCATTCAACTTTGCCCTCAAAAGACCAGAGGATGGCTCCGGGGGTCTGAAAAAATGCAGAGGAGAGGTTCCCCCTGACTTTTTGGCAAGGTGTCGGGAGCTCACCTCTTGCACAAGATCCAGCTCACCATCCTCACTTGGAAATACATTACTGTACCCTCGCTGTTGCTGCATCAAAACTCTGGAACTCCATTCTAACAGCACAGTGGGCATACCTACACCACAGGGACTGCAGCAATTAAGAATGTGGCTCACCACCACTTTCTCAAGGGAAATTAGGGATGGACAATAAAGATTGGCCTTGCCTACGATGCCCACATCCCATTAACGAAAAAAAAATCAGGTCTTTGCTGGAATCAGAATTGTACCAACTGTTGCTGTGTAAGAAAAATAGATCATTCAATATTTGGTTATACTACTTCATATTTCTTTAATAACAAACAAATGGAATCTATTTAATTTAGCAGCCAAATGAAGTGCACTTGTTTAAAATATATCTTGGACAGTGGATATCAATATAGAAGAGTTGTAATCACTTTTTACAAATAAAATAAAGACAAATGGATTGGTTCTTTGGTGTCTTGCTCCACAACTTGTATTTTGTTATTCAAAAATGAACATACCCTGTGTCTAGATTTTGTGGTGTCAGTGTTGTCCTATCACCTTTAGGACCTGGGTCTGAATCCAGGTCTTGCCATTGGCTATAAAAGGTCCTGCATGAACTGAATTTTGGCAACCCAAACATGGTTCTAAGTGTATGCGAGTCCACATCACAAAATCACTAAAAAAACTTTGGCATAAACTGGCTCCTTTGCTCAGCTCGAGGAAGAGATTTCCTACAATGAAAAATGGAAATGTCACACTAGTACAATAGAGATACTCTATTAAAAGTGACAGAAGACTGTTATTGAGGGTCCTATTTTTTGGAGTCCCAGTGCATTTGATGACACTTTGGTGACCATCAGAAAACAACCGTTGATATTGACCCATACACAAGGAAAAGATTAGGCGCAGTTTACTCTGATGATACTCTGCACTATCAGGCCACTCATATGATTTTCTTGTGTACACTGTAAAAGCTCATGAATGAAGTCCAACCAGATGTCACAGGGTACATCATGTTCTGGTAATGATAAAAGAGTAACCCAAAAATACTCATACAAAAGACCCACAAGTCTTCACAGAAGACCAATTTCACATAGTTATAATTCAGACCAGAGATCAAAGGGGGCAAAAATGCTTTAGGAAAATTGCACCTGCTATCACTACAACTAAGCAAACCTCAACAACTAGGCCATATCAGCACAGCAATCCCTCACTCACTGACTAATATTAAAACTTACTTCTTCTCAAAGAGTAAACCTTCAACACATTTTGTTAAATTATCCTGCTGATCTGACCAGATTCTATGTGAAACTGAACCCACGTCATACCCTTCTCAGGTTCCTTCAACTGGCTCTTTACAAAATCCACGGCCTGTCGCACCTCCTCATCTGTGCATACGTTCATTTGAAGAACTTTCATACGTTCACATTTCATCTTCTCAAGTGTTTGAGCACCTTCTCCATTCTTATCCTTCCAAAGAAAAATACAATTACTGCAATTTTTCAATAACTAAATCAAAAAAAAAAAGCAAGTTCTCCTCGTGGTTCAGCGGATAAATGTACTAAAATGTGTAGCAACAAACAATACAGCAGAAAGATCCTATGTTCAATCTTGGATCTGTGCTGAACTAGCTGATTGTGTCTGGCACAGCAGTGGAATGTAACAATAGATCCCAGAGTCCCAAGCTACTGATGGTGGAAACAGAATGTTCAGTTGGGATTCTCAGAGTGGTCTGCTGTGCAGTCATTGACCCCTACTAAAATGTACAGGTGCGAATGTTGGGTGAAAGTTGAACAGGATTAGGCTTAGCTAACTGGATTCACAATCTAATAGCCTGCTGATAATTATTGTCTAAGCTCACACATGAAGAAGAATGGTCATTTGAGTAAGGTACCAAAGGGAAAACTGCCATGAAAATACCCAAGAGTTGGCTTCTCCAAAAATGTCCAAAGAAAAAGTAGGAAATGTTTACGTTTATGTTTATGTTGCGGGAAGAAATTCCAAAATGAAGTATATATTTTTTTTTTTAAAATAGGTACTTGTTAGAAAAAGTGCCAGAACTCATCTATAATATATTGGCCCAGAATTTGTGCTGAGAATGATGCAGTAAATCAGACAGCAACTTCCAGAGTCCCCATATGCACCGTGAAATGCAGAAATTGGGATGCTGCTGTCCAAGCTACCCTGTTCCTTCACATCTGCATTATAACAGAAACTCGCCAATAGACTTGGCATTGAAATCCATGTAAGGGCATGATGTTGCTGTACTCATCGACAAGTGGCACACTAAACAAAGCAGACAAAAGTTAGGGCTGGTGCATTTAGGCCAGCATTTACTGCCCATCTCTAGTTACCCTTGAGAAGGTGGTGGTGAGCCACCTTCTTGAACCGCTGCAGTCATGTGGTATAGATGCACCCACAGTGCTGTTACAGAGGGAGTTCCAGGATTTTGACACAGCAACATGAAGGAACGGTGATAGAATTCCAAGTCAGGAAGGTGTGTGACTTGGAGGGTAGCTTGCAGATGGTCATGTTCCTACATGCCTGCTGCCCTTGTCCTTCTAGATGGTAGAGGTCACAGATTTGAAAGATCCTGTCAAAGAAGGCTTGGCAATTTGCTGCAGTGCATCCTGTAGATGGTACACATTGCAGCCAAAGTGTACTGGTAGTGGAGGGAGTAAATATTTAAGGTGGTGTTTAAGCTGAAGGATAGGGTGCCAATGGCATGAATTTTAAATGGTGCAATTATTCATAATTACTGCCAAACAATCTCTCCATCACTGAAAATCTAATTTTACAAGTGCAGAATCTCATTCCTTCGGAATGTAATTAGTGTTGGAGTTATAAAAGAGATTTTATTTACTTTTTCTGTCTCTTTCATCTCTTAATCCCATCTTTTGTTCCCTCTCTTTATTTTGCTTTCTGTACATGATTGTTCTTGTTTAGACTTGCAAGTCTCAGTGAGGTCTCTTCAATCTGATTAGTTGAAGAGCCTCGCTACAGACGGCTCCATGCCCTGTAGAGGGTGCCGCACTGAACCAGACACCGGATGAAAGCAGGTCTCCGTTCAAAAGCTGCAAAAATCCTGTGGGCAGCTGTCAATGTGGTAAACAGCAAGCACCATATATTTGCCATTGTCCACAAAATCCAGGCCATTAAACTACTTGAGTTTTTTTGAGTCTGCTACAAGTGGCAACAGTTCAGTCACTCTTGTAACACGCTTCAGCATTAATTTCAACAGGGTAAGGTGGCACAGTCACAAGTCACACCTGCAATAAGCACTTCCTCCACTGGTGGCAGTATTACATCTCTATTGTATTCACTGGAAGCCTTTTAAGTTCCCAATTCACTCATTGCAACCTCCTGCATGCTGGAAAATAACCAATTCATTCTCCGTTTCTCCTAGGGAAGTTAATGACTTTGCATGTCTCCACGCAGACACTGCACTTCCTAGCTCCCCCCTGCAGTTAACAAAACCAATTCCCTTTTTCTCACAAGTATATCTTTTAAATTCATTTCTGTTGTGCAATTCTCAAAATAAATACATGAGTAACCAGACCCTGCCCTCTATCTTGAAATAAATAATCAAGCCACTCTTACAATAAATAATCAATCCATCCATACAATTTGCATTCTCAGTGCTGGTGTTTTATAAGTAAATTCACATTCTTGACATTATGTTTATTGGTACATTCCCACTCCTACCTTATATAAAAAATTAATTAACTAGAAGCTTCAGCAAATAACATTTTGGGATGCAGTAGGTGAATAATTTTATGAGCTAAGTGTAGTACGCTTGGGAGGCAACAGATGATTTTCGACCTATGGTTCCCAAAGCTCTCCTCCATCACTGAAGTCTTCCTCATGTTATTTCTGATCCTGCTGTAGACTAATTAATAGAGATTGATTACTATGATTAGTCAACAACTCCATTTTTGTTGCATCATGTGACTACCAAGATGGTAGTAAGCGAACCAGATGGACCTTAGTTTTTTTCCTCAATCGAGCAATTTCTATGTTTCTATGCTCATTCACTACTCTCCTTTTATTAGTAAGTCACCCAACATTCAAATTTATGGATAAATGCCTGGGACCAGAAATCGTAAACTAAATACAATGCCAAAACAGTACATTCCCACTGCTGCCGTTTAATATAGCACCCCAGCCCCAATGATTATAAATTCCACATCCAATAATAAATAAATCACCTTGATAACACCGCATTACACTCTTATCTTTAAAATTCCAAATCCTGGAACTTACTGTGAATAATACCATGGGACATTCATTAGTATTTTACAAAAACGAAGCAAACAGGTAAGCACGAAAACAGAAAATGCTTGAAATACTCAACAGTTCTGACAGCATCTGTGGAGAGAGAAATAGAGTTGATGTTTCAGGTCCTCTCATCAAAATGGAAATAGAAAATAGAGCAGATGACTGCACATTGAGTATGTCGCTGAATAAGCGCAAGGAATAATTTTTCACAGTTTTGACTGAAAAATTATGGAAGAAATTATGAAACAGAGTGCCATGCAGTGCAGTAAATACGGAGTCAGTTTAAACATTCAAAACTATATTGAGTGAGAAGATTTTTTTCTAAATTCCTCAAAGAAGATCCAGATAACAGATAAGTTATATGGGTAGAATGACCTTTTTTCAATATCACATTTTTTTCCGTTCTAAAATACAGAATTTGAATCTTTAATAAGAATAGCAGATCTCCTGTCTCATTGGACTGAAGATCATTTTAATCCAAATGGCCTAACAGGAAACTGACATAATCAGATCGGCCACCCGTTTTACACGCTGGCCGATTTTACTTTCCATTGCCTTCACTAGGTAGTACATACATTACTCAATGTGACTCATACTTTATTTGAACTAATGTGCATGAAAATAAAATACATAACTCAGGAGTAACTTAGGCATTGAAAATAAGTTATTGGATGTGTTGTGGGTTTTTTCCAACTTGTCTAGCAATAATTGGAGTTTTTAACAACTCAGAACGGTTAACTGAACAGATTCACTCGGACAATGAATGTTTTTTAATGCTATGGACAAATTTGAAGTGCAAGATACAGATGTGAAACAGGAAATGTACCACATTCTAGTCTTTAAAGGCCTAATTAGAAGAATGCATATTCAAGACTTTAAACATTTTAACAATACAATTTGTTAAGTGATCTATTGCTTTACAAAATGTAATTCTTTTAGTAATTTAACTTATAACCCAGATTATAACTATTACAGTACAAGATGAAATTTTCTCTTCATTCATGGGATGTGGGCATCACTGGCAAGGCTATTATTGCCCATCCCTAATTGCTCTTAAGAAGGTGGGGGTGAGCCCTTTTTGAACTGCTGAGATTTATTTGTAGTGGTTTGATACAACTGAGTGGCTTGCTCGGCCATTTCACAGGGCAGTTAAGAGTCAACCACATTGCAGTGGGTCTGGAGTCAAATATAGGCCAGACCAGGTAAGGACAGCAGATTTCCTTCCCTTTAGCAAACCAAATGGGTTTTTACAACAATCCAGTAGTTTCATGGTCACCACAACTGATACAATCTTTTAGTCCAGATTTTTGATTTAATTAACTGAATTTAAATACGTCAAATGCTGTGGTGGAATTTGAACTAATGTCTCCAGATCATTAGCCTAGGCCTCTGGATTACTAGCCCACTAACATAACCAGGTACAGATTGTTATGGTCTTGACAATGTATAAAACAGTTTTCTTTATTTGCTTACAATGCATCCCACTCCATTATTTGTTACATTTTCAAACAGGACGAGGAATGGAGCTGTTTTGGTTGGAAACATGAAAAATGTGCATCCTAAGCGTTTGAATGTGTAGACGTTAAACACATAATTAAACACGTAGTTGTGACTGTGGGTGGTCGAGGTGGAGCAATAGAAGAAGTAAAGCACAGAATTCAGCACAAGATTATGAATCACAAGCAAGTCTCAGCATGAGCTGTGACGTACAACAGTCAGACTGGTGGGAAATGCCAAAGTTTAACCAAGTTCAAGGACTGCTGTGCGGAACAACAGCGAGCAATTTTTTGTACCTCAGCAAAAAGTAGGAAGATTTTAAATGTAACTACAATGCCATAAACAACACAAGAATGTTTTGAAAAAAGTGTGTACTCAAGAGTTCACATGGTTCATCCACATAAAGCTGCAGACATGGTCACTTCTGATTTTCAACAAATAAGGCCTCTGCGATGTTCTGAGATTTTAAAGAGACAGTGTGGTTGTTTTATTGGTGTGTTTTTGAATGTGGGGTTGTTGAGAAAAACATAAGTAGGTGCAACCCAAGATATTTGAATGCCATCTTATTACCTTCAATACTAGTGTTGTGACAAGGTTCTATTCTTTGTTAATAAGTTGACCCTTGGAAATGTTAGATGTGGACTCATTTTCTATATGCATGTTGATGACAACAAATTAATCTTACATCATAACTGTTCAGTGACAACGGGCTGAATTTATTCTTGGCAGTGGGGATCACACCTATGGGCCCGAAAGCAGGGATGGGGAGGTGGAGCAACCCTGCCTGGGCAGTCAGCGGGCCGGCAGCCAATTAATTGGTGGATAGCCGCCCCCAAGAGCTGCCGGCCAATCAAAGGGCCGACAGTTCAGCAGCACCACTGAGAGCAGTGGCCACTGCTAGATCTGCTCCTGGAGGAGGAGGGTTCAGCGATGGAGGACGCCCTCACAACCAGGTCAGTGGGGATTGAGGGCACCACAGCCAGTCGGCAGGCCCCAGTAATGGGGGGAGGGGGTTGCAGATGGATGGATTGGTGAGGGCAAGTGGTGTAGTTGCCACCGGGACAGCCATTGCCACCAGGATGGGCCCTCCATGAACCAAACAGTGCTCGAAAAGGAGGACAGCCTTCCCATGCCAGCTTATAGGCTCCCCTCCCTCTCAGCCCAACCTCAGAGGGCTCGTAAAATTCAGCCCAATATCTTTGGAAGAAATTGGGTATGAAAACAGGTAGAATATAGTCACTTCACCTCTGGAACTTGGGTTGGAATCCAATCAAAAGTCAAATGTAAGTTCTCTGTGTTGGCTTGAAGGGTGTCAATATTTCCAGGTCACATTTATTGATAAACATAAAAATGCAGCCTAGAGTTCCATTCAAGGGTCATCGTCAATTTCTATCAGAATACTCAAATTTTCCAAAAGTTGATGAACGGTCATTGATCTGAAATGCTAACTGTTTCTCTCTTCAGTGTTGCTGCCTGACCTTCCAGAAATTTCTGTTTTTAACTCAAACTTCCCACATCAATTCCAAAACAACAGCTTTGTTCCCATTTTTCCATGTCACACAATTCTGCATTAATCATCAAAAATATAATTGGGAAAAGTTGAGAACAAGACACTTTTCCAAGTATTTCAATCCAAAGGTTTAACAGAACAAAATAGAATATGTCACAGACTCACCTTTAAGAGGCAGCCAGCAAAGACAGTAAACCCTTTAGTGTGTAAATGCTTTGCCAAAGCAAACCCAATTCCTTTATCACACCCTGTGATCAAGATGGCTTTGTCGTTAACCTAGAAACAAGGATAACCAATAATACAGATGTGTTAATTTTACATGACCTCAAGAATACACCGAACTCACCTATAGTAAATTAGATATTAAGTACAGCTATAAAGCACAATCCTTTCCTTATCTACGGAAAGAATGTAATGCTGCCTAAACTACTGTTACACAAACTCAAATTCATGGCATTTGCTCACTGAATACTGACAAATGGCATTACAATTAATATTTGATAATGGTATTTCATTAGAGAGATTCTAAAGATGCCTCACAAAATATTACATTTTTAAAGCACTGGGCTAGTCACTCATTAACAACACAGACCAAAATCAGAGATGAGTCTTCTTGTTTAGTGCTGAGTAAAACTATGACTGAAATCATCCCTACATAATTACAGGAAGGGATTTAGCTCAGGAAAATCCTGCAAATTGCTATACTTACTGTTCAATAGGTGATTTTCTGCTTGAATGCCACTATTTTGTGTTAAGAAGTTATGCAAATATTTTAAATGCTGCGATCTAGAGAGATCGGAGCATAACAAATCACTTATCCAAACAATGATATCACTCAACTATAAAGTTTGTTGTGATTTACATGATCTTGTATTTCAGAAAATGACCAGTGAAATGTTGTGCCAAATAAGATATGTTTTCATTAAGAGTTGCTGCAGCAACTTAAATAGGTCATATATTCTGACAAGAGAGCAGCAGTGTTAGAAGCATCAGCTTTGTGTAACACAAGTGTTCGCTTTCAGTTTGTTTAAAAGAGTAGAAACTATTAAATTATTGACAGCAATTAAAATATAAAGGTTAAGTGGCTGATGTTAAAATAGGTTGGGGCTATACTGAGGGAACCAGGTAAGATTCACATTAATTCTCTCTTCAGTGTTGCTGCCTGACCTTCCAGAAATTTCTGTTTTTAACTCAAACTTCCCACATCAATTCCAAAACAGCTTTGTTCTCATTTTTGAGCATTCTAATAGCAACCCCAACTGCTCCTAATTTACATCAGGATTTTGATTCAAAAACTTATAGTATCATAAGAATTTTCAGACACATCATCTAATCTACTCATCCAATGTCTCACCAGATTACCTTGATACAGTTCTATGAGTGCATTCACACTGAAACTCTGATGCTAGAGCAGTTGATTGACTTTGCACTGACCCTGCAGTTACCATAAATGTGCCTTGAATCCAAGGTGCAGAACCAATGCAGCAGGAGAACTCCCAAGAGAAGGAATTGTCAACCTACTTCACTTCAGTGTCAGTTTGGGCCTTCACATCTGATTTACTGTACACAAGATTAACATCGGTTTGAAGCCGAAACTACTCTGTACCACCATAAAGCTTGCACTGTGAATGCACGATAATCCTATCCACTAACAGGAACTTGCATGTCCGATTTTGAACCTTTCCACGGTCTTGTTCCATCACCCTTGAAATTTGGAAGAGGAAAGGATAGTTCAGACTAAATCAAAAGCAAAATACTGCACTGCTGGCAATCTCAAATAAAAACAGAAAGTACTGCTGGTAGTCTGTTCCACATGTTTACATCATCTTTGATCCAAAAAATCTTGCTTGAATTTCCCTTTTTTGTCATTCATCATTTAAAACTATGACCCTTATTTGAACTGCCTATATGGCAGACAAACTTGTCTAAATCCACATTCTCCAAGATCCTTAATCTTAAATACTTCTATTAAATCACTCCTCGGTCTTAAAAATTCCAGTGTAGCTAACCTCTCCTCATAGCTCGAGTTCTTGGAACTGGAGTTAATGCAGCTGTTCTCCTTTTCACCCACTCCAATAACTTAATGTCCTGCTTAAAGTAGGGAAATTAATACAGTACAAAGTACTCAAGATCTTGCCTTCCAGGAGAGGAGCGGAGCAGAGCTGTGGGGAGAACACAGAGAGCGGAGCCTATAAATCGACCCCGAGGATCGAGGCCCAGTCTCTTACCTTCCAGGAGCGGACATATGGAGAGAACACAGAGAGCAGAGCCTATAAGTTGACCCTGAGGATCGAGGCCTTCCAGGAGAGGAGCGGAGAGATCTTACAGCGCAGAGTTTTGAAAAAAAAAGCCAACAGAGACGTCAGAGGAGAGCTGCAAGGGAAGAGATTGCTGGGGCCCTGGCAGAGATTTTTGTATCATTAGCCATGGGTGAGGTACCAGAAGACTGGAGGATAGCTAATGTTGTGATTCTATTTAAGAAGGGCAGCAGGGATAAGCCAGGGAACTACAGGCTGGTGAGCCCGACATCAGTGATTGGAATGTTATTCCAAGGGATTCTGAGAGACAGGATTTATATGCATTTGGAAAGGCACGGTCTTCAACATTATTCTTTTTACTCTCCCACATCATAGTTTCAAATAATTTCCCTGCAACTGTACCAAGTCTTACAGACCTGTAATTTAACTGTCATTCTTAATCCCTTTTCTAAACATTGGAATCACATTTACTACTTCCTAAGCTTCTGGGATATGACCCAAGTCACAACAGAGCTCTGGAAAATATTATTATGGAGGCTACTTCAGAACTCTGCACCAAAAGTTGTCAGAGCCTCGGCATTATTTATCTTGCGCTGCTGCAACATCCCTAGCTTGCTTCCATGTGATTTTAGCCATTTCTAATCTTCGCTTGCCAATAACAGTGTCTTCCTGTTTGAAATATTTCTGCCCATCTCATTTGTGAACACCAATGTAAAGTACTGGTTTAACATTTCGCAACTTCCTTCTCAGTTCTCACTTGTTCATTATCATTTCTTGGTAGCTGAACATCTTTATGCACGCCAATAATTTCCAATATAAAAGATGACAGCTGTGCTGTTCTTTTTATTTCCAGAGATTTGCTCTCCTTTAATATCTCTTCATTTCATTTTAGTATTTGAAATCAGTTGGAAAAATTCTTGAAACAAGATGTTGATATGAGTAAAAGCTGTTGGATTATCGAAAAACTGAACTGGTTCACTAATGTCCTTTAAGGAAGGAAGCTTTTCTGGTCAATATACAACTCTAGTCCCAAGCCAAATTGAGACTTAATTGCCTTTTGAAGTTATCTAGCAAGCCACTCATTTGTATCAAAACATTACCAAGAAGGCCACCCACCACTTTCTCAGGGCAAGTAGATAACTAGGGCAGCGTCCACATCCTAAGAATTGCTTTTTTATAAACCGAAAGAAAATTGTTAAAAATGAGGTGGGAGCCCAGACAGGAGCGGATTGCCAATCTGTGGATGATATTCAAAAAATGGCAGAGACAGAATAAGTCCTTTGCATTTGTCATTACTAAAGAGAATACCAAAGGGGTGAATCCTGAAGTGGCTGAGAGCTAGATAAGCGATATTGTGATAGATAAAAGGGAAATTTTCGATAGATTAGTTAAGATAAGAGAAGACAAAGTACCAGAGCCTAATGGGATACATCCAAAGATCCTGAAAGAGTTGAGGGAGAAATTGTAGAGGCCTTGGAAGTTATATTTCGGGGCTCTATTGAGTGTGGATTCATACCATAAGGCTGGAGAGCGGCCAATGTTGTACCATTTTTAAAAAGGGAGACTAAGCTAATCCAAATAATTACAGCCCAGTTAGCTTAACAACCATCGAGGGGAAAAGTTTAGAAACTTTAATTAAGCATGAAATTAACATCTATAAAGAGACATTACAAGTAGACAGCAAAGATTTCAAAAGGGACCATTGCTCTTGACAAACCTCAGAATTCTCTGAGGAGATAACAAACATCGTAGATTGGGGAAATGCAGTGGATGTAGCGTCTGTACTTCAGGAACGATTTTGACAATGTACGGCATAGGAGAATACTATAGAAGATTAAGGGATATGGAATTAGAGGAGGATAGCAAATTGGATTAAAAGTTTGTTGTAGAGGAAATAGAGTAGGAATTTATAGGCAGCTTTCTCAGACTGGTTGGTAGTAGGTTGTGTCATCTCACGAGGTTCAGTTCAGGGGCCGCTTCTGTTCACTATCTACTTCAATGATTTGGATATAGGTTTAGAGAGTGATGTGGAAATGTGCAGATGATACCAAAACAAAAGACTGATTTAATTCTTTCGAAGACAAAAGGAAACTGCAAAAAGATACTAATACGATGGCAAATGGAAGACAATGTCAGTAACAGGGCTGTCAGAAAAGTTAGTGCCTTTGGGATAAAAGGGAGAGTAGTAGCCTGGATATGAAGTTGGCTGAGTGACAGGAAACAAGGGATAGTGGTGAACAGCTGTTTTTTGGACTGAAAGGAAGGTTTAGAGTGGAGTTCTCCAGGGGTCGGTATTAGGAGCACTGCTTTTCTTGATCTATATTAATGGCATTGACTTAGGTGTGTGGGATACAATTTCAAGATTTGCGGATGACACAAAACTTGAAAGTATTGTAAACTGTGAGGAGGATAGTGACAGACTTCGAGAGTTGATAGACAGGGTTGTGGAATGGGCAGACAGGTGGAAGATTAAATTTAATGCAGAGAAGTGTGAAGTGATACATGTCCGTAGGAAGAATGAGGACAGACAATAAAGGGTACAATTCTAAAGAGGATGCAAGAGAAGAGGGACCAGGGTGTATATGTGCACAAATCATTGAAAGTGGCAGGGCAGGTTGAGAAAGTGGTTAATAAAACATATAGGATCCTAGGCTTTATAAATAGAGGTATAAAGTACTAAAGCAAGGGAGTTATGAAGAACCTTATAAAATACTAGTTCAGCCTCAACTGCAGCATTGTGTCCAATTCTTACACCACACTTTAGGAAGGATGTGAAGGCATTAGTAAGAGTGCAGAAAAAATTACAAGAATGGTTCCAGGGATGAGGAACTTCAGTTACATGGATAGGTTGCAGAAGCTGGGGCTGTTCTCCTTAAAGAGAAGACTGAAAGGAGAATTGACAGAGGTGTTCAAAATCATGAGGGGTCTAGACAAAAGTAGTTATGGAGAAACTGTTTCCATTGGTGGAAGGATCAAGAACATAAGGACACAGATTTAAGGTGATTAGCAAAAGAACCAAAGCAACATGAGGAAAAGCTTTTCTTATGCAGCAAGTGGTTGGGACCTGGAAAGATCTGCCTGAGAGTGTGGTGGAGGTAGATTCAGTCGTGGCTTTCAAAAGAGTATGAACTGATTAGGCAAATTGGCTTGTTTCCACATTATAACTTTGATGTATTTCTATGTAGAAGAGCCACAAAACTGACCCCTGCCATCAAAAGGCTAAACTGAGTGGGGATTAGACAACAGTGGTTGGGGGGTCAAGTAGATTTCTCTGGAGCACACTTCCTCCCCCACTTGTATTTATCTTCCAAATATTGAATGGTAGAATAAACAAAGATAGTAGGGCAAGGGATCACAGATTTAAACTGGTTCTTCACACAAAAATGTAATCAATAGACTTCCAGGAAAACCAGTAGCAATATAGAAAGCCTTGGTGCATTTAGGATTCAGATAACTTGACGAAGTAAGCTAGGGATGGGTTTGATGCAAAGCACGGCCAGATACTTAGAAGTTATAATGGATTTAATAACTCTCCCTTAAAGAAAAAGCTCTACGTGTTATTATGGTGTACTTCATCCTGAATGTTGAGACCTGGCCATTTCCAAACGTCGCGTTCAGGAAAATGTGGAAACGTTATAAAGAGGAAACGCTATAAACAAAGAGTGAAAAGATTTATTTCATACAGCACCAGAAAGAAAAGCGTCACCTCCATTGGCAGGGAGATCCGGACAATATTAAGTCATATGAAACACTCCAAAGAGATCAAAGAGTTTACCTTCACCGAGCCGCGGGGCAGAGCGGGCATCGCCAAGTACACCACAAAGATCAGGTACATCAGCACAATACTGTGGGTCACCAGGTCCTCCTTCAAACCAAACAGTTTAACAAAAGCACTCAGAATCTCGGGGAGCCACAAGCCCAACCCCAGGGTGAGCAGGAATGAAAAGAGCACCATCAGGGCCATCTGAACGTAGGAAAACTTTGACATCTCGCCCCCCCCCCACTCCCCTTGTTCGGCTCTGGTCCCTCGCTCAACCTATTGCAGCAGTGTCCACCCGGTCTGCGCTGACCGGCTGTGTGCTCTCAGCACCGCTATGCAGCTAGCCCTCCTTTCGCATCCACTCATTTATTCTCCTCCACACACCCACTCAGCCCGGACAGAGAATGAGATCACTTCCGTGTGTGAACCTTATGAATATGCAGCGGCAGGTTACTGTACCATTTCATAAACAAGTGTGTTGCAGACCGCAAGCCCGCTGGAAAAAAAACCCTGAGCCAGTTTAAAGCAAGCTGCTTTCTGATGTGTTAGGAACAGGAGGAGGCCATTCAGCCCCTCCAGTCCTATCAGCTGTTCAGTTAGGTCATGGCCGATCTGTATCTAAATCTCCATCCACCCCCTCGCTTGAGTTCCATAAACCTAAATAATACCCTTCACGAATTTCACAGACTTATTTACAGTGCCGAAGGAGGCCATTCGGCCCATCGTGTCCGCATCAGCTCTTTGAAAGAGCAATTTACTCAGTTCCATTCACCCGCCTTCTCCCCATAACCCTGCCCATTCGTTTTTTTTTCATAAACAGACTAATTCCCTTTTGAATGCTTCAATGGAACTGGCCTCCACCACTTTCTCAGGCAGTGCATTCCACACTTTAACAATTCGCTGCGTGCAAAAGGTTTTCCACATGTCGCTTTTGCTTCTTTTACCAATTCCATTAAATCTGTGCCCTCCCATTCTCTCTATCTACTCTGTCCAGACCCCTCATGGTTTAGAATACCTCTATCAAATCATTTCTCAGCCTTCTCCAAGGAAAACAGTCCTAACTTCTATAATTTATCTTCATAGCTGAAGTTCATCATCCCTGGAACCATTCTCGTGAATCTTTTCTGTACTCTCTCCAATGCCTTCATATCTTTCCTAAAGTGCAGCATCCAGTATTACTCGAGCTGAGACTGAACAAGTGTCTTATACAAGTTCAGCATAACTTCCTTGCTCTTGTACTTTATGCCCCCATTAATAAAGCCCAGGATACTGTATGCTTTACTAATCACGCTCTCAACCTGTCCTGCCACCTATAATGACCTAAGCACATATACATCCAGGTCCCTCTGCTCCTTCACCCATTTTAGAATAGTACCATTTATTTTATATTGTCTCTCCTTGTTCTTCCTACCAAAATGAATCATTTCACGTTTCTCTGCATTGAACCTCATCTGCCACCTATCTGCCCATCCCACCAAGAAGTCTGTGTCCTTTTGGAGTTCTACACTATCCTGCAGTCTCTTTTCATGCTCTCTCTTTGCTTCTCTTATTTGCTTTTTAACTTCCCCTCTGGACCTTCTATATTCAACCTGGTTTTCAATAGTATTTTCTTCTTGGCATCTGTCATAAGCAAACTTTTTTCTTCTTTTTCTTTATCGCTACCTCTTTTGTCATCCAGGGAGCTCTGGATTTGTTTGCCCTACTTTTTCCCTTCAAGGGAACACACCTTCACTGTGCCCGAACGATCTCTTCTTTGAAGGTAGCCCATTGTTCAGCTACTGGTTTTCCAGCCAGCTTTTGACTCCAATTTATTCGCCCCAGCTCCATTCTTACCCCATTGAAGTTGACCTTTCCCCAGTTAATTATTCTTACCCTGGATTGCTCTTTGTCCTTTCCATAATCAGCCAAACCTATGATACAATGATCTCTGTCCCCTAAATGCTCTCCTACTGATACTTGATCCACTTAGTCCACCTCATTCCCAAGAACCAGGTCTAGCAGTGCCTCCTTGTTCATTGGACTAGCAACATACTGCTGTAGAAAGTTTTCCCTGAACACACTCTAGGAACTCTTGCCCCTCACTGTCCCTCTGACTGCACTCATCTGAGAAACCAACACCCTCACCAGTATCCAAAATGGAAAACCAATTAGCGAGTGAGATTGTCTCAGGGGACTCCTGCACTACCTTCTGGGTTCTTTCAGACTGCCTGGCAGTCACCTATTCCCTATTTGCCTGTATGCTCCTAACCTCTGGTGTGACCACCTCCCTAAACATGCTATCCACAAAATTCTCTGCCTCACGAATGCACAACAGTGACTCCAGCCACCACTCGAGTTCTGAAACCTCAAGCTTCTGCAGCCAGTGACACTTCCTGCAGATGTGTTTGTCTAGGACACATGGTGTGTCCATGACTTCCCACATGCCACACAATCTGTACATTCCATTTGGCCGAGCTACCCTATCATCCCTTAACTTTACAGACGATTTATTATAAGTAGAATAGCTTACCAGTTTCTCACCAATCAGCTCCTTTCACTGCACCAAAGTAAGAACCAAATACTGGAGAGTGAAAAAGTAGAAAAAAGGAGTACTTCCTCCACCCCTTCACTGAACTACCCACTCATCAAACTTGTATCTTCACACTCTGCTTGCAAACTGCACACCATTTGCAGGCTGCACCCAGACCTCTGTATTTATACTTTTTGAAGCTGAAACTGCAGCAACTAGATTGGACTGATTAGCTACTTAACTAATCAACTACATTGCAGTACAGCATGCTAATCCCTGCCTAGGGCTGGAAGAAATTACTTTACTTTCTTAACTTACTTTACTTTTTTAACTTACTTTATTTAGAGGGTAAATCCCAGTTAAATGCTAACTGCAGACCAGATTTTTAGCAAGATATTGACAATTAAAAATCCCCACTCACCAAACTCATATCTTCACACTCTGCTTGCTATCTGCACTCTTGCCTAACAAAAATCTATCAATCTCAGTTTTGACATTTTTCAACCTAAACCTCAACAGCTTTTCGGGGGGAAAGAGTTCCAGATTTCCATTGCCCTTTGTGTGAAGAAAGGTTTCTTGACATCACCGTGAACACCTTGGCTCTAATGGTCTATACATAATATCCAAAATATCTTCCCAATGAATCTGTATTTATTTATAGTGTCAGGCAAGCCCCCACTTGCTAAGAATGAGGAAAATTAATTTCGCCAAATGAACATTGATTTTAAACCATTGTTGGTGAAGAAAGAACTTGTTTTAAAAAATTGGAGACTTTGGCTGGAGAGAGACATTAACATATCAACAGACAGTACTTTAAGGGGCAAAGGAGCTATTCCTTGCTCCAATTTAATCCACTATGGACTTTTGATTACCAAACATTGAAGCATTCCAGGTTAACTACTAAAATGGCCAAAGACACAAACAGACTAGCTGGCTGTTGGTTTTTTGAACTTCCAACAAGGAATTTGAAATTAGAAAGCTGTTTGCTCCTGGACTGGAAAGGACCTCTCTCCTGTCTGCTCTCATCTCGCTCTCATCAGCTTTGGAAACCATTGAAGACACATGAGCCCCAAGAGAAAACATCTCCTACAGTGAACAAGGTTTAAGAAGAATACTGGGCCCCAATGAAAAGCAAGACTATTTACAAAAGGACTACAATGAGCTCGAAGTGCAGTAAACAAGAAACTCTTCTGATATTGGCTCAAACCTCTCCATTTTATTTTTCTTCACTTTTCTGTCTCTATTTGCGTGTGCGTATCACGTATGCATGCAAGCATGGGGCGTGGCGTGTATCCGTAGGCGTCAACTGAATTAGAGTTTAAGTTTAAGGTTTAATAAATTTCACTTTTCTTCTGGGCGGCACAGTGGCGCAGTGGTTAGTGGCGCAGTGGTTAGCAGCGCAGCCTCACAGCTCCAGGGACCCGGGTTCAATTCTGGGTACTGCCTGTGTGGAGTTTGCAAGTTCTCCCTGTGATGGTGTGGGTTTTCATTGGGTGCTCTGGTTTCCTCCCACAGCCAAAGACTTGCAGGTGATAGGTAAATTGGCTGTTGTAAATTGCCCCTAGTGTAGATAGGTGGTAGGGAATATGGGATTACTGTAGGGTTAGTATAAATGGGTGGTTGTTGGTTGGCACAGACTTGGTGGGCTGAAGGGCCTGTTTCAGTGCTGTATCTCTAAATGAAAAAATTTTTAAAAAAATTTTTAAAAACCTGATGTGCTCATTTCTTTGCCTTATAATTGGAAAGCTGGGAACAAGGATTCACAAAGGAGGAGCTCAAAACACAGTATGTTTAAAATTATACCCTGTTACAATAAGACCAGGCGAAGCCAGTAAAAGACCCCTAGACACCTTTCTCACCTGATCCTAACATTAGTATCAGTATAACCAGAATTACTGCTTGTCCTCATGACCTGAAAGCCATCCTAAGGAACCATCAAAAGCTGTCTAACTGCTTCAAAAATACTAACATCAGAAAAGTTAACTATTCTTTCTTGTGTATTTATTCATTCATGAGATGTGGGCAGTACTAGCAAGTTATTGCCCACCCCTAATTGTCCTTGAGAAGGTGGTGGGTATTTATGACAATCCAACAGCTTCATGATCACTCTTACTGATAGCTTAAAAACAATCAGGAAATAAAAAGCTGCTAAGTTCAAATTCTCAAACCTTCATGATGGAATTTGAGCTCACATTAGACCAGGCCCCGGATTACCACTCCAGTATAAAACCACTATACCACTGTACCAACCCTTGTAATATTAGCATATGCTCAAATCAGCTAATTCCCCACTTTGATCCAAGCCTTTGGGCTGCCATGGGGGTCTGAGAAAGGGACAGATTATGTCTTATGTCAAGCCAGTTATGTTTTGTGAATGTAGAATGTTTAGCTAGTTTGAACAGTTGCAGATGTGTGTTTTAAAAGGTTTCAATTTACAAATTAATATGATGCATCAGTCGTTAGCATCTCAATGAAATGATTGGCAAATTGTATTGAATTGCCAGAATTCATTTTATTTTCATAGTTTGTTTATACAAGGAGAAATTATTTTTGTTTTAAAAGGCTGTATTAGAATAGGTTCTAAATGGTCAGAAATTGCACCAGATATAGGGTTGGATTTTCAAAACGAGTTCAGGAACCCGATGGCCAGATGATTTCTGGGTCCCAATCCCATGCCTCAGCTGCGTTGCCAATGCGACATAATCATCAAATGGTAATTCCCTAATTGGGCAGGAGGCGAGCTGAGTGCCCAATTAGTGACGCCAAGTGTCTGCAGGAGACAGGAGTTGCCTGCCCGGTGCCAGAGGCACAGGCAAGCAGCAGTCATGAAGTGGCCTGTTGCTGCCTTAAGCACAAGAGCACAAGAAATAGGAGTAGGAGTAGGCCATTTGGCACCTCAAGCCTGCTCCACAATTCAATAAGATCATGGCTGATCTGATTGTGGCCTCAACTCCACTTTCCTGCCTGCCCCGCATTACCCTTTACTCCCTTGCAGATCAAAAATCTATCTCAGCCTTGAATATATTCAATGACCATTGCTGTCTGGGAAAGAGAAATCTATTGATTAATGACCCTCTGAGAGAAGAAATTCCTCCTCATTTCCATCTTATTTTGATGGAACTGTGACCCCTAGTTCTGGATTCCTCCACGAGAGGAGACACCCTCTCAGCTTCTACCCTATCAAGCCCCCTCAGAATCTTATAGATTTCAATCAGATCACCTCTCATTATTCTAAACTCCAATGAGTATAGGTCCAACCTGCTCAAACTTTCCTCCTAAGGCAACCCATTCATCCTAGGAATCAATCTTGTGTACCTTCTCTGAACTGCCTCCAATGCAAGTATATCCCTCCTTAAATAAACTGCGCACCATGCTCTAGGTGTGGTCTGTACCAATTCCCTGCACAGTTGTAGCAAGACTTCCCTACTTTTATACTCCATCCCCCTTGCAGTAAAGGACAACATTTCATTTGCATTCCTAATTATTTGCTGTACCTGTATGCTAATTTTTTGTGATTCATGTACGAGGACACCCAGATCCCTCTGTACTACAGCATCCTGCATTCTCTCTCCATGTAAATGATATTCTGCTTTTCTATTCTTACCGCCAAAGTGGACAACCTCACATTTTCCCACATTATACGCCATCTGCCAATTTTTTGCCCAGTCACTTAGCCTATCTATAGCCCTTTGGAGACTTTTTGTGTCCTCCTCACAATTTGCTTTCCTACCTATCTTTGTATCAGCTGCAAATTTGACTACAATACACTCGGTCCCTTAAACCAAGTCATTCATATAGATTGTAAATAGTTGAAGCCCCAGCATTGATCCCTGTGGCGCTCCACTCGTTACAGTTTTCCAACCTAAAAATGTCCCATTTATCCCGACTCTCTGTTTCCTGTTAGTTAGCCAATCCTCCATCCATATTACGCCCAATACCATGAGCTCTTACTTTGTGTAGTAACCTTTTATTTGGCACTTTATTAAATGCCTTTTGTAAATCCAAATATACAACATCTACTGGTTCTCCTTTATCCACCCCGCTTGTTACATCTTCAACTAACTCTCATAAATTTGTCAAACACGATTTCCCTTTCATAAAACCATGTTGATTTTGCCCGATTGTATAATGATTTTCTAAATGACCTGCTACTGCTTCCTTAATAATGGATTCCAGCATTTTCCCAATAACTGATGTTAGGTTAACTGACCTATAGATTCCTGCTTTCCGTCTCCCTCCTTTCTTGAATGGAGGTGTTACATTTGCGGTTTTCACAATCTGCTGTGACCTTTCCAGCATCTGGGGAATTTTGGAAGATTACAACCAATGCATCCACTATATCTACAGCCACTTCTTTTAAGATCCGAGGATGCAGGCCATCAGATCCAGGGGACTTGTCAGCCTTTAGTCCCATTAGTTTTTCTAGTACTTATTCTCTACTGATAGTGACTGTTTTAAGTTCCTCCCTTCCTTTTGCCTCTTGATTTTCTACTATTCTTAGGATGCTTTTTGTGTCTTCTACCATGAAGACAGATACAAAATACTTGTTCAAAGTCTTTGCCATTTCCTTGTTTCCCAATATTAATTCCCCAGTCTCATCCTCTAAGGGACTAATGCTTACTTTAGCTACTCTTTTCCTTTTATATACTTGTAGAAGGTTTTACAATCTGTTTCTTGCTATTTCTTGCTAGTTTACTCTGACACTCTAATTTCTCTCTCTTTATTATTAGGAGAGCAGGCTCCTCAGGGGGCCAGCAGAATGGACAGGTGAGGCAGCGGTTCTATAATGGCGCTGAGCCAGGCCCAAGATTCCTGTAAGCCGAAAACATTTCTTCTTCAAACAACAAAGTTAGCTCCCTGCCCTCTGTGAGCCCAACAGCTGTGCACTATACCGCCACATTCCTCTTTGAAAATTGCAGTGCAGACCCATCCCAGCCCCATTAAAGAGCTCCTAAAGAAGCTTAATGGCCCCTTAATTGGAGGTAAGAGGCTTCCCCATTCCCTCCTCCCTTCCTCACATTAAAAATTGCAGACTGTCCTGGAGGCATCAGGTTCCAGAGATGACCTCCGGGACCGCAATTTTTAAATTGCATCCGCACCGGCTTCCAAACTCACAGCCCTTTCAACCTGCCCGCCATCTTCAATGATTTGTGCACGTATAACCCCAGGTCCCTCTGTTCCTGCACCCACTTTATAATTGTAGCCTTTAATTTATATTGCCTCTCCTCATTCTTCCTCCCTCAGTATCGGAGTGAGTGGCTGCGATGTGGAGGGCAGCTCCCCCGGTACTGAGGTAAGGCAAACAAATCCAGAGCCCCCTGAATGACGAAAGAGATAGAGAGTAAGATGAAGCAGAAAAAGGGTGCACATGACAGATGACAAGTGGATAATATAATTGAGAACCAGGCTGAATATAGAAAGTTCAGAGGGGAAGTGAAAAGACAAATAAGAGAAGAAAAGAGACTGGCAGCTAACATAAAAGGAAATCCAAACGTCTTCTATAGGCATATAAATAGTAAAAGGCTGATTAGGGACCTAAAAGGGGATTTATGCATGGAGGCAGGGGCATGGCTGAGGTACTATTGAGTACTTTGCACTGGCTTTACCAAGGAAGATGATGCTACCCAGTCATGGTGAAAGAGGCAGTATTTAAGACACTTGATGGGTTAAAACATAGGAACATAGGAATAGGAATAGGCCATTCAGCCCATCAGGCCTGCTCCACCATTCAATACAATCATGGCTGATCAGCCACTTCAATGCCTTTTTCCCCACACTATCCCCATATCCCTTTAGGTCATTTGTAATTAGAAATCTGTCAAACTTTGCTTTAAACATACTCAATGACTGAGCTTCCACAGCTCTCTGGGGTAGAGAATTCCAAAGATTCGCAAACCTCTGAGTAAAGAAATTTCTCCTTATCTCAGTCCTAAGTGGGTTTCCCCTTATTGTGAAATTGTGACCCCTGGTTCTCAACTCCCCACCCAGGAGAAACATCTTACCTGCATCTACCCTGTCTATCCCTTTAAATATTTTGTAGGTTTCAATGAGATCATATCTCATTCTTCGAATTTCTGGAAAATACAGGCCCAGTTTCCCCAATTTCTCTTCATAGGACGGTCGCGCCATCCTGGGAACAAGTCTGGGAACCTTCGTTGCACTCCCTCTATGGCATTAATATCCTTTCCAAGGTAAGGGGACCAAAACTGCACACAGTACTCCAGGTGCAGTCTAACCAAGGTTCCATACAATTGAAGCAAGACTTTGCTACTCCTGTACTCAAATCCTCTTATGATAAAGGCTGACATACCATTAGCCTTCCTTATTGCTTGCTGCACCTGCATGTTAGCTTTCAGTGACTTATTGAGGAGGAACCCAGGTCCCTTTGTATATCTACATTTTGTAATCTCTAACCATTTAAGAAATAATCTGCTCATCTATTCCTCCTACCAAAGGGGATAACCTCACATTTTTCCACGTTATATTCCATCTGCCATGTTCTTGCCCACTCACTAAGTCTGTCCAAATCCCCTTGAAGCCACTTTGCATCTTCCTCACATTCCCACCTAGTTTTGTGACATCCATGAACTTGGAAATATTACATTTGGTCCCCACATCCAATCATTGATATATATAATGAACAGCTGGGGCCCAAGTACTGATCCTTGCGGTCCCCCACTAGTCACAGCCTGCTAATGCAAGAATGACCCATTTATTCCTACTCTCTGTTTTCTGCCTGTTAACCAATCCTTAATCCATGCCAGTATATTACCTCCTATCCCATGTGCTTTAATTTTTCTAACCAACCTCCTGTGGGGGATTTTATCAAAAGCCTTCTAAAAATCCAAGTATACTATGTCCACTGACTCCCCTCTGTCAATTCTGTTAGTACCATCCTCAAAAAACTCAAACATGATTTCCCATTCATAAATCATGTTGACCATGACCAATCAGATCATTATTATCCAAGCGTCCATTTATCACATCCTTTAGAATAGATTCTAACATTTTTCCTACTACTGACGTAAGGCTAACAGATCTGTAGTTTCCGGTTTTCTCTCTCCCTTCCTTCTTAAATAGTGGTGTGACATTTGCTACCTTCCAATCTGCAGGAACCATTCCAGAATCTATAGAATTTTGGAAGATGATCACCAATGCATCTACTATCTCCATAGCTACCTCTTTCAACACCCTGGGATGTGGAATATCACGTCCCGGGGACTTATCAACCTTCAGCCCCATTAATTTCTTCAATACAACCTTCTTACTAATACTAATATCCTTCAATTTCTCATTCCCCCTAGTCCCTTGGATCTCTAGTTCTGGGAGATTTCTTGTATCTTCCTCAGTGAAGACAGACACAAAGTAATCATTTAGCTTCTCTGACATTTCTCTATTCATCATTATAAATTCTCCTAACTCTGCCAGTTGTCATGCAGGCCCCCACCTGCCAAGAATGAGGCATATTAATTTTGTCATATGAACATTGATTTTAAACTTTGTTACGACCAGGTGAGAAAGAGGACTAGGGTTCCCTTTCAGCCTTCACCTGGTCTTACTGTAATTTTTAATTTTAAACACACTGGGTTTTTAGCTCCTCCTTGGTGAATCTTTGTTCACCGCTTACCAATTATAAGGCAAAGAAACTAGCACAAACAGGATTTCTTAGGTTTAAAGAAAGATTGAAATTTATTAAACTTAAACTCTAATTCAGTTGACGCCTACGGATACATGACGTGCCCACTCTAGCATGCATATGCAATACACACACGCAAACAGAGACAGAAAAGAGCAGAAGAAAAATAAAGTGGAAAAGTTTGAGGCAATCTCTGAAGAGTTGTTGTTACGGTTCTTTGAGCTTACTGTAGAGTCCTCGATTGTAGGTAGATCTTGCTTTTCGTTGGGGCCCAGTATGCTTCTTAAACCTTGTTCATGTAGGAGACTTTTCTCTCTTGGGGTTCATGTGTCTTCAGTGGGATTTGGAGTTCCATGAGAAAGAGATGGGAGCAGACAGGAGAGGCTGTGGCGAGCCAGCCAGGAGAGGTCTTTTCAATCCAGGAGCAAACAGCTTTCTGCAGGCTCTCAGTTCAAACTGTATAATTCAGAAAAAAAACGAGACTGTCAAGCAGATTAGTCATGTGACTAACTGGTTTGACCAGATCTGTTTGTGGATTGTATTGGAGCAGGGTTAATACTGTCTGTTAATATGAAAAATGTCCTTCCAACCAGGGGCCTGGCAACCCTTTGTCACAGGCCTTCTCTTATTCCCAGTAACAATTTGAAATTTAATGTCCATGTGGTGAAATTAATGTGCCTCATTTTTGGCAGGTGGGGGCTGTATGACGCCTCCACACCGAGGGGAATGAAATGCAATTTGAGAAAAGCGCATTTCATTAAAAGGGTCGAGAGAAAATATATGATACATGAAAAAATCATGCATTTCTCTCATTCATTCATAAATCCTAAATCTTATTATAATTGCCTGTCTTTTCTTCGTGCCAGTGCTGCTTTAATTGCCCCCTCTTTGGCTTCCCAGTAAAGGTTTAGGTTTAGAGATACAGCACTGAAACAGGCCCTTCGGCCCACCGAGTCTGTGCCGACCATCAACCACCCATTTATACTAATCCTACACTAATCCCATATTCCTACCACATCCCCACCCGTCCCTATATTTCCCTACCACCTACCTATACTAGTGGAAATTTATAATGGCCAATTTACCTACCAACCAGCAAGTCTTTTGGCTTGTGGGAGGAAACCGGAGCACCCGGAGAAAACCCACGCAGACACAGGGAGAACTTGCAAACTCCACACAGTCAGTACCCAGAATTGAACCCGGGTCGCTGGAGCTGTGAGGCTGCGGTGCTAACCACTGCGCCACTGTGCCGCCCAAACATATGATTCTTTGGGGAGGTTTTTCTTCAGTTTGCCTATTGCCATGACTGCCGAGGGTCTTTGTTCCTGTTGAGGTCTGCCAAGGGGGTGGGGGTGGGGGGGTGGAGGGAGTTAGATTTAATTTGCCCTAAATTGGAATTTTTTGCAAGAGAGTCAGTAGTGGGCAGGTCTATCCTGAACTCTCTTTCAGTGCTTTGCTGAGTCATGCAAAGGCTTTTGACTTCAGGGGATGGGTGGTTCCCATTTTCTCTGACGGTGGGGGAGGATTCTTTGTTAATCTCCCCATTGTTCTCTGGGACACTCCTGCCTGCAGGTATGTGTGCAGACTCAACTGCACTTCAACTAGGTGAGACATCACCCTCATGGTTTCTCTGCCCCCTAGAGGTCTTTCTTTGTCTCTTCAGTTTCCTGTAAATGTTGTTAGCAACTCTGGTGGGGTGCTTCTTGTGTCTGCATTTACGTAGGAGGATGTGGGGTCTAACATTTCACATTTTTTGGGGTTGGCTGACTGGACAGTAGGGGTTTTCATCAAGGATTTCTCCCAGACTTCCGTTAACCTGCCCTCTTGGCCATTTTTTCCCCTTCCCTGCCTAACCTTTTGCCAGCCTTCTGCCTGTCTGACCCTTTTTGTTCTCAGCGGGAGTCCCTTACCAGCCCTCTGCTGGAGGGTCCTCTGAACAGTTGCAGGACTTAGGGGTGCAGGTTTCACTGTAGGCTGGGGTTTCCCCTCATCCTGACACTTGTACTCCACTACATCTTTGTAGAGTTTTGGCCAGTCAACCTGCTGTCTTATGCAGGCTTTGGTCTTTCATATTAGAGCATGGCTACCCGACCCGAACCCGACGGGACCCGCCGACGTGACGGGTTCGGGTTGGGTCAGGTCGCTCTTCCAGGTTTGGCATTCAGGCTCGGGTCGGGTCGGGCCGGGTCAGACACAGTGACAGCCAGGACGTCAAGGCGGGAAACACTCCACACTAGTCTGCAGTGAGCAATTTCATCGAAGGTAGGGCACAACCTCTGTAATGTAATCAACTTTATTCCGGTGGTCGAGTTGGGTCGGGTCAGGTTGGGCGCGGGAAAAAATGAAAGGACTCAGGCTGGGCCAGGCTCGGGTCGGATGTGGTTCTATCGGGCTTGGGTCGGGTTTTATTTGCATACCCAAGCAGGCCTTTATTTCGTATACCAGCATGTACAGCCACTGTAGTCTCATGGGCCCTTCTTAATAATTCTCTCTGGTACATCTGTGGCACCACTATGGTAAACTATTGCCCACTCCTTGCTCTCAGAGAACTCCATTTCCTCAACAGTACCTCATTCTTTAAATAGTAGCAGTCAGGGACTCCCTCTGCTTCACTTTCAGACTGAGAAGCCTGTGCTAACCCTCGCAATACTGGTTCGGCTCGCTGAGCCTCAGCTAGGGAAAATCCATTTAATTCATTCCTTGGGTCTCCTAACTTTCCAACGAAAGTTTCGGACAGGCAGGCCTGGTCATCTGCCTGCAGTGACAATTCAATCCCCCGCCACTGTCCTGTCTCTCTGACCTCCTGCTGTCTTTCTTTCACTACGGGGGGGTGGCTACCACTTTCACCCCTGCCAGATCATTACATAGGAGCAGGTCAACCCCGTCCACAGGCAAACTAGGGACAATCCCTGCAGTTAGTGGTCCCGAAACTAGGTCGCACTCCAGGTGTACAGGTACAGGCATACACTGCCCTCCAATACCATTCACCACCATTCTGGTATTTACTGCACTCTCTGGGGGAAAGTTCAGGCCTTTTCACAGTAAAATGGATCTCAAGGCCCCTGTGTCCATGAGAATTACTAATGGCTTGCTTGCCCCACTCAATGGGTATGGTGTTACTTTCCCTTCAGACACAAAACCTTGATAACCCTCAGGAATCCTATTTGAACTATTTGAAATTTAATGTCCATGTGGCGAAATTAATGTGCCTCATTCTTGACAGGTGCGTGCCTGCATGACAACTTGCTGGGAAGAAGAGAAGGCCTATTACAAGGGATGCCAGACTCTTAGCTGAAAAATATTTGCACACGAACAGACAGTGCTTGTGGAGACAAAAGGACCATTCCCTAACACATTCAAACCACAACAGATTTTGATCACCGGACATTGAAGGTATAAGGAAGACCATTCCACAGGCTGCTAAGGTGATACAATCCACAAAAGCCAGAACTGGTTAAACCAGCTGGTCACCTGACTAACTGGCTGGCCCAGGGTTTTTTGAACAAGCCACAGAGTTTTTGAACGCGAGAAAGACTGTTTGCTCCTGGAGTGAGAAGACGTCTCCTGTCTGCTCCCATCTCTTTCTCACAAGCCTCTGGACCCACTGAGGACACATGAACTTCAAGAGAGAAAAGTCTCCTGCATTGAACAAACTTTAAGAAGAATACTGGGCCCCAACAAAAAGCAAGATCTACCTGCAATCAAGGACTTTACAGCGAGCTCAAAGAACAGTAACCAAAACCATTTTCAGATATTGCCTTAAACATTTCCACTTTATTTCTTCTGCTCTTTTCTATCTCTATCTGCATGTGTGTATCGTGTATGCATGCTAGCGTGGGCGCATCGTGTATCCGTAGGCGTTAACCGAATTAGAGTTTAAGTTAAATAAAGTTCAACGTTTTTTCTTTTAACCTAAGAAAACCTGTCTGGCTAGTTTCTTTACCTTATAATTTGAAAACGGTGAACAAGGATTCACCAAGGGGGAGCTAAAAACACTGTGTGTTTAAAATTAAACCCTGTCACGGTAAAACCAAGTGAAGGCTGAGAGGGAACCCTAGACCCCTTTCTCACCTGGTCATAACAGTGTAATGGACCCACATTTGTCTTAGCCAAACATTTCCTTTTTACATACTTATGGAAGCTTTAACAGTCTGTTTTTATGCTTTCACTAGTTAACATTGATATTCTATTCTCCCTCCCTTTATCAGTTTCTTGGTCTTCCTTTGCTGTATTCTAAAACCTCCCAATCCTCAGGTTTACTACTATTTCTGGCAAATTTATAGGCCTTTTCTTTTAATCTTTTGTAATCCTTAACTTCCTTTGTTAGCCACAGTTGACTGACTTTTCTTTTTGGGTTTTTGTGCCTTGAAGGAATGTATAGTTGCTGTAAACTATGTAATAATTCTTTAAAGACTATCCATTGCCTATGTACTGTCAGACCTTTTAATGTATTTTCCCTATCTACCTCAGCCAGTTTTCCCCTCATACCTTCATAATTTCCTTTGTTCAAATTTAACACCCTAACTTCAGATTGAACTACCTCACTTTCAAACATAATGTAAAATTCTATCATATTATGGTCACTCATCCCTAAATGTTCTTTTACAACAAGATTATTAATTAGCCCTTTCTCGTTACATAATACTAGATCTAAAATAGTCTGTTCTCTAGTCAGTTCCTCAACATACTGCTCTAGAAAACCATTCTTAACACACTCCAGAAACTTGTTCTCCACAGCATTAGTGCTCATTAGGTTTACTCAGTCTACATGCAGATTGAAGTCACCCATGATTACTGTATTACCCGTGCTATATGCTTCTCTAATCTTCTGAGTAATATCATGCGCCATGCTACTACTGCTGTTTGGTGGCTGTTTGGGCGGCACAGTGGCGCAGTGGTTAGCACCGCAGCCTCACAGCTCCAGGGACCCGGGTTCGATTCTGGGTACTGCCTGTGCGGAGTTTGCAAGTTCTCCCTGTGTCTGCGTGGGTTTTCCCCGGGTGCTCCGGTTTCCTCCCACATCCAAAGACTTGCAAGTGATAGGTAAATTGGCCGTTGTAAATTGCCCCTAGTGTAGGGAGGTGATGGGGAATATGGGATTACTGTAGGGTTAGTATTAATGGGTGGTTGTTGGTCGGCACAGACTCGGTGGGCCGAAGGGCCTGTTTCAGTGCTGTATCTCTAAAATTAAAAAAAATTAAAAATAAAAAAATAAACAACTTCTACCAATGTTTGTTGCCCCTTGCTGTTTCTTAGCTCCACCTAAACAGATTCTGCGTTTTGTTCTTCCAATCTGAGATCCTCCCTTACTAATGTACTGCTCTCATCCCTTATTATCAGCGCAACACCACCTCCTTTTCCTTTTTGTCTGTCCTTCCTAAATGTCGAATATCCTTGACTATTCCGTTCCCAATCTTGGTCACCCTGTAGCCATGTTTCTGTAATGGCAAATTGATAAAGAGGAAGGATTGGATCACCTGTCTGTACTTAAAGGTGATAAAGGACTGGATGAGGTGCATCTAAGGATACTGAGGGAAGAGTGGAAATTCTGGAGGCATTGGCCATAATTTTCCAATCCTCCTTAGATGCAGGGGTGGCACCAGAGCACTGGAGAATTGAAAATTGCGCTCTTGTTCAAAAATGGGTGTAAGGATAAACCCAGGAACTATAGGCCAGTCAGTTTAACCTCACTGGTGGGGAAGCTTTTGGAAATGATAATTCAGGGCAAAATTAAAGTCATTTGGGCAAATGTGGATTAATTAAGGAAAGCCAGCACAGATTTTTTAAGGGCAAATTATGCTTAACTAACTTGCTTGAGTTTTTTGACGAGGTAACGGTTGATGTGGTCTACATGGACTTTCAAAATGCATTTCATAAGTGCTACATAACAGTCTTGTTCACAAAGTCAGAGCTCGTGGAATTAAAGAGACAGAAGCAGCATGGATTTTAAATTGGCTGAGTGACAAGAAACAGAGAGTAATGGTGAACGGTTGTTTTCCAGACTGGAAAAAGGATTATAACGGGTTTCCCAGGGGTCGGTGTTAGGACCCTGCTTTTCTTGATTTATATTAATGACCTAGACTTGGGTGTACACAAATCTCCAACTTTGCAGATGACACAAAACTTGGAAGTATTGTGAACTGTGAGGAGCATAGTGTTAAACTTCAAAAGGACATAGACATGCTGGTGGAATGGGCAGCAAGTGGCAGATGAAATATAATGCAGAGAAATGTGAAGTGATTCATTTTGGTAGGAAGCATGAGGAGTGGCAATAGAAATTAAAGGATACAATTCAAAAGTGAGTGCAGAGGCAGAGGGACCTGGGGGTATATGTGCTGTAACACTCACATAAAGTACAGCGATTGAAACTACAAGAACTCAACCTGAAGAATTATAAAAATTGATTTTTCTTTTAAAAAAGTGAACAATGTGCTCCAAAATGGCTGCCAAAGGTCAAACGACCTGGCTTTGTATATTCAAACTGTCTACTGTCCAGTCCGAACAAAAGAATACATTCCAAGCAAAAATGTGTCAATTGCACCCATCCTAAACCATCAAGACACATTTTTGAATTGAATGGGTTCTTTTGGATCAAAGAAGGTGTGAAGTAGCCACATCCTGGACCAGTTCCAGTCACCACAGGGTGGAAAATTTCTGTCTCCCAACAGAGGCGAGATGTAAGAGACTTTTAGCTTTAAAGGTAGCTCTCTGGAGAGAGAGGGGGAGGGAGAGCCAGGAAGAAGCACCACCAAAGCTCACCCAACATGAGAGCTGGTAGAGAAATCCAATAAGCCAAAAGGAAGGCACCCTGCTGTGAATTCTACATTTCAACTTGTGCAGCAGAGAATTGGAAGTGATCCCCTGTCTTCAAACTGAACGTTCAGCCAACAGAAAAATCCAGAAACAAACCAGGCCTGCAACTAAAGAGAAAGTGACCTCCGAGAAAATACAACAGGTTTACAGTGAACTCTGAAACCCTACCTCCCTTCAAACCACTTACCCCATGTCCTCTCTGTCTCTTCGCGCGTGTGTGTGCAAGTGAATGCGTGAGTGGGTGCAGTTGGGACAATTTCGGGATAAGACATATTGCTCAATAAATAAAGCTACAAAAAAAACCTGTCACAGTCTGTTATTTGACAAATAAAACACAACGAGGTTAAAACCCAAGTAACAAAAACACTTGCTGCGGTCAGGTGGGAATTGAACAGTGGGAACCACCCGCGCCCCTCACCACATGGCTGCAACAGTGCACAAATCATAAAAGTTTGCAGGGCAGGTTGAGAAAGCAGTTAATAAAGCATACAGGATCCTGGGCTTTATAAATAGGAGCATAGAGAAAAAATGCAAGGACGTTATGATAAACCTAGCAACTGGGGCACCCAGACTAGCGATATTATGGTACTGGGACACCTGGACTGTGTGTATTACGGCAATGAGGGACCGAGACTGGCTGAATAATGGCACTCAGGCACCGAGACTGGATGTATTACAGCACTGGGGCACAAAGACTGGATGTATAATTTCACAGTTGCATTAGACTGGGTGTATTACAGCACTGGGGCACCGAGACTGTGTGTATTATGGTACTGGGTGTATTACAGTACTGGGGCATCATGAATGGGTGTATTACAGCACTGAGGCGCCGAGACTGGTGTATTATGGGACTGGGACTGGGTGTATTACGGTACTGGGATATTGTGACTGCGTGTATTACAGCACTGGGCCACCAAGACTGGGTATATTACGATACTGGGGCACCAAGACTGGGTATATTATGACACTGGGGCATTAGATTGGGCGTATTACAGTACTGTGGCATTTGACGAGGTGTATTACAGCACTAAGACATTAGACTGGATGTATTACAGTACTGGAGCATTAAACTGGGTGTATTGTGGTACTGGCTGATTAGACTGGGTGTATTACAGTACTGGGGCACTGGGTGTATTATGGCACTGGGGCATTAGACTGGTTGTATTGTGGCACTGAGATATTAAAATGGTGGTATTACGGTACTGGGGTATTAGACTGGGTGTATTACGATACTGGCTCATTGGACTGGGTGTATTATGATACTGGGGCACTGAGACTGGGTGTATTATGGCACTGGAGCATTCGACTGTGTGTATTACAGCACTGAGACATTAGACTGGATGTATTACAGTACTGCGATTTCCACCCTCAATTCCCTCAGTATCCTTGGATACATCTCATCTGGTCCTGAAGTTTTATCCACTTTAAGTACAGACAGCATAACTAATAATTCCTCTTTATCAATTTTAAATTTCTCGAGTGTCTGACTTCTCTCCTTTTTCAGCATTGCCTGGGTTGTATCTTCTTCCTTGGTAAAGACAGATGCAAATTATTCATTTAACACCTCAGCCATGCCCTCTGCCTCCATGTGTAAATCCCCTTTCTGGTCCCTAATCGTCCCCATTCCTCCTCTTACCACCCTTTTGCTATTTATATACCTATAGAAGACTTTGGGATTTCCTTTAATGCTAGCTGCCAGTCTCTTTTTATGATCTCTCTTTGCTTCTCTTATTTGCTTTTTCACTTCCCCTCTGGACCTTCTATATTCAGCCTGGTTCTCAATAGTATTTTCTACCTGACATCTGTCATATGCACCCTTTTCCTTCTTTATCTTAATCTATACCTCTTTTGTCATCCAGGGAGCTCTGGATTTGTTTGCCCTACTTTTCCCCTTTGAGGGAACATACCTTCACTGTGCCCGAACTATCTCTTCTTTGAAGGTAGCACATTGTTCATCTACCAGAACCAGGGGTCTCAGTCTCAGGGTATGGGATTTGCCATTTTGAACCGAGATGAGGTGAAATTTCTTCACTCAGAGGGTGGTGAACTTGTGGAATTCTCTACCGCAGAAGGCAGTGGAGGCCAAGTCATTAAATATATTCAAGAAGGAGATAGATATATTTCTTAATGCCAAAGGGATCAAGGGATATGTGTAGAAAGCAGGAACAGGGTACTGAATTAGACAATCAGCCATGATATTTTTTTGAATGGTGGAGCAGGCCCATAGGGCCGAATGGCCTACTCCTGCTCCTATTTTCTGTGTTTCTATGTTTACTGGTTTTCCTGCCAGCTTTTGATTCCAATTTATTTGCCCCAGCTTCATTCTTACCCCATTGAAGTTGGCCTTCCCCCAGTTAATTATTCTTACCCTGGATTGCTCTTTGTCCTTTTCCATAGTCAGCCTAAACCTTATGATACAATGATCACTATCCCCCAAATGTTTTCCTACTGTTACTTGATCTACTTGGCCCACCTCATTCCCAAGAACCAGGTCTAGCAGTGCCTCCTTTCTTGTTGGACTAGCAGCATACCGTTGTAGAAAATTTTCCTGAGCACACTCTAGGAACTCTTGCCCCTCACTGTCCTTTACACTACTATTATCCCAGTCTATGTTTGGATAATTAAAGTCCCGCATTATAACTACCCTATAATTTTTGCACCTCTCTGCAATTTCCTTGTAAATTTGTTCTTCCACGTCCTTCCCACTAGCTGGTGGCCTGTAGACAACACTGAGAAATGTAACCGCACATTTTTGTTCCTTAGCTCTAGCCAAATTGATTCTGTCCTCGACCCCTCTGGGACATCCTTTTTCTCCAGCACTGCAATGCTCTCCTTAATCAATACTGCCACCCCTCGCCCTGTTTTCCCTTTTCTATCTTTCCTGAACACCTTGTATCCAGGAATATTTAACACCCAGTCCTGCCCTTCATTGAGACAGGTCTCTATTATAGCCACAACATCATATTCCCACAAGGCAATCTGGAGCTCACCAATCTTATTAACATTATTCACATACATGCACATTAACCCTGATTTAGACTTTATTACTTTCTCCCTTTCTCTGACCCCACCTAATAACTTATTATTCCCTACTCTAGCGCTATCTATCACCTCCAGTATTCTGTGTACCTCGGTATTCCTCTCTGATACTTGCTCCTGGTTCCCACACCCCTGACAAGTTGCCAGTTTTGCTTCCCTACAAGCTGAGCTCCCTCTCAGGTTCCCATCCCCCGGACAACTTAGTTTAAACCCTTCCCAACAGCACTAGCAAATCTCCCTGCAAAGATATTCGTCCCAGTCCTGCTAAGATGCAACCCGTCCATCTTGTACAGGTCCCACCTGTCCCAGAACTGGTCCCAATGTCTCAGAAATCTGATGCCCTCTCTCCGACACCAATTCCTAAGCCGCATGTTTAATTGCCCAATTGTCCTATTCCTATGCTCACTTGCACGTGGGACTGGGAATAATCCTGAGATTACTGCTTTTGAGGTCCTGCATTTTTAATCTTCTGAGCTCCCTAAAATCTGCTTTCAGGACTTCCTCTCCCATTTTACCTGTGTCCTTGGTACCAATGTGGACCACAACCTGTTCACCCACCCCCAGAAGAATGTCCTGCAGCTGCTCCATGATATCCTTGACCCTGGCACCAGGGAGGCAACACACCATCCTGGAGTCACGTTTACTGCCATAGAATTGCCTGTCTGTTCCCCTAACTAACGAGTCCCCTATCCCTACTGTTCTTCCACTATTCTTCTTCCCCTCTTGTGCAGCTGAGCCACCTGTGATGCCACAAACTTGGTTCTGACTGCACTCCTCTGAGGAACCATCACCCTCACCATATCCAAAATGGAAAACCGATTAGTGAGTGAGATCACCTCAGGGGACTGCTGCACTACTTGCCTGGTTCTCTTTGACTGCCTGGTGGTAAAACATTCCCTCTCTGCCTGCGTTCTCCTAACCTGCGGTGTGACCACCTTCCTAACTGTGATATCCATATAGTCCTCCAACTCGCAGATGCACAACAATGACTCCAGCCCCTGCTCGAGTTCTGAAACCTGGAGGTCGAGCTTCTGCAGCCAGTGACATTTCCTGCAGATGTGTTTGTCTGGGATACATGGTGCATCCATGACTTCCCACATGCCACAGGGTGTACATTCCGCTCAGCAGAGCTGCCCTGGGTGATGGAAGCCCTACCTGCCAAGAACGGGGCATATTAATTTTGTCATCTGGAATATTAATTTTAAACTCCGACTGGACTGAAAACATGGCTGCACCTGCATTCTAACAGGACACTGGCTGGAAATATTTGCATTCTAAGAGACAGTTGCCTGGAGAAAACAATGGAACTGCTCCCTGATTCAATTAACCAAATGGATTTTGATCATAAGACATTGATTGTGTGAATGCCAGCATTCCAACCCCCTACTGAGGATGTCTACTAAGATTGAAAGAAGCCACAAAACTTGCCAGGTAGGTTGTCCTGAAAAAGAAGCTAGTCACATGACTGGCCTAGGTTTGGTTTAAATTGTATTCACAGAACAGTTTGGGTCAGACTGCAATTTGAAGACAAAAGAGAAGGAAGGTCTCTCCCTCTCTCACGAAAAGAAGAAACCGCAACTGGATTTCCAGAAGACAGAAAACCATTGAAACAAGTTTGAAAGAGTGCACTGAGCCCCAACAATACGGTAAAATTAAAGTACAACGCGAAGACTTTACATCGAACTCAAAAGACGCGAAATGAACTCCAGCTATTGCTTCAAACCTTTCCCCTTGATACTTTCTCCTTTTCTGTCTCTATCTACATGTGTGTTTATTGCGTCTGCATGCTAGCGTGGTTGCATTGCGTATTTTTAGCAGATTTAACCAAATTAGAATTTTAAGGTTAATAAGCTGACACCTTTCTTGTTTAAATCTAAGAAAACCTGTCTGGTTGATTTCTTTGCCATTACAATTGGAGAGCAGTGAACAAGGATTCACTGAGGGGAAGCTAAAAGCATGGTGTTTTAAAAATTAAACCCTGTTACGGTATGACCAGGGAAAGGCTGAGAGAGAACCCTGAGACCCCTTTCTCACCTGGTCGTAACAGAAATTTGGGGGCTAGCGTCCGGATTCAACCCACAGACAAACGAGAAAATTGGAGGTGGGAAGTCAAATTGATCCCAATCAAAAAAGAGAAAAGATTTCAATACAGGTTTTCTTGTGGTTGTGTATGCTAGAATACTAACAAGTCTGCAATTTAAGCGAGTAGCTCCCCAAGGCAGGGGGAAGTAACTTGGGATAACTTATAAACACTGTCTATGGAAGAGTTGAGAAAAATGGCTGAGCAGTGTGGGATCACTGTCCGTGCCAAGGCTAGAAAGTCTGAAATCATAAGACTTGTGGCCAACCATTTTTCCCTTGAATCTGAAGAAGCAGAAACAGGGTTAGAAATAGACTCCGACAGGGTATTGCTAGCAATGATACAATTGGAACAGAGGAAACTTGAATTAAAAGTCAGGGAAAGAGAAAGAGCCTTCTAGAAGGAACATGAAGAGAGAGACAGGAGAAAGAAAAAAAAGAGAGAGAGAGAGAGAGAGAGAAAGAACCTTCCAGAAGGAATGCAAGGAGAGAGAGCTGAGGTGGCTTGAGTTAACTAGGGGGCGACATAGTAACCCCAGTGAAAGCATGGCCAATATGGAGGATCGCAATTTAGGGATGGGTACAGAATTGTTAAAATCTACTCAACTGATCCCAAAATTCAATGAGGGAGACATGGAAGCATTTTTTGTATCTTTTGAAAAACTCGCAAGGCAGTTAAAGTGGCCAGCTGAGGCTTGGACTCTCCTGCTACAAAGCAAGTTAACAGGAAATGCCCATGAGGTTTATTCCCTGTTGCCAGATAAGAGTTCATCAAATTATGAACTGACAAAAATTACTATCTTCGGGGCATGTGAGCAAGTACCGGAAACCTATCACCAAAAGTTTAGAACCCTCAAGAAGCAAGCTGATCAAACTTACTTGGAGTTTGAGAGAAGAAAGCAGCTAGCTTTTGGCCAGTGCTGAGGGCTCTTAAAGTGCAGCCCAGCTATGAAAATCTCAGAGAGGTAATTTTGTTCAAGGAATTTAAAAATTCTCTCCCACTCTCCATAAAGAAACATGTAGAGGAACAAAAGGTTCATAGAGCCAGGGAAGCCGCAGTTCTGGCTGATGGGTTTGCTCTCATCTATAAGTCAGTTCCCCATAGGAAAACTTTTCCTGGCCACCCCCACAAATAGCAGTCCTGGTAGAGAGAGAAAAGCAGGAGAAACAGGGGGCCCTCCTCCAGCCAAAAAGGAAGATGCTGTAAGTAGGAGTGAGACCCAGAGACCTGTGTGCTTCCATTGTAATAATGCAGGTCATCTCAGAGCTGACTGCTGGAAACTATGGGGAAAACCTGTAGGGTTAATCAGGGCATACCCGCTCAGTGAAGGAGAAAGGACCCTGATGGAAAGCACAGCTGAACAAGCTGTGGCTTTAATTGCAGCAGTAGTAAGACCCAGGAAACGTACTGCTGTAGGTGCAGAAAAATTTAATAGGATTCCTGAAGGTTATCAGGATTTTGTGTCTGAAGAGAGAGTAACCCCATAGCCCTTGAGTGGGGCAAGAAAGCCCACAGTAATCCTCAGGGATACAGGGGCCACTGGATCCCTTTTGCTGGGAAAAGGCATGGCCTTTCCCCCAGAGAGTGCAATAAGTACCAGAAAGATGGTGAATGGTATTGGAGGGCAGTGTATGCCTGAACCTTTACGTCATATGCACTTGGGGTGCGACCTAGTTTCGGGACCGGTGACAGTAGGGATTATCTCTAGTTTGCCTGTGGACGGGGTTGACCTGCTCCTAGGTAATGATCTGGTGGGGCTGAAGGTGGTAGCTTCCCCAGTAGTGAAAGAGAGACTGCAGGAGGTCAGAGAGACAGGGCAGTGGCAGGAGACAGTCCCCTGCAGTTCCCCTGATTGTGCAGTGAATCAGGCTATGATCAAACCAGCTCCCCTGGAGGGTTCTGAATTGGCACAGCAGGCAGATAACCATGAGGTCTATCTGTCTGAAACTTTCTTTGGAAGGTTAGAGGACTCAGGGAATGGATGAAACGAGTCTTCCCTAGCTGAGGTTCAGCGAGCCGACTCAGTACTGAAAGAGTTAGCACAGGCTGCCCAGTCTGAAATTGAAGCAGTGGGAGTCCCTGATTACTATTTAAAGAATGAGGTACTGATGAGAAAATGGAGTTCTCCTCACAGACCTGAGGACAAAGAGTGGACAGTGGTGCGCCAGTTAGTGTGCCGCAGAGGTCCTGGAGAGAAATATTAAGAATGACCAAAGAGTGGCTGTACATGTCGGTATACAAAAAAAAACAAAGCCCGTATAAGACAGCAGCTTGGCTGGCCAAACCTCCACAAAGATGAGGTGCAGTACTGTAGGAGTTGCCACATGTGCCAGGTTGAGGGGAAACCCCAACCTACAGTGAAATCTTCACCCATATGTCCTGTATCGGTGTTTGGATGACCCTCCAGCAGAGACCTCGCGAACTGTAAGAGACCCCTGTCGAAAACAAAGGGGACAGGCAGGCACAAGGCTGGCAAAAAGTTAGAGAGGAAAGGGGAAAAGGGACAAAGAAGACAGCTTAAAAGGAGATCCGAGAGGATTTCCAGATGAAACCCCCTACTGTCCGGTCAGCCAACCCCGAAATGTGCGAAAAATTAGAACCTACATCTTCCTATCTAAATGCAGACACCAGAAGCATCCCATCAGAGTTGGTAACAGCATTTACAGAATCCTGCAGAGACAAAGAAAGTCCTCAAGAGGGCAGAGAAACCGTGAGAGTGATGCCTCACCTAGTCGAAGTATCGCAGAGGACTGCAGTAGAATCTGGACAAATATCTGCAAGCAGGAGTGTCCCAGAGGACAAAGGGAAGATTAGCAAATAATCCTCCCACACAGTCAGCAGAAAAGGGAACCCTAAGGTGAAAAGCCCTTGCATGACTAATCAAAGCACTGAAAGAGAGTTCAGAATGGATCCACCCACTACTGACTCATGAACAGAACTCCAACCTAGGGCTTATTAAATCTAACCCTCCCCCTGCAGACCTCAACAGGAACAAAGACACCCGAGGCAGTCATGGAAATGTGCAAACTGCAAACCTCCTCAGAAATCACATGTTGACTGGGATGCCCATTCCCAAACCATTGCAGGCTGATAGAGAAGAAACTTCAAACCCCTTTGGGGCAACACATAGCTAGACCCACCATAAGGGAAAAGGGGCAGTTTAAAACAGCACTGCTACAAAGGAAAGACAGGTGGTAACAAGTTTTAGAATTTCTCAATGAATGAGAGAAATGCATGTGTGTTTTCCTGTACTTACTCTGCTCTCTATTCTCTTTTAACGAAATGCTTTTCTAAAACTTGCATTTCATTCTGCTGGGTGTGGAGGTGTGATGGAAACCCCACCTGCCAAGAATGGGGCATATTAATTTTGTCATCTGGAACATTAATTTTAAACTCCTAATGGACTAAAAACATGGCTGCACCTGCATTCTAACATGACAGTGGCTGGAAATATTTGCATTCTAAGAATTTTTGTTCGAATTCTGTTCACACAACAGTTTGGGTCAGACTGCAATTTGAAGACAAAAGAGAAAGAAGCATGGGTGGCACAGTGGCGCAGTGGTTAGCACCGCAGCCTCACAGCTCCAGGGACCCGGGTTCGATTCCGGGTACTGTCTGTGTGGAGTTTGCAAGTTCTCCCTGTGTTTGCGTGGGTTTTCTCCGGGTGCTCCGGTTTCCTCCCACAAGCCAAAAGACTTGCAGGTTGATAGGTAAATTGGCCATTATAAATTGTCACTAGTATAGGTAGGTGGTAGGGAAATATAGGGACAGGTGGGGATGTTTGGTAGGAATATGGGATTAGTGTAGGATTAGTATAAATGGGTGGTTGATGTTCGGCACAGACTCGGTGGGCTGAAGGGCCTGTTTCAGTGCTGTATCTCTAATCTAAAGGTCTCTCCCTCTCTCATGAAAAGAAGAAACTGTAACTGGATTTCCAGAAGACAGAAAACCATCGAAACAAGTTTGAAAGAGTGTACTGGGCCCAAATGAGATGGCAAGATTTAACTGCAACGCAAAGACTTCACATCGAATCAAAAGACAGTAAATGAACTCCAGCTATTGCTTCAAACCTTTCCCCTTGATTCTTTCTCCTGTTCTGTCACTATCTGTGTGTATATTTATCGCGTGTGCAATCTCGCATGGTGGCACTGTACATTTTTAGTAGTTTTAACTGAATTAGAGTTTTAAGGTTAATAAGCTGACACTTTTCTTGTTTAAATCTAAGAAAACCTGTCTGGTTGATTTATTTATGGGCGGCACAGTGGCGCAGTGGTTAGCACCGAAGCCTCACAGCTCCAGGGACCCGGGTTCGATTCTGGGTACTGCCTGTGCGGAGTTTGCAAGTTCTCCCTGTGTCTGCGTGGGTTTCCTCCGGGTGCTCCGGTTTCCTCCCACATGCCAAAGACTTGCAGGTTGATAGGTTAATTGGCCATTATAAATTGCCCCTAGTATAGGTAGGTGGTAGGGAAATATATAGGGACAGGTGGGGATGTGATAGGAATACGGGATTAGTGTAGGATTAGTATAAATGGGTGGTTGATGGTCGGCACAGACTTGGTGGGCCGAAGGGCCTGTTTAAGTGCTGTATCTCTAAAACTAAACTACAATTGGAGAGCAGTGAACAAGGATTCACTGAGGGGAAGCTAAAAACATGGTGTTTTAAAAATTAAACCCTGTTACGGTCAAACCAGGAAAAGGCTGAGAGGGAACCCCTAGACCCCTTTCTCACCTGGTTGTAACACCTGCCAATCCTTAACTTTACAGACTATTTATTATAAGTAGAATAGCTTACGAGTTACTCACCGACCAGCTCTTTCCATGCACCAAAGCAAGAACTAAATGCTGGAGGTTAAAGAAGTAGAAAAAAAATGTGGAAAAATGGAGCACCTCCACCCCCTTCACCGAATTGCCACTCACCAATCTCGAATCTCCACATTCAGCTTGTATTTTCTGCACACCGTTTGTAAGCTGCACCCAGACCTCTGTATTTATACCTTTTGAAGCTGAAACTGCATAGACTGGGTGTATTACAGCACCGGGACACCTGGGGGTGTATTACGGCACTGGGGCATTAGACTGGGTATATTATGGCACTGGGGTACTGGGGCACTTGCACTGGGTGTATTACGACACTGGGGCATTAGACTGGGGGTATTACGGTACTAGGGCACCTGCACTGGATGTATACGGTACTGGGGCATTATACTGGGTGTACAACGGTACTGGGCAGCTGCACTGGATGTATTACGGTCTGGGGCATTATACTGGGTGTATTACGGTATGGCGGCACCTGCACTGGATGTATTACGGTATGAGGCACCTGCACTGGATGTATTACGGTATGAGGCACCTGCACTGGCTGTATTACGGTATGAGGCACCTGCACTGGATGTATTACGGTATGAGGCACCTGCACTGGCTGTATTACGGTGGTCGGACGGATGTGACTGGTGACCTTGCTGAGCCAGCGGAGTGACCAGAGCTCCATTGACAGTATGTACCGGTGTGTGGCTCGGAGTGCGGTGGCCGCGCTGTGGGGGGCAGCTCCCCCGGTATTGAGGTAAGAGAGCGCGGGGAGAAAGCCGGGCTTCAGGTTAAAAGTGAGGTGAGGGTGAGAAGGAAGCTTTAAGCAGACCGCTGGGTGTTCTCTGAATAGAAAGCCTTTCTGTCTGGCTGGTTCAATCATCGCCTTTCCACAGTGACCGCTCTTGGGGCCAGATTGTAAAAATAACTTAATTATAAATTTGAGGAGCCAGACACAGTTAAAATTCATTTGGAAATGTGGTTGTAAGGGAATGTTGCCATAGTGACAGGAGTAGGCCATTCAACCCCTCCAACCTGTTCCACATTACTGTATCAAGACTGATCTGTACCTTATTTCCATTAACCTGCTTTGATTCATATTCCTTCATACTTACCTAATAAAAAAAATCAATTTCAGTCTTTAAAATGTCAATCAGATCCCTTTGGGAGAGCTAGTTCCAGATTGCCAGCAGTATTTATATGACGAAAGTGCTTCCTGATTTCACTCCTAAATGACCTATCTCTAATTTTGGGCATTCTGCCCTCTTGTTCTAGATTTCCCCACCAGAGGGAATAGTTTCAGCTGGGCTGAATCTCTAACATTTTATATAAGAAATAACTTCCATTTATGAGGTGCCTTTCACCACCTCTGCATGTTGCAAAGTGCTTTACAGCCATAATTTTACAACTCTTGACTTGAGGGAAAAAAAATCAAAAAGTGAGTCAGAGTGTTATCACAATCAACAGGAAGCGGGGAAACAAAGAAGTGAGTTTCATTTAATCTAAATTAATCAACTATCAAGTAAGACTTGAGTGATTCTTTAGTATAAAAACTAAAAATTAAAGCCAGTTTGATAATTTGCCTTATTAAAATCTGCTCAATTAATCAATCAGATTTAGGGGATAAATTTTTTAAAAATTAAATAATAGGGGAAAGGCACACTAAAGAAGTCTGAATTTTTCAGTAAATTAAAATCTAAGGCTATTAGACAATGAGTTAAGTAAAACATTTTGGTTAACCTCCTGATAAAATAAAGTGACGTTAGCACGGGAAAGGCAGCTGATTGGTGAGTTTTCTTTTATTTCACAGAATGGTTACAGCACAGAAGGAGGCCATTCAGCCCATCGTGTCTGCACCAACTCTCCGAAAGAGCAGTTTACCTAGTGCCACTCCCTGGCCTTCTCCCCATAGCTCTGCACATTCTTCCTTTTTAGGTAACAATCCAATTCCCTGTTGAATGCCTCGATTGAACCACTCTCTCAGGCAGTGCATTCCAGATCCAAACCACTCGCTGCGTGGAAAAGCTTTTTCTCATGTCACTACTGTTCCATTTATTATTTACTTTAAATCTGTGCCCTCTTGTTCTTGATCCCTCCACCAATGGGAACAGTTCTTCCCCTATCTACCCTGTCCAGACACCTCATGATTTTGAACACCTCTATCAAATCTCCCCTCAACCTTCTCCACCAAAGAACACAGTCTGAACTTCACTAATCTATCCACATAGCTGAAGTTGCTCATACCTGGAACCATCTTCGTGAACCTTTTCTGTACTTTCTCCAATGCCTTCACATCTTTCTTAAAGTGTGGCACCCAGAACTGGACACACTACTCCAGTTGAGACCGAATCAGTGTTCGACATAAGTTTAACATAACTTCCTTGCTTTTATACTCTATGCCCCTATTAATGAAACCTAGGATGCTGTATGTTAACTGCTCTCTCAGCCTGTCCTGACCCATTCAATGTCAGTCGTAATGTTTAATAGTCCAATAAACAGAGTCATAGCAGGGCAGCTCGGGCCCGTGGAGTGCGCATCCTGTTCCATGTGGAAATGCCGAGACACTTCTCCTATCCTGGGCAGCTGCATGTGTTGGAAGTGTTGGCAGCTGCAGCAGCTCGAACTACGGGTTTCAGAGCTTGAGCAGCAGCTGGTGTCACTACGGTGCCTCTGTGAGGCTGAGAATTTCATGGATAGCACGTCTATAGATGTGGTCACCCTGCAGTTTGAGGGAATGGGTGGCTGCCAGGCAGTGAAGAAGGACCAGCCAAGTATTGCAGGAGTCCCCTGAATGTATCTTACTCACCAACCAGTATTCAGTTCTGAATACTGATGAGAGTAATGGTTCCTCTGGGGTGTGCAGTTAGCGTCTAGTCCATGGCACCATGGCTGGCTCAGCTGTACAGGGAGGCAGGAGGAAAATTGAAAAGCAATAGAGATAGAGGATTTGATAGGGGAACAGACAGGCATTTCTGCGGCAGCAGTCGTGACTCCAGAATGGTATGTTGCCTCCCTGGTGCCCAGGTCAAGGATGTCACTGAGCAGCTTCAGAGCACCCTGGGGTGGTGGGGGGGGGGGGGGGGGGCGGGGAGTAGAATGTGAACAGCCAGTGTTTATGGTCCACATCAGTACCAATGATATAGGTAGAAAGAGGGATGGGGTCCTGTAGGCAGAGTTTAGTGAACTAGGAATAAAACAAGTAAGCAGGACCTCAAAGGTAGTAATCTCCAGATTAATCTGAGTGTTACGACCAAGGCAGGAGAAATGCACTGTTAATTCAGTCCCACTTCTCCACATGTCATAGCATATCAAGTACAGTTTCCCACCAACTGAAGAATAGGCAAATTAAACACTTTATTTGTCCCCCAGAATAAAGCACTCGAAACCATGTTTCTTTAAACAACAACATTAACTATTTAAATAAAAGCAAAATACTGCAGATGCTAGAAATCTGAAATAAAAACAAATGGTGGAAATACTCAGCAGGTCTGGAAACATCTGTGCAGAGAGAAGCAGAGTTAATGTTTTAGGTGAGAGACCCTTCTTCAGAACATTAACTATTTATTAGAAAAGAAATAATAAGTCTTAACTTCTTTGGCTTCCTTGTCCGAGAGACAATGGGTAAGCGCCTGGAGGTGGTCAGTGGTTTGTGCAGCAGCGCCTGGAGTGGCTATAAAGGCCAATTCTAGAGTGACAGACTCTTCCACAGGTGCTGCAGATAAAATTGGTTGTTGGGGCTGTTACACAGTTGGCTCTCTCCTTGCGCTTCTGTCTTTTTTCCTGCCAACTGCTAAGTCTCTTCGACTCGCCACGCTTTTATGGTTGCCGGCCAGCTCTGGCGATCGCTGGCAACTGACTCCCACGACTTGTGATCAATGTCACAGGACTTCATGTCGCGTTTGCAGACGTCTTTAAAGGGGAGCCATTGACGGCCGGTGGGTCTGGTACCAGTGACGAGCTCGCTGTACAATGTGTCCTTGGGGATCCTGCCATCTTTCATGCGGCTCACATGGCCAAGCCATCTCAGGCGCCGCTGGCTTAGTAAGGTGTATATGCTGGGGATGTTGGCCGCCTCGAGGACTTCTGTGTTGGAGATACAGTCCTGCCACCTGATGCCAAGGATTCACCGGAGGCAGCGAAAATGGAATGAATTGAGACGTCGCTCTTGGCTGACGTACGTTGTTCAGGCCTCGCTGCCGTAGAGCAAGGTACTGAGGGCACAGACTTGATACACTTGGACTTTTGTGTTCTGAGTCAGTGCGCCATTTTCCCACACTCTCTTGGCCAGTCTGGACATAGCAGAGGAAGCCTTTCCCATGCGCTTGTTTAATTCTGCATCGAGAGACAGGTTACTGGTGATAGTTGAGCCTAGGTAGGTGAACTCTTGAACCACTTCCAGAGTGTCGTCGCCGATATTGATAGATGGGGCATTTCTGACATCCTGTCCCATGATGTTCGTTTTCTTGAGGCTGATGGTTAGGCCAAATTCATTGCAGGCAGCCGCAAACCTGATGATGAGTCTCTGCAGACACTCTTCAGTGTGAGATGTTAATGCAGCATCGTCAGCAAAGAGGAGTTCCCTGATGAGGACTTTCCGTACTTTGGTCTTCGCTTTTAGACAGGCAAGGTTGAACAACCTGCCACCTGATCTTGTGAGGAGGAAAATTCCTTCTTCTGAGGACTTGAACGCATGTGAGAGCAGCAGGGAGAAGAAGATCCCAAACAGTGTAGGTGCGAGAACACAGCCCTGTTCCACACCACTCAGGATAGGAAAGGGGTCTGATGAGGCGCCGCTATGCTGAATTGTGCCTTTCATATTGTCATGTAATGAGGTGATGACAATATGAAAGGCACAATTCAGCATAGCGGCGCCTCATCAGACCCCTCTGGTGGCTTTGGTGGGCATCCAATCTTTTCTAGTAGTCTGAAGAGACCAATTCTGCTGACTAGGTCAAAGGCTTTGGTGAGATCAATGAAAACAACGTAGAGGGGCATCTGTTGTTCACGGCATTTCTCCTGTAGCTGGCGAAGGGAGAACAGCATGTCAATGGTGGTTCTCTCTGCTCGAAAGCCACACTGTGCCTCAGGTTAGACACGCTCAGCCAGCTTCTGGAGTCTGTTTAAAGCGACACGAGCGAAGACTTTCCCCACTATGCTGAGCAGGGAGATTCCACGGTAGTTGTTGCAGTCACCGCGGTGACCCCTGTTCTTATAGAGGGTGATGATATTGGCATCGCGCATGTCCTGTGGTACTGCTCCCTCATCCCAGCACAGGCAAAGCAGTTCGTGCAGAGCTGAAAATATAGCAGGCTTGGCACTCTTGATGATTTCAGGGGTAATGCCGTCCTTCCCGGGGCTTTTCCGCTGGCTAGAGAATCAATGGCATCACTGAGTTCTGATTTCGTTGGCTGTACGTCCAGCTCATCCATGACTGGCAGAGACAGGGTTGCATTGAGGGCGGTCTCAGTGACAACATTTTTCCTGGAGTACAGTTCTAGGTAGTGTTCTCCCCAGTGGTCCATTTGCTTGTGAGTGATTGTGTCCCCTGATTTAGATTTGAAGGGGGAAATCTTCTTGACGGTTGGCCCAAAAGCTCTCTTCATGCCATCATACATCCCTCTGATATTTCCTGTGTCAGAGACCAGCTGAATATGACTGCATTGGTGTTGCCAGTAGTCATTTGCGCAGCGCCTGGCTGTTCTTTGTGCAGCGCTTCTGGCAGCTTTAAGTGCTACGGATGTTAACTCGCTGGGGGCTTTCTTGTAGTTCAGCAAGTCTTAACTACTAATGAGAAATCTATATATGTGGAAAACTCCTTATTTCCTAGACCCTCATGCACACACACATACATTCAAAAAAACCAGTTAACCGGGGAAAAAGGATTTTTTGTTTTACAGCTGTTTCCTAGGAATTAAAAGGAAAAAATAAAATTATTGAGTTTATCAATCAGGACGGTGAACTGTACCAGAGTCGAATAGTCAGATGCCACTTGAAGTCTCTCCAGGCAAGGTTGGTGAACAGTCTGTGATGGGTAGGTGTTCAAGGCATTTGTCTGCAGCAGGCGTCACACAGGTCTTTCGGTAGAGGTGCAGCAACCAGTCTGCTCAGGAGTCGCAGCAGCAACACAGCAGTAGAAGCTTTCTGCAGGTTCCAGGGTTTCCCAAAACACAGGAGGCAACAGGAACCACTCTGAAGGCAAGGATTCTTCAAAGACTGGAGACAGTAGGAATCTGCTACTTCTGACGTACAGGGGTTTCTTCTCTGAAAAGCAGTCTTCCTCTACAGAGAGAAGTAACTTTTTTTTTCCTGGGTCGTCTTCTCTCTCCAGGCAGATCACAGCTACATTTCAAATGCAGGATTTCTTTTTCAAGAGAGGAAAGTCTTCTTTACAGAGAGAGAGGTATTTTTCTTCAGTCTCCAGGTAGTTCACAGCCAGATTTCAAACTACCTGCGCCTTGTCCAACTCACTGGTCTTTTTCATAATCCAAAAGTGAAACTTAACTTCAGCAATCAAGTCACATAAATCTTGACCTGTCATTCCACTGCTGAGTTGTTTGGAAACAGGTGCCTTGCAGTCTGTCTATTTCACTCAGATCAAACCCACCAAGTTTCAGCAATCAATGTCCACAGAGAAAAATCCTTTCCTCAGTTTTTAAAAACACACAGAATTCTAAAAGAAAACTCTTGTAACCGCCAGTACCATGTGCAAGTGGGTATATAATTGGGAGGATAAAGCAGATGAAAGCGTGACTGGAGAGATGGTGCAGGAGGAAGGGGAATTCTTGGGATATTGGAACTGGTTCTGAGGGAGATGGGACCTGTACAGACTGGACAGGTTATAGCTGAACAAAGCCAGAAACAATGTCCTTGGAAGGCGAATTGCTGGTGCTATTGGGGAGAGTTTATACTAACTTGGCAGAGGTGTGGGAACTAGGAGGTAATATTAGAGGAAAAACAAGGTGCACAGAGAATTGGGAGAGACAGCTAGCACTAGAGTAGGAAATAGTATGGTATTTGGTGGGGTAAGAGTAAAATGGAATGTAATAATGTCTTACTTAGGTTTACTGTGCATTTATGTAAACGGAGTGTGATAAATAAGGTTGGTGAGCTGCAAGCACAGATAGGTGAACGAGATGCACTCGGGACTCCTACACTAGCCTGGTCCTCCTTGATTGCCTGGCAGTCACCCAGGAAAGATAGGAAAGGAGGAGGGTTGGCTGTATTGATTAAGGAGAATATTACAGTGCTGACGAGAGAGGATGTCCTAGAAGGATCAAGGACAGAATCTGTTTGGTTAGAGCTAAGAAACAATAAAGGTGCATTGCTGGGTGTATTCTATCGGCCACCAACTATTGGGAAGGATATAGAGAAACAAATTTGCGGGGAAATTAACAGAGGTGCAAGAATTATAGAGTAGTTATAATCGGGAACTTTAATTAACCTAATATAGACTGGAATAGTAATAGTGTAAAGGGCAGAGAGGGGCAAGAGTTTCTAGAGTGTGTTCAGGAGGATTTGCTACATCAGTATATTTACAGTCCAATGATAAAGGAGGCATTGCTGGATCTGGTTCTGGGGAATGAGGTGGGTCAGTTGGATCAAGTGACAGCAGGAGAACATTTAGAGGACAGTGACCATAGTATCATACAGTTTAGGTTGGCTATGACAAAGGACAAGGAGCAATCTAGAGTAAAGATAATTAATTGTGGGAGGGCCAACTTCAATGGAGTGAGAATGGATCTGGCCAAAGTAAATTGTAATCAAAGATTGGCAGGCAAAACTGTAACCGAGCAATGGGCTGCGTTTAAAGAGGAGCTAGTTCAGGTACAGTCAAAGTACATTCCTACGAGGGGGAAAGGTAGGGCAAAGAGGTCCAGAGCTCCCTGCATGATGAAAGCGATAGAGAGTAAGATGAAGCAGAAAAAAGGTGCATTTGACAAATGTCAGGTGGCTAATACAATTGAGGATCTACCTGAATATAGAAGGTTCAGAGGGGAAGTGAAAAAAATGAGAAGCAAAGAGAGAATATGAGAGATGACGGCTAACATAAAAGGAAATCTAAAAGTCTTCTATAGGTATATAAATAGTAAAAGGGTGGAAACAGGAGGAATGGGGCTGATTAGGGACCTAAGCGGGCATTTACACGGCGGCAGGGGGCATGGCTGAGGTACTAAGTGAGTACTTTGCATCTGTCTTTACCAAGGAAGAGATGCTGCCCAGTTATGGTGAAAAAGGAGGCAGTGAAGACACTGGATAGGCTAAAAATTGATAAAGAGGAAGTACTGGATAGGCTAGATGTACTTAAATTGATAAGTCACCAGGACTAGATGAGATGCATCCGAGGATACGGAGGGAAGTAAGGATGGAAATAGCGGAGGCGCTGGCCATAATCTTCCAATTCTTCTTAGATACAGGGTTGGTGCCAAAGGACTGGAGAATTGCAAATGTTAACACTGTTACGATCAGGTGAGGAGCAGTCCAAGGGCTCCCCTCTTGTCCCTCTCCTTGTTCAACCACAACAAGGTTTATTTCTTTTTTAAAATGGATATGCTTGCCAATTCAGTGAGTGGTTAACTGTTTACGTGCTATGATTATAAAAGAACCAATCAGACAGGTTTTCTTGAGTTTAACAAAAAGAGATTAGCTTTATTGTAATTAGAACAAAGAACAAAGAACAAAGATAATTACAGCACAGGAACAGGCCCTTCGGCCCTCCAAGCCTGCGCCGATCCAGATCCTCTCTCTAAACATGTCGCCTATTTTCTAAGGTTCTGTATCACTTTTCTTCCTGCCCATTCATGTATCTGTCTAGATACATCTTAAAAGACTCCATCGTGCCCGCATCTACCACCTCCGCTGGCAATGCGTTCCAGGTGCCCACCACCCTCTGCGTAAAGAACTTTCCACGCATATCCCCCCTAAACTTTTCCCCTTTCACTTTGAACTCGTGTCCTCTAGTAATTGAAACCCCCACTCTGGGAAAAAGCCTCTTGCTATCCACCCTGTCTATACCTCTCATGATTTTGTACACCTCAATCAGGTCCCCCCTCAACCTCCGTCTTTCTAATGAAAATAATCCTAATCTGCTCAACCTCTCTTCATAGCTAGCGCCCTCCATACCAGGCAACATCCTGGTGAACCTCCTCTGCACCCTCTCCAAAGCATCCACATCCTTTTGATAATGTGGCGACCAGAACTGTACGCAGTATTCCAAATGTGGCCGAACCAAAGTCCTATACAACTGTAACATGACCTACCAACTCTTGTACTCAATGCCCCGTCCGATGAAGGAAAGCATGCCGTATGCCTTCTTGACCACTCTATTTACCTGCGTTGCCACCTTCAGGGAACAGTGGACCTGAACACCCAAATCTCTCTGGACATCAATTTTCCCCATGACTTTTCCATTTACTGTATAGTTCACTCTTGAATTGGATCTTCCAAAATGCATCACCTCGCATTTGCCCTGATTGAACTCCATCTGCCATTTCTCTGCCCAACTCTCCAATCTATCTATATTCTGCTGTATTCTCTGACAGTCCCCTTCACTATCTGCTACTCCACCAATCTTAGTGTCGTCTGCAAATTTGCTAATCAGTCCACCTATACTTTCCTCCAAATCATTAATGTATATCACAAACAACAGTGGTCCCAGCACGGATCCCTGTGGAACACCACTGGTCACACGTCTCCATTTTGAGAAACTCCCTTCTACTGCTACTCTCTGTCTCCTGTTGCCCAGCCAGTTCTTTATCCATCTAGCTAGTACACCTTGGACCCCAAGCGCCTTCACTTTCTCCATCAGCCTGCCATGGGGAACCTTATCAAACGCCTTACTGAAGTCCATGTATATGACATCGACAGCCCTTCCCTCATCAATCAACTTTGTCACTTCCTCAAAGAATTCTATTAAGTTGGTAAGACATGACCTTCCCTGCACAAAACCATGTTGCCTATCACTGATGAGCCCATTTTCTTCCAAATGGGAATAGATCCTATCCCTCATTATCTTCTCCAGCAGCTTCCCTACCACTGACGTCAGGCTCACCGGTCTATAATTACCTGGATTATCCCTGCTACCCTTCTTAAACAAGGGGACAACATTAGCAATTCTCCAGTCCTCCGGGACCTCACCCGTGTTTAAGGATGCTGCAAAGATATCTGTTAAGGCCCCAGCTATTTCCTCTCTCGCTTCCCTCAGTAACCTGGGATAGATCCCATCCGGACCTGGGGACTTGTCCACCTTAATGCCCTTTAGAATACCCAACACTTCCTCCCTCCTTATGCCGACTTGACCTAGAGTAATCAAACATCTGTTCCTAACCTCAACATCCGTCATGTCCCTCTCCTCGGTGAATACCGATGCAAAGTACTCGTTTAGAATCTCACCCATTTTCTCTGAGTCCAAGCATAACATTCCTGCTTTGTCCTTTAGTGGGCCAATCCTTTCTCTAGTTACCCTCTTTCTCCTTATATATGAATAAAAGGCTTTGGGATTTTCCTTAACCCTGTTTGCTAAAGATATTTCATGACCCCTTTTAGCCCTCTTAATTCCTCGTTTCAGATTGGTCCTACATTCCCGATATTCTTTCAAAGCTTCGTCTTTCATCAGCCGCCTAGACCTTATGTATGCTTCCTTTTTCCTCTTAGCTAGTCTCACAATTTCACCTGTCATCCATGGTTCCCTAATCTTGCCATTTCTGTCCCTCATTTTCACAGGAAAATGTCTCTCCTGCACGCTAATCAACCTCTCTTTAAAAGCCTCCCACATATCACATGTGGATTTACCTTCAAACAGCTGCTCCCAATCTACATTTCCCAGCTCCTGCCGAATTTTGGTGTAGTTGGCCTTCCCCCAATTTAGCACTCTCCCTTTTGGACCACTCTCGTCTTTGTCCATGAGTATTTTAAAGCTTACGGAATTGTGATCACTATTCCCAAAGTAGTCCCCTACTGAAACTTCAACAACCTGGCCGGGCTCATTCCCCAACACCAGGTCCAGTATGGCCCCTTCCCGAGTTGGACTATTTACATACTGCTCTAGAAAACCCTCCTGGATGCTCCTTACAAATTCTGCTCCATCTGGACCTCTAACACTAAGCGAATCCCAGTCAATGTTGGGAAAATTAAAATCTCCTATCACCACCACCCTGTTGCTCCTACATCTTTCCATAATCTGTTTACATATTTGTACCTCTATCTCACGCTCGCTGTTGGGAGGCCTGTAGTACAGCCCCAACATTGTTACCGCACCCTTCCTATTTCTGAGTTCTGTCCATATTGCCTCACTGCTCGAGTCCTCCATAGTGCCCTCCTTCAGCACAGCTGTGATATCCTCTTTGACCAGTAATGCAACTCCTCCACCCCTTTTACCTCCCTCTCTATCCCGCCTGAAGCATCGATATCCTGGGATATTTAGTTGCCAATCATGCCCTTCCCTCAACCAAGTCTCAGTAATAGCAATAACATCATACTCCCAGGTACTAATCCAAGCCCTAAGTTCATCTGCCTTACCTACTACACTTCTTGCATTAAAACAAATGCACCTCAGACCACCAGTCCCTTTATATTCATCATCTGCTCCCTGCCTGCTCTTCCCCTTAGTCACACTGACTTCATTATCTAGTTCCTTACAGGCTTTTGTTACTACCTCCTTACTGTCAACTGACCTCAATTGGTTCCCATCCCCCTGCCACATTAGTTTAAACCCTCCCCAACAGCGTTAGCAAAAGCACCTCCAAGGACATTGGTTCCAGTCCGGCCCAGGTGTAGACCGTCCAATTTGTAATAGTCCCACCTCCCCCAGAACCGGTCCCAATGTCCCAAAAATCTGAACCCCTCCTTCCTGCACCATCTCTCAAGCCACGCATTCATCCTGACTATTCTTTCATTTTTACTCTGACTATCACGTGGCACTGGTAGTAATCCTGAGATTACTACCTTTGAGGTCCTACTTTTTAACTTGGCTCCTAACTCCCTAAACTCTGCATGTAGGACCTCATCCCGTTTTTTACCTATATCATTAGTGCCTATGTGCACAATGACAACTGGCTGTTCACCCTCCCCCTTTAGAATGTTCTGCAGCCGATCTGAGACGTCCCTGACCCGTGCACCTGGGAGGCAACATACCATTCGGGAGCCTCGTTTTCGACCACAGAACCGCCTATCTACTCCCCTTACAATCGAATCCCCTACGACTATAGCCCTTCCACTCTTTTTCCCGCCCTTCGGAACAGCAGAGCCAGCCACGGTGCCATGGACCTGGCTCCTGCTGCCTTCCCCTGGTGAGCCATCTCCCTCAACAGTATCCAAAACGGTATACTTGTTTTGGAGGGAGATGACCACAGGGGACTCCTGCGCTGCCTTCCTGCTCTTTCTCTGCCTTTTGGTCACCCATTCCCTTTCTCCCTCAGCAATCCTAATCTGCGGTGTGACCAATTCACTAAACGTGCTATCCACGACCTCCTCAGCATCGCGCATGCTCCAAAGTGAGTCCATCCGCAGCTCGAGAGCCGTCATGCGGTCTAACAAGAGCTGCAGCTGGACACACTTCCTGCACGTGAAGGAGTCAGGGTCATCAGCCATGTCCCTGAGCTCCCACATTGAGCAAGAGGAGCATGATACGGGTCTGAGATCTCCTGCCATTTTTAATCTTAAGTTTAAACTTAGTTAAATGAAAAAGGAACGAAAAGTTTTTACCAATCACAATAAAACCAGAGAAATCGAAAAAGCCTTACCTTATAAACACCCCACCGAGTCCTTTTTTTTGGTTAGAGGAGGAGGGCGGGTGGGAGACACTACAAGTGTGGTGTCTCGGGTTCAGAAACCGCCCAAATATATAGTGTTTTACTTACCCAGCAGCCCCCTGGCCTCCGCCGAAAAACAAAAGGAAATTAAATTTACTTTCAAACGGACTTTCCCAGCTGCTCACTCGCTCACACGCTGCTCCCGAAAAAGCTGCTGCACTGAAAGGAAAGTTATTTTAAACCGCCCAAATATATAGTGTTTTACTTACCCAGCAGCCCCCTGGCCTCCGCCGAAAAACAAAAGGAAATTAAATTTACTTTCAAACGGACTTTCCCAGCTGCTCACTCGCTCACACGCTGCTCCCGAAAAAGCTGCTGCACTGAAAGGAAAGTTATTTTAAACCGCCCAAATATATAGTGTTTTACTTACCCAGCAGCCCCCTGGCCTCCGCCGAAAAACAAAAGGAAATTAAATTTACTTTCAAACGGACTTTCCCAGCTGCTCACTCGCTCACACGCTGCTCCCGAAAAAGCTGCTGCACTGAAAGGAAAGTTATTTTAAACCGCCCAAATATATAGTGTTTTACTTACCCAGCAGCCCCCTGGCCTCCGCCGAAAAACAAAAGGAAATTAAATTTACTTTCAAACGGACTTTCCCAGCTGCTCACTCGCTCACACGCTGCTCCCGAAAAAGCTGCTGCACTGAAAGGAAAGTTATTTTAAACCGCCCAAATATATAGTGTTTTACTTACCCAGCAGCCCCCTGGCCTCCGCCGAAAAACAAAAGGAAATTAAATTTACTTTCAAACGGACTTTCCCAGCTGCTCACTCGCTCACACGCTGCTCCCGAAAAAGCTGCTGCACTGAAAGGAAAGTTATTTTAAACCGCCCAAATATATAGTGTTTTACTTACCCAGCAGCCCCCTGGCCTCCGCCGAAAAACAAAAGGAAATTAAATTTACTTTCAAACGGACTTTCCCAGCTGCTCACTCGCTCACACGCTGCTCCCGAAAAAGCTGCTGCACTGAAAGGAAAGTTATTTTAAACCGCCCAAATATATAGTGTTTTACTTACCCAGCAGCCCCCTGGCCTCCGCCGAAAAACAAAAGGAAATTAAATTTACTTTCAAACGGACTTTCCCAGCTGCTCACTCGCTCACACGCTGCTCCCGAAAAAGCTGCTGCACTGAAAGGAAAGTTATTTTAAACCGCCCAAATATATAGTGTTTTACTTACCCAGCAGCCCCCTGGCCTCCGCCGAAAAACAAAAGGAAATTAAATTTACTTTCAAACGGACTTTCCCAGCTGCTCACTCGCTCACACGCTGCTCCCGAAAAAGCTGCTGCACTGAAAGGAAAGTTATTTTAAACCGCCCAAATATATAGTGTTTTACTTACCCAGCAGCCCCCTGGCCTCCGCCGAAAAACAAAAGGAAATTAAATTTACTTTCAAACGGACTTTCCCAGCTGCTCACTCGCTCACACGCTGCTCCCGAAAAAGCTGCTGCACTGAAAGGAAAGTTATTTTAAACCGCCCAAATATATAGTGTTTTACTTACCCAGCAGCCCCCTGGCCTCCGCCGAAAAACAAAAGGAAATTAAATTTACTTTCAAACGGACTTTCCCAGCTGCTCACTCGCTCACACGCTGCTCCCGAAAAAGCTGCTGCACTGAAAGGAAAGTTATTTTAAACCGCCCAAATATATAGTGTTTTACTTACCCAGCAGCCCCCTGGCCTCCGCCGAAAAACAAAAGGAAATTAAATTTACTTTCAAACGGACTTTCCCAGCTGCTCACTCGCTCACACGCTGCTCCCGAAAAAGCTGCTGCACTGAAAGGAAAGTTATTTTAAACCGCCCAAATATATAGTGTTTTACTTACCCAGCAGCCCCCTGGCCTCCGCCGAAAAACAAAAGGAAATTAAATTTACTTTCAAACGGACTTTCCCAGCTGCTCACTCGCTCACACGCTGCTCCCGAAAAAGCTGCTGCACTGAAAGGAAAGTTATTTTAAACCGCCCAAATATATAGTGTTTTACTTACCCAGCAGCCCCCTGGCCTCCGCCGAAAAACAAAAGGAAATTAAATTTACTTTCAAACGGACTTTCCCAGCTGCTCACTCGCTCACACGCTGCTCCCGAAAAAGCTGCTGCACTGAAAGGAAAGTTATTTTAAACCGCCCAAATATATAGTGTTTTACTTACCCAGCAGCCCCCTGGCCTCCGCCGAAAAACAAAAGGAAATTAAATTTACTTTCAAACGGACTTTCCCAGCTGCTCACTCGCTCACACGCTGCTCCCGAAAAAGCTGCTGCACTGAAAGGAAAGTTATTTTAAACCGCCCAAATATATAGTGTTTTACTTACCCAGCAGCCCCCTGGCCTCCGCCGAAAAACAAAAGGAAATTAAATTTACTTTCAAACGGACTTTCCCAGCTGCTCACTCGCTCACACGCTGCTCCCGAAAAAGCTGCTGCACTGAAAGGAAAGTTATTTTAAACCGCCCAAATATATAGTGTTTTACTTACCCAGCAGCCCCCTGGCCTCCGCCGAAAAACAAAAGGAAATTAAATTTACTTTCAAACGGACTTTCCCAGCTGCTCACTCGCTCACACGCTGCTCCCGAAAAAGCTGCTGCACTGAAAGGAAAGTTATTTTAAACCGCCCAAATATATAGTGTTTTACTTACCCAGCAGCCCCCTGGCCTCCGCCGAAAAACAAAAGGAAATTAAATTTACTTTCAAACGGACTTTCCCAGCTGCTCACTCGCTCACACGCTGCTCCCGAAAAAGCTGCTGCACTGAAAGGAAAGTTATTTTAAACCGCCCAAATATATAGTGTTTTACTTACCCAGCAGCCCCCTGGCCTCCGCCGAAAAACAAAAGGAAATTAAATTTACTTTCAAACGGACTTTCCCAGCTGCTCACTCGCTCACACGCTGCTCCCGAAAAAGCTGCTGCACTGAAAGGAAAGTTATTTTAAACCGCCCAAATATATAGTGTTTTACTTACCCAGCAGCCCCCTGGCCTCCGCCGAAAAACAAAAGGAAATTAAATTTACTTTCAAACGGACTTTCCCAGCTGCTCACTCGCTCACACGCTGCTCCCGAAAAAGCTGCTGCACTGAAAGGAAAGTTATTTTAAACCGCCCAAATATATAGTGTTTTACTTACCCAGCAGCCCCCTGGCCTCCGCCGAAAAACAAAAGGAAATTAAATTTACTTTCAAACGGACTTTCCCAGCTGCTCACTCGCTCACACGCTGCTCCCGAAAAAGCTGCTGCACTGAAAGGAAAGTTATTTTAAACCGCCCAAATATATAGTGTTTTACTTACCCAGCAGCCCCCTGGCCTCCGCCGAAAAACAAAAGGAAATTAAATTTACTTTCAAACGGACTTTCCCAGCTGCTCACTCGCTCACACGCTGCTCCCGAAAAAGCTGCTGCACTGAAAGGAAAGTTATTTTAAACCGCCCAAATATATAGTGTTTTACTTACCCAGCAGCCCCCTGGCCTCCGCCGAAAAACAAAAGGAAATTAAATTTACTTTCAAACGGACTTTCCCAGCTGCTCACTCGCTCACACGCTGCTCCCGAAAAAGCTGCTGCACTGAAAGGAAAGTTATTTTAAACCGCCCAAATATATAGTGTTTTACTTACCCAGCAGCCCCCTGGCCTCCGCCGAAAAACAAAAGGAAATTAAATTTACTTTCAAACGGACTTTCCCAGCTGCTCACTCGCTCACACGCTGCTCCCGAAAAAGCTGCTGCACTGAAAGGAAAGTTATTTTAAACCGCCCAAATATATAGTGTTTTACTTACCCAGCAGCCCCCTGGCCTCCGCCGAAAAACAAAAGGAAATTAAATTTACTTTCAAACGGACTTTCCCAGCTGCTCACTCGCTCACACGCTGCTCCCGAAAAAGCTGCTGCACTGAAAGGAAAGTTATTTTAAACCGCCCAAATATATAGTGTTTTACTTACCCAGCAGCCCCCTGGCCTCCGCCGAAAAACAAAAGGAAATTAAATTTACTTTCAAACGGACTTTCCCAGCTGCTCACTCGCTCACACGCTGCTCCCGAAAAAGCTGCTGCACTGAAAATTAAACCGATCTAAGTAAAATAATAAAGATGCTCCAACTTCCACACACACACACGAATAGGTTACAGAGTGGGGAAGGATAGATTGGTTAGATTAGAGTCTGGAGCAATAAAAAGGGTATACTGTCTGTGGAGTTTGGTGACTCAGTTGTCTTCCGGATGAACTCGGTGGTCCTGAGGCTTCCAGCTTGCAGATGTTAACAGCAGATTTGGGATTTTCCTGGAGACAAGAATGCAGATGGTTCCTTCATGGGGTCTCTGGCTGCAGCAGTGATCGGCCTGGGTGGTTACGGCCAGCAGGCAGGGTTCAAAACTTGCATGGTGGACTGGAGAGGGAGGAACCCAACTTGGGTCTTCTCTGGTCAATGTCTAGTTGCTTATCTGGACTGCAGAGAAAGAAAAACCAGCTTAAATGCACAGATGGTGGGGCCTGTCACATGACCATCACCCCATGTGTATTTTCTCTTGCAACTTAATCAGTTCATGTCTAGGAATTCCCTTCTCTCAACCAGGGTCCCGTTATTCAAGTGATTGCCTTTGAGTGGTTCGTCTCCACCAGTTTAATGTCCCAAGTGATTGCCTTTAATGTCTTGTTAATGGGAACAGGACAGATAGTTCATTCAAAATTCCCAGCTCATTGTTCTGGCTGGGGATTGAGCCGACACTACATCTCCACCTTGATGCATTGGAATGTAGGGTATTTTGATGCAAATTGCAATGACCATTTTAGCTGCTAGCAGTCACCTTTTATATGAAGTCACTGGGAATCGGTGGTGGGGGGAGGGGGCGGGGGGGGCAGTTCTCCACCAGTTGGAGTCATACCTAGCCCAAAGAAAGATGGTTGTGGTTGTTGGAGATCAAACATCTAAGCCCCAGGACATTGCTGCAGGAGTTCCTTAGCGTAGAGTCCGCGGCCCGACCATCTTCAGCTGCTTCATCAATGGCCTTCCATAGAAACATAGAAAATAGGAGCAGGGGTAGGCCATTCTATCCTTCGAGCCTGCTCCACCATTCATTATGATCATGGCTGATCATCCAACTCAGTAACCTGTTCCCGCTTTCGCCTCATATCCTTTGATCCCTTTAAACCCAAGATCTAACTCCTTCTTGAAAACATACAATGTTTTGGCCTCAACTACTTTCTGTGGTAGCGAATTCCACAGGCTCACCACTCTCTGGGTGAAGAAATTTCTCCTCATCTCAGTCCTGAATGGTTTACCCCATCTCCTTAGACTATGACCCCTGGTTCTGGACTCTCCCACCATCGGGAACATCCTTCCTGCATCTACACTGTCAAGTCCTGTTAGAATTTTATAGGTTTCTATGAGATCCCCCCTCTTCTGAACTCCAGCGAATATAATCCTAACCGACTCAATCTCTCCTCATACGTCAGTCCCGTCATCCCAGGAATCAGTCTGGTAAACCTTCGCTGCATTCCCTCTATAGCAAGAACATCGTTCCTCAGATAACAAGTGGGGATGTTTGCTGATAATTGCAGTGTGCAGTACCATTTGTGACTCCTCAGATACTGAACCAGTCTGTGTCCACATGCAGCAAGACTTGGACAATATTCATCCTTGGGCTGATAAGTGGCAAGTAACATTTGTGCCACAAAAGTCCCAGGCCAAGACCATCTCCAACAAGAGAGCATGCAACCATCTCCCCTTGATTTTCAAAAGCATGACCATTGCTGAATCCCCCACCATCAACATCCTGGGGGGATGGGGTTACCATTGATTAGAAACTAAACTGAACCAGCCATATAAATACTGTGGCTACAAGAGCAGGTCAGAGACTAGGAATTCTGTGGCGAGTAACCCACCTCCTGACTCCCCAAAGCCTGTCCATCTACAAGGCACAAGTCAGGAGTATGATGGAATACTCTCCAATTGCCTGGATCAGTGCAGCTTCAGTAAAACTCAAGAAGCTTGACACCATCCAGGACAAAGCAGCGCATTTGATTGGCATCTCATCCACCACCTTCAATATTCACTCCTCCACCACCAGCATATAGTGGCAGCAGTGTGTACCATCTACAAGATGCACTGCAGCAACTCGCCAAGTCTCCTTTGACAGCATCCAAACCTGTGACATTTACCACCTAGAAGGACAAGGGCAGCAAGATGCATGGGAACACTACCACCTGCAAGTTCCCCTCCAATTCACACACCATCCTGACTTGGAAATATATCGCCGTTCCTTCACTGTCGCTGGGTTAAAAATCTGGAACACTCTTCCTAACAGCACTGTGGGTGTTCCTACATCACGTGGACTGCAGCAGTTCAAGAAGGTGGCTCACCACCACCTTCTCGAGGATAATTAGAGATGAGCAACAAATGCTGGCCTTGCCAGTGATGCTAACATCCCGTGAGAGAATTGAAAAAAAGTCTTATCCCATTCTAAGTCCTATTTACCCATCATATCTATAACAGATAGCACTCCAATTGTCACTGATCTACGTTGGGGTTTCTATTCCCAATATATCAATTTCAAAATCCTTGTCTACAAGTCCCAAGGTCTTTTCTTGCTCTATTGTCATGACCACCTCTATCCTTGTTTCTTGCCTCAATTTCTTCATTCTGGCCTCCAATGCAACATGCCCTCCTCCATTCTAAGACTGGTGGCAGTGTTTTCAGCCCCACTTTGTACACCCTTGCCTTTATTCCCCTTTCCCCATGTTTGAATTACTTTTCAAAATTGGTCTATTTAGTCATACCTTTTGTTACCTCTCCTGATGTCCCCAGATTTGGTTGGTATCCACATCTTTGCTCTGTGAATACTATTTAACTTAGACTGAACATGGAACTGAAGAAAATCAACAAATTTGTTGAGAATTATTATGCAGATATATCCATTACTTAGAAGGGTAGTGAGGGAGGAGGATAAGACTTTCAACTGCAGCAGTTGATTTAATTTAACACCTTTTAATTAGTTAGCAACAGGATGGGAAGGGAGTTGTTCAATATAAAGTGCTTGCACACTAGTGGAGCACAGCCAACTGCAGACTGTCCTTCATTAAGCAGTTATGTTCCATTTTTGGCATTTTGGATCCTTGAACAACTTTCCTCAATCCAGTGATTCTCCTTACAACTTGCAGACAAAGAAAGGATTGGCTTTGGTGTGATGCATACTCACCCTTCTCTCCTTCCCCTCCCTTTCACTCCCTCCCCTTTCTCTCCTCCTCCCTCCCGCACCGCCCCCCCACTGCCTCGCCTCTTCCTCCTCCCACCCCCCTAACCCTGTGACATCATCAGCTCACACTTTCAGCAGCTTGCCATGCAAAAACTTTACAAGCCTAAACGTGCAAGAGCACATCTAATGACTGGAGATGTCATTACATGCTCTGTGACGGCAAATTATCTACATCTTCCACACTGACGTAGCTTCATTTGCTACGTAGGGAAGAGGGTTGAGTGCAATCTCCCTTGCCTATTTAAATAAGCTGGCAGACCCTGTTCCCTCTGTGTAAAGTAATTGAGTCTAAAATGTCTGTTCACCTTCCGTCTCATGATCTTAAGTCCAGAGTGACTTCTTAAAGTTGTGTGTTCTTTCATTCTCCTAAAACTTTGCTAGAAACTATTTTTAAATCACATATATAATTTTTTTATGTTATCCTGTTTTTCAGTAGAGTGCAGCCAACTATTTACACCACAGCTGTTCGATCACTTGCAAGCCAGGTGAGTGGCTTTGTGTGATGGAAGGCTTTCTGTCCAAAGTGAAGCAGTTAAAGGTCATTGAACTATATTAGCATTTAATTTTATTAAATGGAACCTGGTTATAGTAAGCTCCATGTTATAATGGAAAAAGTTCAGCATCCTTGGTTATTTATTGTTTGATTAAATGTAGTAATACTGCTGTTCAATGCCAGCTTGTGTTGGAGCCGTGGGGTGTGGGATAAGGGCATTTCATTCCTTCCTGTAAATTCAGAGCACATTGTGGGTGGAAGTTGAATGTTAACTGTCTGTGGAAAGTATGCTGTACAGAATTGCATTCATAAAATGTTGTACTACTGACTGCAAACAAAGCCCTAGCTTGATGCTTAAGTGTAAGAATGACGCATGGATTTTATGGTGATAATCCATTGTGGAAAATGATCAGAACTTTTACTGTCTGTTCTGACCCATCAAAAATTGATCATTGACCTTATCGGATGGTTATTCTAATTTTATTTTTTTTAAAAACAACTAAAATAGAAAATGCTGGAAGCAGAGCAGGTCAGTCAGCATTTGTGGAGCGATAAACAGGTTAACATTTTGGGTGTAGCCCTTCACTAGAACTGAAAAAATGAAAAATAAATAAACTTTTAAATAGTAATGAAGGAAAGGAGAGGGGGAGAGAAAAATATACACATGAGAAAGAAAGTATGGGTGAAGTGGCCTGTATCCTGCTCATAGGAAAGTAGGGGATGGTTAGGTGATTGCCATAATCTTTACATTAGACGATGCAAAGAAGCATAATAAGAGAAATTAAAGACTAAGAATGTATGAATAGATGCGGCAGTGGAGGGGTAACTGAAGTCTGAAATCAAAACCAGAGAAGCTGGCAAAACAGGGCCCCTTAGCATAATTTTTGGTTACACTAGAAATGAGGGAAAAGTTTACATTATATTTTTAATTTTGGAGATATGATTCTTTAATTTACCCAACATTGGAACTGGATATAGATTTTGAAGTCTTTTTGTAGAAGAGCTGAGCTCCCAGGATCTCTTAGCTGGAAGATGGTAGCAGAGCTTGAATTAGAAAAGTTTGATGGAACTTCATACAGCATGATTCAGTAAAGGTTTGATTGCATTTCCAGCAGAATGGTTACAATTACATTGATCAGGAATAGGGTTAATTCTGGCTTATTTCCAGGTTTTGCTCTACTTTGAACATTGATTTGGAAGGGTTTATCATGGTGATTTTTTCCCCTCCATATCCAATCCATAAAAGTAATGTTAAAAGCTTTCTAGTCTGTGTAAGTATAATTTTTAGACTTTTCCTACTTATCTGTCTCAAGCGTGCCTAGTATTATTATTTCTCAGGGTCACCCACTCAAAAGCTGCCTGATCTTTATAAGCTACCTGAGAACAGAACTGAGTGAAGAGTCACTTGTATAAGAAGATTAGAAGTGGAAGAGGAATTGACCTGTGGTGTTTGTGGCTATCTAATTACAAAAGTGTTGGCAGAGCCTGAGAACAAAGAACAGCACAGGAACAGGCCATTTGGCCCTCCAAGCCTGCGCCGATCTTGATGCCTGCCTAAACTAAAACCTTCTGCACTTCCAGGGTCCGTATCCCTCTATTCCCATCCTATTCATGTATTTGTCAAGATGCCTCTTAAACGTCTCTATGGTACCTGTCGCTATCGTATCTGCTTTCACCACCTCCCCCGGCAACAAGTTCCATGCACTCACCACCCTCTGTGTAAAGAACTTGCCTCGCACATCCCCTCTAAACTTTGCCCCTCTCACCTTAAACCTATGTCCCCTAGTAACTGACTCTTCCACCCTGGGAAAAAGCTTCTGACTATCCACTCTGTCCATGCCGCTTATAACTTTGTAAACCTCTATCATGTCGCCCCTCCACCTCCATCGTTCCAGTGAAAACAATCCGAGTTTATCCAACCTCTCCTCATAGCTAATGCCCTCCAGACCAGGCAACATCCTGGTAAACCTCCACGTCCTTCTGGTAGTGTGGCGACCAGAATTGCATGCAATATTCTAAGTGTGGCCTAAATAAAGTTCTGTACAACTGCAGCATGACTTGCCTATTTTTATACTCTATGCCCCGACCGATGAAGGCAAGCATGCCGTATGCCTTCTTGACTACCTTATCCACCTGTGTTGCCACTTTCAGTGATCTGTGGACCTGTACGCCCAGATCTCTCTGCCTGTCAATACTCCTAAGGGTTCTGCCATTTACTGTATACTTCCCACCTGCATTAGACCTTCCAAAATGCATTACCTCACATTTGTCCGAATTAAACTCCATCTGCCATTTCTCCGCCCAAGTCTCCAACCGATCTATATCCTGCTGTATCCTCTGACAATCCTCATCACTGTCCGCAACTCCACCAAAGATTTTCTTTCAATCAGTTGGGGTTGGGGTGGGGTGGGATTAGAGGAGCAGAGGAAAAAATGCTAAAATACTCAACAAAATGTAGGTGTTGACCTTGGCTTAGTTGGTAGCACTCTCACCTCTGAGTCAGAAAGTTATGGGTTAAAGTCCCACTCTAGAGATTTGAACATATAATCCAGGTTGACATTTATGTGCAATACTGAGGGACTGCTGCACTTTTGGGAGGTGCCACCTTTCAGATGAGACGTTAAACTAAGATTCACTCAGGCTGAGGTAAAAAAAATCCCATGGCACTATTTGAAGAAGAACAGAGGCATTCTCCCTGGTGTCGTAGCCAATATTGATCCTTCAACAAATATCACTCACCTTCCGGGAGCGGAGCGGACCTGTGGGGAAAACACTGAGAGCGGAGCTGATAAATTGTTAGATCGAGGCCCAGTCACTTACCTTCTGGGAGCGGAGCGGAGAGCAGTCCAGATGCTCCGGAGTTTGGAAACAAAGTGAGCAGTGATGTCACAGGAAAGGTACAAGGTGATTGGCTGGTGAGTAACTGCTGTTAGGAAATAACTCAAAATAGCTGGGTAAGTAACAAAAAGTAAAGGGAAAGGTCTACAGATTTTTTTTAATATAGTAGGTAGTGTTTTTTTTAGGGAATCTAGGTCCCTAGTGTAAATCACCTAAATTTTGGGTAATTTAAGGGGATAAATTAAGGGTAAGTCATGGCAGGGCTGCTCGGCATGTGGAGTGCTCCTCCTGTGCAATTTGGGAAGTCAGGGACACTTCCAGTGTCCAGGGCAAACACGTGTGCAGGAAATGTCTCCAGCTGCAGCTATTCGAAATCCGCGTTTCGGATCTGGAGCGGCGGCTAGGGACACTGGCGCATCCTCGAGACTGAGATCATCGTGGATAGCACGTACAGGGACGTGGTCACACCGCAGGTAAAGACTGCTCAGGCAGAAAGGGAATGGGTGACTGCCAGGCAGTGTAGAAGAACGAGGCAGGTAGTGCAGGAGTCCCCTGGGTCCATCTCCCTATTTGACAGATTTTCCACTTTGGATACTGTTGGGGGAAGATAGCTTCTCAGGGGAATGCAGCAAGAACCAAGTCTGTGGCACCACGGGTGGCTCAGCTGCACAGGAGGGGAGGAAAAGGAGTGGAAGAGCTATAGTGATAGGGGATTCTATCGTAAGGGGTACAGATAGGCGTTTCTGTGGCTGCAAATGTGACTCCAGGATGGTATGTTGCCTCCCTGGCGCTAGGGTCAAGGATGTCATGGAGCGACTACAGGATATTCTGAAGGGGGAGAGTGAACAGTCAGAGGTCGTGGTACACATTGGTACCAACGACATAGGTAGAAAGAGGGATGAGGTCATGCAACAAGAATTTAGGGAGCTAGGTAGCAGAGTAAAAAGCAAGACCTCAAAGGTTGTAATTTCTGGATTACTCCCGGTACCACGTGCTAGTAAGTATAGGAATTGGAGGATAGAGCAGATGAATGCTTGGCTGAGGAGATGGTGCAGGAGGGGAGGGCTTTAGTTTCCTGGATCACTGGGTCTCTTTCTGGCAAAGGTGGGACCTGTACAAGTTGGATGGGTTGTACCTGAACTGGAACAGGACCAACATCCTTTGTGAGAGGTTTGCTAGTGCTGATGGGAGGGTGGGGGGAGGGGGGGGGGGTTTAAACTAATTTAGCAGGGGGTTGGGATACAGAGTAGAGGTGCAGTAGGGGGTGATGCACAGTCAAATATAAAAGAGAAACTGAGTCAGTCTGGAAGGCAGAGCAAATATAGACCTGTTAAGGCACAAGTGACAAATGCAAGGCTGGATTGCATCTATTTTAATGCAAGGAGTCTTACTAGTAAGGCAGATGAATTGAGGGCAATGATTAGCACATGGGATTATGATATTATTGCTATCACAAAGACATGGTTGAGGGAGGGGCAGGACTGGCAGCTCAATATTCCAGGGTATAGAATCTACAGGCGAGACAGGGGAGGGGGTAAAAGAGGAGGTGGCATTGCACTGTTGATCAAGGAGTCAATTATTGCAGTAAGGAAGGATGATATCTTAGAAGGTTCCTCAAATGAGGCCATTTGGGTAGAACTTAAAAACAAAAAGTGGGCAATCACTTGGCTGGGAATGTACTACAGGCCTCCAAACAGTCAGGGAGAGATAGAGGAGCAAATATGTAGGCAAATCTCAGAGAGGTGTAAAAATAATAGGGTAATAATAGTAGGGGATTTCAACTTCCCCAATATCAGCTGGGATAGACTTGGTGCAAAAGGCTTAAAGGGGGTGGAATTCTTAAAATGCATACAGGAGAGCTTTTGAGTCAGTATGTAGAAAGTCCTACAAGAGAAGGGGCAGTACTGGACCTGATCCTAGGGAATTAAGCCAGACAAGTGGTATAAGTGTCAGTGGGGGTGCATTTCGGGGATAGTGACCATAACTCTAAGATTTGAGGTAGTTATGGAAAAGGACAAAGATGGACCGGAAATAAATGTACAGAATTGGGGGAAGGCCGATTTCAATATGATAAAACAGGATCTGGCCAAAGTGGACTGGGAGCAGCTACTTGTAGGAAAGTCTGCATCAGACCAGTGGGAGTCCTTCAAAGAGGAAATAGTGAGAGTTCAGAGCCAACATGTACTCGTTAAGGTGAAGGGTATAACCAACAAGTCCAGGGAACCCTGGATGTCAAGGAATATAGAGGTTTGGATCAGGAAAAAAAAGGAGGCTAATGGCAGAGTGTTGAAAACAGCAGAGGCGCTAGACGAGTATAGAAAGTGTAGGGGGGGTACTTAAAAAAAAAAAGTAATTCGGAGAGCGAAGAGGAGACATGAAAAAACACTGGTGGGCAAGATAAAGGAAAATCCAAAGGCGTTTTATAAGTATATTCAGGGAATGATTAGGGCCCATTAGGGACCAAAGTGGCAATCTGTGTGTGGAGCCGGAGGACATAGGTGAGGTTTTAAATGATTACTTTTCATCTGTGTTCACTATGAAGAAGGACGATGTAGGTGTAGAGATCAGGGAGGGGGATTATGATTTACTTGAACATATTAACATTGAAAGGAAGGAAGTATTAGTTGTTTTAGCAGGCTTAAAAGTGGATACATCCCCAGGCCCGATGAGATGTATCCCAAGCTGTTATGTGAGGCAAGGGAGGAGATAGCAGGGGCTCTGACACAAATTTTCAAATTCTCTCTGGCCACAGGAGAGGTACCAGAGGATTGGAGGACAGCGAATGTGGTACCATTATTCAAGAAGGGTAGCAGGGATAAACCAGGTAATTACAGGCTGGTGAGTCTAACATCAGTGGTAGGGAAACTATTGGAAAAAATTCTGAGGGACAGGATTAATCTCCACTTGGAGAGGCAGGGATTAATCAGGAATAGTAGTCAGCATGGCTTTGTCAGGGGGAGATCGTGTCTAACTAACTTGAGTGAATTTTTCGAGGCGGTGACTTGATGTGTAGATGAGGGTAAAGCACTTGATGTAGTCTAAATGGATTTCAGTAAGGCTTTTGATAAGGTCTCACATGGGAGATTGGTTAAGAAGGTAAGAGCCCATGGGATCCAGGGCAATTTGGCAAATTGGATCCATAATTGGCTTAGTGGCAGGAAGCAGAGGGTGATGGTCGAGAGTTGTTTTTGCGAGTGGAAGCCTGTGACCAGTGATGTACTGCAGGGATCAGTGCTGGGACCCTTGCTGTTTGTAATGTATATTAATGATTTAGACGTGAATATAGGAGGTATGATCAGTAAGTTTGCAGATGACACGAAAACTGGCGGTGTCGTAAATAGTGAGGAGGAAAGCCTTAGATTACAGTACGATATAGATGGGCAGAGCAGTGGCAAATAGAATTTAATCCTGAGAAATGTGAGGTGATGTATTTCGGGAGGACCAACAAGGGAATATACAGTGGATGGCAAGACCTTAGGAAGTACTGAGGGTCAGAGGGACCTTGGTGTACTTGTCCATAGATCACTGAAGGCAGCAGCACAGGTAGATAAGGCGGTTAGGAAGGCATATGGGATACTTGCCTTTATTAGCCAAGGCATAGAATATAAGAGCAGGGAGGTTATGATGGAGCTGTATAAAACGCTAGTTAGGCCACAGCTGGAGTACTGCGTACAGTTCTGGGCACCACACTATAGGAAGGATGTGATTGCACTGGAGAGGGTGCAGAGGAGATTCACCAGGATGTTGCCTGGGCTGGAGCATTTCAGCTATGAAGAGAGACTGGATAGGCTAGGGTTGTTTTCCTTAGAGCAGAGAAGGCTGAGGGGGGACATGATTGAGGTGTACAAAATTATGAGGGGCGTTGATAAGTTAGATGAAAGGGAAGAAACTTTTCCCTTAGCAGAGGGGTCAATAACCAGGGGGCATAGATTTAAGGTAAGGGGCAGGAGGTTTAGAGGGGATTTGAGGAAAATATATTTCACTGAGGGTGGTTGGAATCTGGAACGCACTGCCTGAAGAGGTGGTAGAGGCAGGAACCCTCACAACATTTAAGAAGTATCTAGATGAGCACTTGAAATACCATGACATGCAAAGCTATGGGCCAAGTGCTGGAAACTGGGATTAGAATAGTTGGGTGCTTGATGGCCGGCACAGACACAATGGGCCGAAGGGCCTATTTCTGTGCTGTGTTACTCTGTGATTATAATATATTATGTGGCCATTATCTCATTGCTGTTTGTTGGAGCTTGCTGTGCACAAATTGACTGCGGCATTTCCTTCATTACAACTACATACCAGAAGTACTTCATTGGATGTAAATTGCTTTGAGAGGTCCTGATGTCATGAAAGGTGGTTCATAAGTGCAATTACTTTCTTAAAACATTTATAGCATTATTATTTTCTTTTTATTTAAACCAGAGTGAAGGCAAAAGTATCGTCATTACAGGATGTGACACCGGTTTTGGATTTTCATTGGCCCAACACCTGCATGAAAAAGGATTCAAAATATTTGCAGGATGCCTGTTAAAGGTATAGATTTTGTTGCCTCTTAGTTGCACAAGGTTTGAGAATTGGCTTCAAAGCAAGTGGAATGTCTTGTCCAGAAAACCTCTGACAAAAATAATTGGTTTGAACAGGAAAAAGATCCTCTCCTTTAATATTTTAATACTTTATCAAATAATACAAGGAGCAAAAACTGTTGTCGTTTTACACAATATTATTAAATGACTATTCTGGGAAAAGGCTCTAATGCTTTATAATAAGGAACTCCTTATACAGGAAGTAATTAATATATTTGACCCGAATGACTTTTACTGTGCACTCATTTGTCTCCTGATGGGAGTTGTCCTATTTATTTGAGGCAGAATGTGGCACTATCTAGCCAAGTGCTGTCAGTTTTCCTCACTGTTCAGCTTTCTTCAGTGGCATGTTTCTCAGTTGCTGAGAAAGAAACTCAAACTCTGGATCAGGAAAACTTTTGGAGCTATAATTGTTAGAAAAATGCATTGTGCTGGTAACTTGTAGAGGACCTCAAGATGGATCTAAATAAGTCACAAGTGCAACTAAATCACTATCTTAGCGATTCTTTAAAAATATAGTCTTACAAAGAGGCTAATGGTATATTGATCTTCACCTTGGTTTGAATCCAGTTCAGATTAATGACTCACAAGTTTTCCCTCTATTGCAACTGAAAGGGTTTTAAGTGGAAATTAATTAAAGCATTTGTTACTCAGCCTCCAGAGGCTGTGCATTAATTTATAAAGTTGCAAAGTCCAAGCTCTGGTGTCTGCTCAAATGGAAACTTCTTTGCAGTTTGACTGTTAAACAGATTTATATTTATCTGTATCAAATTCAGCATCCGGACAGGAGACTGAATTTTCAAAATGCTGAGTGGAATACTTGGAGTAACGTGGAGACCAACATGATCTTAGTCCTGAAGAAATTCTGCAAGAATTTTCTTTTTACTTTCTCCCCTTTTCCTGTGCTGAAAGTGTTGACTGCAGTTTGAGTAGAAGTCAGTGGGTGCTGGTTACCTTCCAGTACTTCACTCAAGTGGCAATGTGAACCTGAAGATTATTTTACTGTGAACATATCAAAGCCAAGCCCAATCCTGCCCTTGCCCAGTATCCAAATATACACAATTTCCAATCGGTGTTTTGGGCCATATTGGTAAATTGGTTGAAGTCAAAGTGCTGTGTATTCAGTTCTACAGTTGAACATTTTGACCTTTATACACCTAATATTAAATGTCCTGCTGTGACAGGATTATTTCAGTGCTGTTTGATAGGAGTGGGGATTTCATGTAGTCAAACCCGTGCTAACATTCCTTTACTTTCTTAGTGTGGAAGGTGGCTCATCTCCACTTGATGTTGCCCTAAGATAACCTGTGCATCCCGAGCTCAACCTGTGAGAAATCTTGGGTACCAGCCTTGAGTTCTACCATTTCACAGGGATGGATTAACCTGCTGTGAATACAGCATTGTGACTGTGCTAGAGATTTCAACTTTGTACAGATTCTGCACTGATGGTAACTTTCTGCTTTCAGGATAAAGGTGGGGAAGGGCCAAAGAAGCTGGAGGAAATGAAGAGTGATCGGATGATTGTCGTCCAGTTAGATGTTTGCAAAGATGAGGAAGTAGCGAGAGCGGTGGAGTTTGTGAACGAACATTTAACAGATACAGAAAAGGGTCAGTTGGTTTGAAGAGTTCATCCATGCAGTTTATTTAGAGTTTGATAAATGTATGTGCAAGCCAATAATATTTCTAAAAACTAGAATTTTTAGATTTTTTTCAGAAAAGTTATCTGCAGGTCTCTTTTTCAGTGCAGCATTACTTCCTTCAGTCAGGAGGAAAGTACATTCAGGGTATACTTTCTGCACTGCTCTTTTCTATGGCATTCTTATAAACAAAAAAATTAGAGTGCGTGGAAGGAAGAATACTGTTTAGCTTCTTTAGAGCACATTTAATTTCTGCCAATAAAGTGGAATTATGGGTGTTTGTGCTTTGGAAGAATAGCAAAAGAGTATTTTTGGTTCAACATACTCTCCTTTTTGCATTAGCAAATGCCAATTTTCTCACAACATAACCATCTGTGGCTAAGCTTTAGTGATTCCAGTTGTTTTACTCTATATTCTGGAATGACTGTGTGCAGTCAGATTGCAACATCACATTGGGTGGGAGCACTGAAGCTACCTGACTTAGGGAAGCCATGCTGTAGGCAGAGTGCAGTTTTTTCCTGCTGTTTGCATTGGTACCAGTCAGGAATACACCAGGATCCTATGAGTAATTGGCATCATTGGAGAAGCCTGGTGGGGAAAGAGACCCTGCCTAAAAGATTTCCATGTCAGTCATGGAATTTTTTTTTAATTAAAGAAAATATCTAGTAAGTGTTATCTGACATGAAAAAGGGAGTACTTTGACAAAAATAACTTCCCTTACACTTTCTCCTTTTAAAGGTTAAGTATGATGGTCACTAATGTTATATGACTAAAAGATTTCAAAACACTCTGCATCCTTTCATTAGGTCTTTGGGGTCTGATTAACAACGCTGGTATTTCAACTTTTGGGGAAGTAGAATTCACCACCATGGATACCTATAAGCAGATTGCAGAGGTTAACCTGTGGGGAACTATCCGTGTGACCAAAGGTTTCCTTCCCTATATTCGTAGAGCAAAAGGTGAGTGAAGATTAGCTTGAGTAGTGTGTGAGAGCAGAGCTGTTCCCTGGGTATTCAGTAACCCAATTGAAGTGGACTTTACACCATTATATAAGTTGCCTTCTAGTATGTTGATTTATGGGAGTTGATTGTCATACATTATGTAAATCAGGCAGCTGATGAGCAGGAAATTCACTCCATCCATCTGATGATATTGGTGGGATGTTCCGATTAATTTTCATGGTTAGGCTTCATTGTAATAAGATGGCAAACTGCCATCGCTGGAGTGTGCTTCCTATAGGCAGTTCACTCACTGATTTTTGACAGCAGAAAATCCAGCAGAGCTGCAGCTATTTAAAGCTAGCCTGCACCTCTTAAAGGAGCAGTGCACATATCATATGCTGGTTCGTTGTAATCGTCTTTCAGAATCTGCTGGTGAGATGACTGCGTCTAGGGCACCCAGAAATCTGAATGTTGCTAATTGAGCAAGTGAGCAGCATAGTCGAGGTCGTGTTCCCCTGGTGGCCGGGAAAATTTCACTGCAGCAATGAAAGAAGCTGGCGGAGCAAGCATTGTTCCCAAAACCTGGCAGCAATGGAGAAACAAATTAACAACTTCTACAGAACTACTAATGTGCACATCTCCCCTCCACTCATCACAGCTCGGTACCACCATAATTTAATATGAGTCAGAAGTTTGTGGGTTCAGAGTACAAAAATCAAGGCTGAGACTTTAATGCAGTACAGAGGAAGTGTTGCACTGCTAGAGTTGTCATCTTTTACATGAGATTTTAAACCAAGGCCCTGTTTACCTTCTCTGGTGAATGTAAAAGATCCCGTGGCGCTATTTCGAAGAAGAGCAGGGGAGTTATCCTCTCTGTCCTGGCCAATATTTATCCATCAATCAATATCACAAAAACAGATTATTTGGTTATTATCACATTGCTGTTTCTGGGAGCTTGCTGTGTGCAAATTGGCTGCCGCGTTTCCTATATTATAACGATGAATACACTTCAAAAGTACTTCATGGGCTGTAAAGCACTTAGGAATGTCTGGTGGTCATGAAAGATGCTATATAAATAAAAGTCTTTTTTATAATTTAGCGCCTTAACATTAGTAATCCTTCCTTCCCACACCTCTTCTTGAATTACAGCAGGACACTTCACTGCAGCTTTCTGCTTGCACACACACTTAGAGCTTGCTACTGCCTTTGCGATAACTTCATACCCTCTTGTCCATTCTTCCTGTCATCTTACACTGTATGCTAAGCTGCCTCATACATATTCAAAACCATTCAACAGAGAACAAACAAGCCTACTCCCACTCTTCGTGCAGAGAATCTGGCACAGAGTCCTAAGTGTGCATGCAAGATCAGGAAGCAGTCCTGCCTTGATGCAAGTGCTCGCATCACTTGCTGAATGTATTGGACTGCCTGCCAGGGAGCTTTCACAGTATGTCAGAGTGTTGAAGAGTCCACTACTACAACTTGTGTGTGGTTCTGGTGCATGGCATTGACACTCTGCAGTCATCCATAGAGCTTCTGGTCACCTCAATAGATGCTACAGCTGGCCGCTTCATGTAGGAGTCTGTGACATCAGTAATAGCATCTCAGAGATGCTTGGATAGCTAGGAGACTGAATGGATAGGGGCTCCCGTCAGGTCACTTATCTACTTTCTATTCACCCACAGAGCAATGTGAGTGCAAGGCCGTAGTCCCATAGAAGGGGAAGTCCTGCAATGGGAAAAGAACATGTTGCCATCACTCAGGATGACAGCATGTCTGGATCCTCATGATTTCCCCCTCCCACTGTCTGCACTAGTGCCAGGAAACCAGCTGGGCCATACTGTCATGTTTACACACCAAACAGTTTCATCACTCTCCATAGCCAAGCAGCAGCATAGGATCTGTGGGGTTTGTTGAGATCACTGGATTCCTCAAAACTGATGTTGCTAATATCCACTGTGGCAGCCTGGAAGGAGCTGGAGGCAAAGAATTTGAGGGCTGCAGTGACCTTGACTGTCATAAGTACTAGCTGTCGAAGTTGTTTGTAAGTTTAGTTTTAAGTTTGGATATCTGATAGCCTTCCTAGAGAAGTGTTGCTTCCTTAGGCACTGATTGTTGTCCTTTGCCTATTTATTCTGTTGGAAGGTGAAGGGTTCCTGAATGCCTTCCTGATCTATTTGCTCTCCCTGCAGCTGCAGCTCTGTGGCCACCCTCCTCCTAAGTCACCTCCTTTTCCTGCAGCCAGAGTAGCATTGTCAAGACTCCCTGAAGAGTTGAGAACATTCTGCAGCCAACACCAGCACTGGTCTCTATCGCCAAAAATCACATTGTAATAGAAGTAAAGTATCCCCCAAACTGTCCAGTGTCTACCTGTGAGCAATTGACAATCCCTTTAAATATCGCCAGAAATGGCCACCTCCCAACTTGTACTGTCTGTGGTTTGTCAGCAGGGTAGAGACCAGAATAGCTTCTGAATGCTAAATGTGTGTTAGGACCCTAACTTACATTTGGTTTCTGTTTATTCTGGATGAGAGTGCTGGCTGCCTACATTGATGCCTGCTTACAAACTGCCTTGGGTAGTAAGTGTGGGTTAGTGAATTCAAAATTTGCAGCTTGCGACAGCTTCTTTCATGATAATGAACCAGGAGGTAATGAGATGAAAATTACCCCTATGATGTGCTGTGATATCCATGTTGGTGCTTCATGACAGAAGCCCTTTTCATTAGAGATGCCAGTAGACAAGTTTGGAAAAAATATAGATACTCAAGACTGCTACAAGTGTTTCCATTTTTTTTGTTAAATTTTGAGAATTTGTATTTTAAAACTGAAAGGGATTCCATAGATGCTGGAAGTTTTTTTTTTAAGGAAGGTTTTTGGACTGAGTTTGAACTGTGAACAGTTACTGGAAGGCACCTGTTTTCAAATTAAAAACCCAGCAGAGTTGTTTTTGACTTGGACAGATGTTTACAAAGAAGTAACAAGCCAAGATTTATAGATGTCTTGAGACTGGACTTCTGGAAAGTTTTTTTTTGGTTTCAATTTGAACTGTTAAAAAAGGACATTTGGTTGCCTGCAACAGCAGATGATCCAGCCAGCTCAGCTATTTCTCTTGAAAAGAAATCCTGTATCAAGTGTGTTTCCTATTCCCTCCTGTATTTGAAGCAACCTTTACTGCTACAGTTCTGCTGTAAGATCTCACTGAAACCTCCTGTTGCTGCATCTCTTGGAATGCCACCTCAAATTGATCTTCAACATCGCCGGGAAGGAACTGTTGTGGGAAGATCCTAGTGACAGCCGCCTAAATGCATTTAGGACGCCTAAACCACATCAAAGGACATCTTTCCATACCTTCTTTTCAGTGTTTTTTTAAAAATTCCTTCTATTTTTTTTTGCAACAGTTGTAAACAAAAATCCTTTTTTTTCCAATTAATTGGTGTGTGTGTGAGGGCAAGGGTTTTTTATTTATTGGCTTGTGGGATGTGGGCATCGCTGCCTAGGCCAGCATATGTTGCCCATCCCTAATAGCCCTTGAACTAGGCCATTTCAGAGGGCAGTTTTAAGAGTCAACCACATTGCTGTGGGTCTGGAGTCACATGTTGGCCAGACCAGTTAATGACGACAGATGTCCTTCCCTAAAGGACATTAGTAATCCAGATAGGTTTTACATTAATCGTCGTTATCATTAGACTAGCTTTTTTAATTCCAGATTTATTAATTGAATTCAAATTTCACCATCTGCCGTAGTGGGATTCGAGCCCATGTCGCCAGAGCATTAACCTGGCCTCTGGATTACTAGTCTAGTGACATTACCACTACGCTACCGCCACCATTTTAATATTTAAATTTGTGCATCTGTTTTACTTTATTATTGATTAAGACTTGGTTTATAATAAACAGATTTTTTTTTTGTTGAAGAAACCTGGTTGGTGTGCTTTATTCTGGGGGAAAATAGAGTATATGATTGACTGTTTCAGTAAGTGGGAAAATTTTAATATATGTTGTGGCCTGTGGAGAAGTGGGATGAGAACAAACAGTGCATTCCTCCTGCCTCGGTCGTTACAAGTCCCTCAACAGTGATTGAGCAAATTTTCCATGAGCTTATCAATGAATAAAACAAATTTAATCCAGCCTGCCCTTAGAGTTTGTTTTCACAAATTAATGCTATACAGAGCTGAAAATGTGTGAGTGTCTATTTGGAGTATAATTTCTCTTTGAAAGTTATTGGATCAATACTTTTAAACCAACCCAATGCCTGCATTATTCAGTGATTTTCAGAGATCAAAGCTCATTTGATTCTATTCATAATTTCATCTGCTGTTCCACGGAGGGGTAGGACACTCTTTGTTTCTGAAACTCCATTCACCCTGCTCAACACGTTTGTTTTATTGAGAAGGCAAGAGAGAATGAGGGAAAAACAAATCTCATCTGTTCAATTATTCCTCACTGTGTCTACTTCAAGTCTAGGTAATAAGTAATGGAAATGGAACAATCTTGTTTTGTTGAGAATTGTGCTTTTTATTATTTAATGCATATGAGCGCTGCGAACAAGCCAGCATTTGTTGCCTATCCCCAGTCGCCCTTGAGAAATGGCTAAGGAAACAAGAGGGTAAAACTTACAAAATAAGTGATAGATTTTTTTTTGTTTGTTTGATGGAGCTCATTGTGTGAATGCACTGAGCTTTATATTTTAAAACTTTGTGATCACTTGAAGCACTGATTTATGACAATCCACTTGATACAACCTTGATGTGATGCACTGAAGAATGAATAATGTATAACCTCTCTCTTGATATAATGATGCAACGTTTTAATCTCTCATTTTTTCTTGTGGAAAGGTCGTGTGGTTAACATTGCAAGTATGCTGGGACGGATTGCCAATCCTTCTCGTTCCCCGTATTGTGTCACTAAGTTTGGAGTGGAAGCATTCTCGGACTGCTTGCGCTATGAAATGCACCGCTGGGATGTTAAAGTTAGTGTTGTTGAACCTGGTAACTTCATAGCCGCCACTAATCTTTACAGTCCTGAACGCGTCGAAATGATCAAAGAAAAAATGTGGAATGATCTGCCAGACATTGTCCGTAAGGATTATGGGAAGGAATACTTTGATGAACAGATTTCAAAAATGGAATCTTATCTTGGGGGTGGTTCCACAGACATATCGACGGTTATTAAGGATGTCACTCACGCAGTGACCTCTGCAACCCCATACACCCGCTACAATCCAATGGATTACTACTGGTGGTTGAGGATGCAGATTATGACCCACTTTCCTGCTGCTGTATCTGATCGAATTTACATTCATTGAAGTGATTGTAACCAGATACATGTTATTTTAAAAATGCATTGTACCTTCTTACTGATCAATTAATACTGTATGATGATTATGACAGTGCTGTAAATATAACATTTACACAATGGAATCACTGAGCAGAATGCACTGTTCCATAAACTCTCTTTAGTGGTTATCAAAACTTGAATTTTTCCAGTTCTAACCAATTCTGATAGTGGTTGTGGCCACAATTATAGTTTCAAATTTGTAAACCTGCTCCGTAGTGACACGGAAGGGACAATGCAAGTCCTGATTTGCCTACAGAAATGCAGTCTTGTCGAATACTCAGGGAGGCTGTTTCACACCTCATAACCTTAACTTTGAATGGAAGGCAATATTGAGTCCCATTCAAGAAATATTCAGGGGATCCATGGGATTTCTTGGTACTTAGAAACTCAAGTAGAGAATTTCTTTAATGTTTTAAGAATGGCTGATATTGCTGCCAGTGCTGTAAAACCATTCAATATCTTCCAGCTGGGAGCTAAACCCCACACATGTGAGAATGCAGTTGCAGCCTAGCTGGCTGCAAATTGATTCAGTAGCTACCAGTCTCATACTTGTGTCACATTACATATTTGTCCTGTTGGAAGTTCAAGCACTTTACTAAATTGAAAAACGCAGCCTGCACTGTTTTCATGTGACTGCATATTTTAAGATCTGTTCAGCTTCCTGAAAGGCTTTAAGTAAATTGTGTAGATTTTATTTTTGACATGCCTGTTTTAGAGTTAGCAAAGTATTTTAATTATTTTTTAAATAACTGGAATCTCATTGTCTGAATTGGTGCTGTAGAAGTTACTAGGCCACCTTGACATGCAAATGATTTGTTTGCATTTAAGGGAACTTCATTGAAATTGTGTAAATTACCATTTTTAATAAACATGAAGATGCTAGTCTATAGCATATTTATTTAATGCAATTAAATTGAAAGTTTCCCTTGTTATTCTATATAATTGCTTTATAAATGCTGTTTAAAGTGTTTTTGGTAAATTCTATTTAAGACTCCAAGTTGAGCCATTAGAAAGCCAATAAAATTGCATTGAACAAAACATTTTGTATTGGGTGTTTATTTTGATGTCACTGGAATTTTTAAAGGAAAGTGTATATAATATCACCAGGAGTTTTCCATAATCTTGCCATAATTTAATTTTTAAAAACCTACCTGCATAATCATACCAAGAAACTTGTGAACAAGGGGTTTAGAAACATAGAAAATAGGAGCAGGAGTAGGTCATTTGACCCTTCGAGCCTGCTCCACCATTCATTATGATCATGGCTGATCATGGGTTTGTGCTCATCCCTTTTGTGTCAATACATTTGCAAACCCGGTTTCCGCTGATTTTGCACTGAAAATAATTGTAGCTCTGTAAACATTCAATTTTGTGAACCAAATGACTGGTCAAAATAAATGGCAACATCAAAACCAAGACCCATAATTGTAATGTATAGTTGTTGCTGCTATAAATAACGTCACAATCATTTTGGCAAACTTAACTTCAGCTGCGAATGAATGTATTTCCACATCACAAATTTGCCTTTAATTCTGCAGGTTTTAACTGCAGTTCCTTTCAAAAATTGGATTCTTCAAGCACATTCATCATAGATTTCACTTAAAAACTGCCTTATACACTGATGAGCAAATAAGGTATTTAATGTGAATTATTTAGAGATACAGCACTGAAACAGACCATTCGGCCCACCGAGTCTATGCCGACCATCAACCACCCATTTATACTAATCCTACATTAATCCCATTACCCTCTCACATCCCCACCATTCCTCTACCTATACTAGGGGCAATTTATAATTTACCTATCAACCTGCAAGTCTTTGGCTGTAGGAGGAAACCGGAGCACCCGGCGAAAACCCACACGGTCACAGGGAGAACTTGCAAACTCCACACAGGCAGTACCCAGAATCGAACCCGGGTCGCTGGAGCTGTGAGGCTGCGGTGCTAACCACTGTGCCGCCCCACTGCGTGAAGTTAATGAAGTGTGCTGGTCCTTGATATTAAAACAGGCAGCTGACATTGAGTGACCCTGTTATGGTAAGCATTCAGAAAGAGGGGAAATGGTTGATTCTCATAATCATGCAGTAAATATGGCTCTGCAGAAGAAGTGGGAAGTAAACTCGTGCACTGCTTTTGGTACACATCAGGACACTTTGGCTTAGTGTTGTGTACTTTCCCCCTTAAAAACTAAACACCATTTTATTTATTGATCTGTTCCCCTGACGATAGACCATTTCTGGTTGAGAGGATCGACTGGTCACCTGCTACCAGACCTCCTTCAATATCTCTTCATAACTGATGGATAAGAGGTGCACAAGGGATTACCTAGGTGGTTGATCCTTCATTATTTTTTCATTTTTCTTCTATTCTCCTTGTATTACACCTTGTTAGAGTATGATTCCATAGGCACCATGCCGCCTCCAGTAATGCACTGAAATGTCCATTATTTATGTCTGAATCTTGATTTATCAACTAGGAAGTAGAAGAGTGAGTATAGAGCTGCATTTACAGAAATGGTTGTTGGATAGCAGAGAGGGAAGCCTGGCTAGTTTATGATTTTTCCTAACCACAGGTGTTGAGATCAATTGTAGCTCACCTATTTCTTCCCTGCTTCAGATCAGCTAATTCAGTATAGGTCATGGATTGAAATGAGTCTGTTTAACTCAGCTATTCACCGGGAAAGATCTCTAAGACACCCTAAGAAGGATGGTCCTCCTATTTGAACCTCCCTTCCCAACAATCACTGACCCTCGTCTCCAGCCAGACGCAGGAAAGGTTGAGAAGATTTGAGTTATTAAGTTATGAAGGATTTTGATAGGAAATAGGCTTAGCCTATTCTCTTTGATTAGGGAGTGAGTGATGAGCGATTACTGATTTAAAATTGTTCAAGAGTAAAGCAAGGTTTGGAGAAAATCCTTTATGCAATGTTGCTGGAATTTGAAATATTTTGCTGCAGGAAGTTGTTGAGTCAGAGACCATGTCTTATTTGAAGCAAAATTTGATAAATATTTGAAGCAGCAGAAGATACAAGGTTATCGCAAAGCACAGGGCCACAGTAATAGTTTTGAATTGCTTTAGCAAAAAGTCGTCACAGACCTGATGAGCTAAATGGTCTCCTTTTGTGGTTCTACATTGTTGAAAATTAAATTGCCATATTCGGAATAGTTGTGCATTCCATTGATCTCCTGGCCAGCCTCCAACTACGTATCTTCCATGAACTTGAGCTCATCCAACATCCTGCTGGCCGTATTCTAACGCGAATCAAGTCCTGTTCACCCGTCACCTCTGTACTCAGTGACCTACATTGACCTTCTGTCTGGCAACACCTCTATTTTAAAATTCTCACCTTGTTTTCAAATTCCTCCATGGCCTCTCCCCTCCCTATCTCTGTAACCTACAATCCTCTGGGATCTCTGCGCTCCAATTCTGGCCACCTGCGCATCACTATTGACAACTGTGTCTTCAGCTGCCAAGGCCTTAAGCGCTGGAATTCCCTCCATAAACCTCCGCCTCTCTACCTGTCTTGCTTTAAGACCTAGTGCTTTGGTCAAGCTATTCGTCACCTTTCTTAATATTACCTTACATGTTTTGATGTCAAATTCAGTTTTATAACACTCCTGTGAATTACCTTGGAGTATTTTACTATATTTAAAGGTGCTATATAAATGTAAGTTGTCGTGCTACTGTGTGGTAGAAAGACTTGCTACTCAAGCATGTCATCCCACTAGTCATGAGATGTTTTCTTTTGAAACTGTATGGCAAATAACCTGTTGCAGATTTTTCTTTAACCACAGAGGCTCCCTTGTTTGTTAATTATGACTGATAAAATTCTGGCTGAACTCTGAGAAACTATTCCTGCCATGTGGCAGGATCATGGACTGAAGCCAATTTTCTGGCAGAATACATGCTGACAGTTTGCATCCAGCCAAACTATCTGTGCTAGCCAAGATTATGACTGTTGATGGAAAATTCCCATTGAATCATGAATAGGCTGAGATGAGGCAAGAAATAACTCACTGTAAGAAGCTTGGCGCTGAAATTTGCTAGTAAACCAGAGTAGCACAGCTAAATGTGTGCTTTGATTGAAATGAGTCATGTTTGAACTCAGTTATATTTACTTGAATGATGTGTGTTATGTTAACAGAAATATTTGATTTAATGTGGCAAGAAAATTGGACTTTGACTATTTCAGCACTGCAGTCTGTTTACTTACTCTGTGACTTAGATGTTTGTATAACCATTTAGCTGCCATAGAATTAGAAAACAGCATGTTGCCCATCAGGCCTGTTTGTTCCAACACACCAGGCATTCTTCTCCTGAAAAGAAAATTCTACACAAATGTTCCCCAATTCTCCTAAGGCAATTAAGTTAGGTTGAGAGACTCTAGTTGAAACAAGAGCTCACATGCTTATGGTCATAGTCAGTAGCTGAGATGCCCAATGTTAGCTCTTCCCTAAAGTCCTGTGATTAGTCACAGCCTGACCCATTACCACTTTTTAGTAGCAGAGTTCCTAATCACCATTGCGCATGGCAACACAATTGTTGTTTTTGGATTTAATTAACATGGTCCCCAATCAATTCAATTTCTACCATAACCTCAACATATCTTAATCTCCTGACTACTATTGGTATAAGAGCACATTCAAATTTGGCAATTTAGCTGCCTACTTAACATGTGCTCTCACCCCCACATTTCTCCTTATCTTTGTCTTTGTTTCTATGTTTTCTGTCCCTCGATCACCTTCCCCTTTTGTTTTCTTGGTTCTCCTTTTCTCTGTAGCTTTGACTTTCGGTCTGTCTATGTTTCATAGCATCAAAAGTTCTAAGAAAGCTAAGTTTGTGTTTGGGAAACAACCACAATAAGTTATTGTTGAAAGAATATCAGGAAAGACAATTTATAAAAGGAATGGGATGTGCAAAATTATAGAGTTCCATCCCACAAACCAGACAGATCAGCTGAGAATGATTCAGAGTCAGACACAATTTCTTAGCAAGTTTAACATTGAGACCAAAATACAAAAGGAAATATTTGAGACCAAGAAATCATAAAACCCTATTTTATCTGAAAAATGCAGCTGAAGATTTCACAGGATTCACTTTTCAATTAAAAGTGGAATGAAATCTATTTTTCAGTCTTAAAACTTAACTTTGTGAAGACACTCTGAAACTGAAAATCTCATTGTTTTAAAATGCCCTCTGGAATGGCTGAGCAAGCCACTCAGTTCAAGGACAATTAAGGATGGCAACAAATGCTGGCCTAATCAGTGACACCCACATCTCACAAATGGAAAAAAAAGTAATCTATTTCATGTTTTATTAATCACCTCCAACAACGACTTCTCTTTCCTCCCCCAGACCATCACCTCCCCAATATAACCATTCTTGGTCTCCTTATTTGTACATTGTTCCTTGGCAACATCATATCAAACATGGGGCAGGATTTACGGGGCCCGCCAGAGGCGGGAATGCAGGCGGATGGGGCCCAAATATACCAGTGCCGGCCGGCGTGCCAGTTTCCCGACCCCGTTCCCAGCACCAGCCATTTTGCTGAGGTGGTTTGGCAGGGCTACCCACCCCCACGAGGTGGGTAGCTGATTATGCTCGTTAAGAGCATTGCTAATTGCAATTAAGGGAGGCTGACTTACCTGGCAGAGGAAGAAACCATGATCAGTGGCCTTTGATCCTGTTCTAGGTAGGTTTTTGAGCAAACCAATTCTAGAGCTTCAGGCGCGGGCGTGCGTAACACCATTCGGGTGGTGGTGAAGGATAAGGAAGGAGGTGCATTGGTTGACCGTACCTTCTTCATTAGGAAAATCCTTATTGATTGCTGTGGATTCCAAGTTACAGACATCTTCTGCCTGCAGGATTTCCCCAGTGGCGGATATTTTGATATGACGTTCAAGAAAATGGTGGGATGCATCAAGTTCCTGCAGGTGTTCAAGGAGAAGGGAAACCAGGCGCTGCTGTCAATCTTCGCAATGGAGCCACTCTTCATGCTGCCATCGCAACATGAACAGGTGGTGACAATCTACCTCTGCAACCCTCATGTTCCTGTCGGTGGATGTGCTCACCTTCCTCGCCAGGTACATCGAGGTGGCCGGCAGTAGTACTGATGTCAAGGACCCATTTGGGATTTGGACCAACAAGCGGCAGGTCAAGGTGACCTTGAAGGTTGATGCCAAAGAAACCATCATCCATCCTCCCTCCAGCTTCTTTATCGGGGGAAGTCGAGGCTACTTGGTCTTTGTGGGGCAGCCCAGAGTTTGTCGTACCTGTGGCAAATCTGGTCATGTGGCAGCCAACTGCAACACAGTCATCAGTAATAAAGGCCACCTTAAAAAAGAAAAAAAAACAGGAAAAAAAAAAGAAAAAAAGTCATCTGCAAGAAGGAAGGCCGTCAGACCAAGGACTGTAAACAGAGTAAGTGCTGCAACGTGCGGTGGGGCAGGCCACCACTACAAAACCTGCCCCAAACGCTGCCTCAGTTATGCTCAGGCAGCAAGGTCCAAAGAAAGGCCGGGAGAAGGAACGGTGAAAGCGTCTGGTGCTGGGAAGGAGACAAACAACCCTCCCCGCAGCGAGGAAGGTCCATCTGAGAAGGAGAAGGGGAAGCAGTTGCAACCAGCAACCCAACACCTCGGACAAAGCAGCCCGCTTGATTGGCACCCCATCTACAAGCATTCACTCCCTCCACCACTGACTCTCAGTGGCAGCAGTGTGTACCATTTACAAGATGCACTGCAGCAATGCACCAAGGCTCCTTAGACAGCACCTTCCAAACCCGTGACCTCTACCAACTAGAAGGACAAGGCCAGCAAATGCATGGGAACACCACCACCTGCAAGTTCCCCTCTAAGTCGCACACCATCCTGACTTGGAACTATATCGCCGTTCCTTCACTGTCGCTAGTTCAAAATCCTGGCCAGCGACGCCCACATCCCATGAATGAATTTTTTTAAAACCCCGTGCCCGGAAATTCCTTCTCTACAGACAGAATCAATGGAGGAGGAGGCAGCAGATGGACAAACAGGTCAGTGGCAAGTGGTAGAAAGGAAAACCACAAAGAGGAAACCTCCAAAAAAGGAACAGGCCACCACCCAAACCAGTGGCAAGAGAAGGCTCCCGTCTGAGACAGACTACGGCAGCTCCTCTTCATTGGACGAGGAAGGGCCGGAACGACGGCATCGCAAAAGAAGCGGCAGAACTCAAAGGAGCTGGACAATAAAGCCCCCCAGCTCCGGGGTACTGGAAGCTGTGATGGGCCCAGCGCACCCCAAACCCAAAGCGCCGAACCCAGCGACATTCCCAGCACACCCCAGCTCCGGGACACCGAGAGCAACGAAGCGTCTGGTGCACTCCAGCTCCAGGAAGTCAGAAGCAGTGATGTCTTCGAGGAGGAACAGAGGGGAAAGACACCAACAGCAGAGGACAGCCCAAGCCTTGCTACCTACAAGACCCCACCCCACCCCCCGATGTCACCCCAGTGGAACAAACCCCCCATGAGAAACCAGGAGGGGTTTCTGAGCCCAACGAATGTGAAACAGTTTGTGTACACTATGGATATGCAGGAACGTACACAAGAACTGGTACTAGCAAGGACAACTGGTGTGGGAAGCAACACCTAACTTTGAAATTGGTATAAAGATTGCTTCGATTACCGACCTCGCCAAGGTCAAAGCCGACCTGCTGTTTCTGCAGGAGTGGGGAATTCTGCACCTCAGCACCTACAGGCAATGGTCGCGATGGTGGCCCCATGGGCCATTGATCTGGTCAGGGGGAAATGATTCCCGTTCCTCTGGCCTGGGTATTCTGCCGCGGGGAGGCAACTTCACCATCTTCGAAGTTAAGGAGGTGGTGGGCAGTCGCCTCCTCATAGCAGATGTAATGTGCAACAATGCTCTGCTCCAGTTGATCAACTTGTACGCCCCAGTTGAATGCAGTGAGCAGCTGACTGTCTTCCAGCAGCTTCGACTGTTGCTGGCAACATCCAGACCGGTTATTCTAAGGGGTAACTTCAAATGCATCATTGATGCAGCTGGACGATCCAGCAGTGACAACAGCAGACTGGATACGACATCCAAATTCCTAATGGAAACAGTAAAAGATACCAAGCTGCATGACGTCTTCAGCAAACTTGCAGATGGAGTGTAGCGTAGATACACCTGGTCAAGATCGGACGGGTCTGTCCGTTCCAGGATTGACTTCCTGTTTGTATCCCATGCTGTCACAGTCAGATCCACCAATGTCAAGCGGTGTTCTTCTCTGACCTCTTACTGGCCGACTATCACTTACAGGATGACCAGGGTTGACAGGGGGACATGGAAGCTCAATGCTACACTGCTAACCCCAGAAAACAGTGAGGAACTCAAAAGGGATCACGAAGGTTGGAGAACCGTGAAACCCCTCTTTGAGTCTCCAGTTCACTGGTGAGAGGCGATCAAGGAGAACATCAAGAGGTTCTTTATCTCCAAAGGTGTTCAGAGGGCGAGAGAGAGACAGAGGGAAATGTCCCGACTCCAGAAAAGAATGCAAAATCTGCTCCGGCTGCAGTCGATGGCGGTCGAGGTCAAGGAGGATCTCCAAGAGGTGAAGAGCCAGCAGGCCTCACTCTTTGCCACCGAGGCCTCCAAGATCATCTTCCGGTCCAGAGTCCGCTCCATTGAGCAGGATGAGATGTGCTCGCGTTACTTCTTCTGAAAGGTACACAGAGAGAGCTCTGTGATCAGCAGCCTGAAGGAAGAGGATGGCTCGGTAATGTCTCCCCAGTCCAACATACTAAGGATCAGCAAATCCTTTTATGCTGAGTTGTATGACGTGAAGCCCACGGACAGCACGGCTTCCCAGTCCTTCCTGTCATCTAACACGGAGATCTTAGATGACAGCATGCAGGAGACACTGGACAAACTGCTAACTCTGGATGAGCTGACAAAGGTCGTCAGGTACTTCGAGATGAGTAAGATGCAAATATTTAACTTCCTGTATTTGCAAAGTCAGCAGTCCCATAAATAATTAGCACAAAAATAACTAGTTTTACAGCATTTGCCATCATATGTTTTTATGTCCCAGAAGCGACAATTTACCGGTTGTGTTGTATTTGGCTCTGTGGGACTGGGTCGACCCAGACCTGCTTGAAGTATACAAGAGTACGCACCTGGCCGGCAGCATGTCAGAATCCATGAGGAAAAGCATCATCACCCTCATCTACAAGCGGAAGGGGGAGAAGGTGGAAATCAGAAATTGGCAGCCCATCTCACTGCTTAATGTTGACTACAAGATTCTGTCCAAAGTCATTGCTAGTCGGGTCAAGTCTGCTCTGGAGTTGGTGATACACCCTGACCAGACCTGTACTGTACCTGGCAGGAAGATCTCTGATAGTCTCGCGCTACTCAGGGATACGATTGCCAATGTACGGGACAGGATGGTGGACATCTGCCTCATCAGCTTGGACCAGGAGAAGGCTTTTGACGGGATATCCGCACACCTACATGATGGACGTGCTCTCCAAAATGGGGTTTGGGGAGGGAATCTGCAATTGGATCAAACTGCTCTACACAAACATCAGTAGCGCAGTCTCAATCAATGGGTGGGAATCAAAAAGTTTCCCGATCCAATCTGGAGTCAGACAGGCTGTCCGCTCTCCCCTGTCTTGTTTGTTTGCTGTATTGAACCTTTTGCTGAGCCCACTAGGAAGGATGTGGGCATAAGAGGGGTGACAATCCCAGGCAGTGGAGGTATTCAGGTTAAAGCCTCCCTGTACGTAGATGACGTCGTCGTCTTCTGCTCAGATCCACTGTCCGTTCGCAGACTGATGAGCATCTGCGATCAGTTCGAACTGACCTCAGGAGCCAAAGTTGACCACAGCAAGACTGAGGCCATAATAAAAACAAGAAATGCTGGAACCACTCAGCAGGTCTGGCAGCATCTGTGGAAAGAGAAGCAGAGTTAATGTTTCGGGTCAGTGACCCTTCTTCGGAACTGACAAATATTAGAAATGTCACAGGTTATAAGCAAGTAAGGCGGGGGTGGGGCAAGAGATAACAAAGGAGAAGGTGTAGATTGGACAAGGCCACATAGCTGACCCAAAGATCATGGAGCAAAGGCAAACAATATGTTAATCCACACCATTAACATATTGTTTGCCTTTGCTCCATGACCTTTGGGTCAGCTATGTGGCCTTGTCCAATCTACACCTTCTCCTTTGTTATTTCTTGCCCCACCCCCGCCTCATTTGCTAATAACCTGTGACATTTCTAATATTTGTCAGTTCCGAAGAAGGGTCACTGACCCGAAACGTTAATTCTGCTTCTCTTTCCACAGATGCTGCCTGACCTGCTGAGTGGTTCCAGCATTTCTTGTTTTTATTTCAGATTTCCAGCATCCGCAGTATTTTGCTTTTATATAAGACTGAGGCCATGCTCTTTGGGAATTGGGCTGACCGATCCTTTGTCCTCTTTACCGTCAGGTCAGACTACCTCCATGAAAATCCCAAAGAGTGACTCTTTCCCCCTGGGGACAGGTTCGGGACCAGGCAATAGTTCTAATTTCTGTTTCCTGCCCCAAAGGGAACATTCAGCCCATGGAGTCATTTTTTATAAGAATATTGACAACGTACAGTTCGATCTTTCCACTGCGTCACCCACTCTATGACTACTACTGTTCTGTTGGACTGCCTGTCCAATAGTAGTTTTGGATAAATCACAATTTGCTTTAACTGAACAGCAAGAAGACCGAGGCCATTGTTTTTCCCTACCTGGCAAATTTCTCAAGCTAAAAGGAGACTGCACAAATTTAGCATCTTATATGAAATTGGAGCCAGATTAGACCATTTGGCTCTTTGAGCCTGCTGCATCATTTAACAAAATCATGGCTAATTTTCTACCTCAAATCCACCTTCCTGCACTATCCCACTCTCGTTTCACCCTTAACCCCTATTCTTGCTTGATACAGACCCTTAGAAAATAGGCAACATGTTTAGATAGAGGATCTGGATTGGCGCAGGCTTGGAGGGCCGAAGGGCCTGTTCCTGTGCTGTAATTTTCTTTTTTCTTTGTGAGATCAGCTTCAAAAGCCACCTCTCCTTCACTATGACTACTTCATTCCACCTTCACTCCTCATCTATGCAACACCATCCAGCTTTACATCCCCCTCTGCCACCTTCAGTCTTCCGATTCTGGCCTCCTGACCATCCCTTCCTTTACCTCATCAATGGTGGCAGAGCCTTCAGTTGCCCTAGTCTGACCCATCCTCCCTAAATTTCTCCACTTCTATCTCCTGTTTTAGAAAGCTCCTTAAAACCCATCTTTTCACACTAGCATTCAGTCATCTCCTCTCTGCCATGGCTTGACATCCATTCATCTTGCTATTCGCACTTAGGAAGACATTTTCTTTTCTTCTTGGATTGGACCTGCATAACAGCTTTTATTTCATCTCAACACAAAGATTTCTAAGTTTTAAAAGTATATTGCTCACGTAAGAGAAACGTAATCACATTAGACATCATCTAGGACAGACAGACATCAAGGTGCAGGCTTTTTCCCTTGTTGGGCGAGGAACTTCACGCACTTATGAAGTACGTTTATTAAATAGTTTGGGAGAGGGATTGGCAAAGAGAAATAACATTTAACCAGTTTTGGACAAGTTTTCTAGACTAGATCCCATTAAAGAAAGGGGTAGGTTTGAGGTAAGTTATGTTGAGGGGCAATGTTCTGAAATGTTAACTCTGTTTCTCTCTCTCCACAGATGTTGCCTGACCTGTTGGATATTTACAGCATTTTCTGTTTTTTTTCAAATTTCCGGCACCTGTAATTTTTTTTTGTTCACATACTGTCGGCTGGGTATGTTGTAAAGATATAAAGGAAAAAGGATGCATTTCACCCAACCTTGGCCAAATAGTTTGAATTATTAATAATAATTTAATATTTAAGTACATTAACCAAATAAATGTCTTTTACTCATGAAAGGAGATGTTTGTAGGGTGGGAAAGCACATTCCAGGAACTGTGGGAGAGGGGAGAAACAACATAAACTGTTTCCACTGGCTGGAGAGTCATTAACCAGAAGACACAGATTTAATATTATTGCAAAAAGCCAGGAAGAAGATGAGAAATATTTTCGCACAGTGAATTGTTATGATCTGGAATGCACTGCCTGAAAGGGTGGTGGAAACAGATTCACTAGTAACTTTCAAAATGGAATTGGACCTATAAAATGGAAAACATTGTAGGGCTAATTGGGGGCTGTTTCAGAGAGCCAGCACAGGCACGATGGGCTGAATGGCCTCCTCTGTGCTCTGTGATTCTATGATCCTAAATTTGTTGACCAATTTGCAGCAATCTAAGTTCATCTCACCCTTAACATCTCTCACTGAAGAGATGTTGCTAGCCTGAATTTCTTAATAAGGCATTAATTTTCCTCACTTTTGCCTAGACATTGGGGTGGCACAGTGGCTCAGTGGTTAGCACCATCGCCTCACAGCTCCAGCAACCTGGGTTCAATTCTGGGTACTGCCTGTGTGGAGGTTGCAAGTTCTCCCTGTAACCGTGTGGGTTTCTGCCAGGTGCTCCGGTTTCCTCCCATAGCCAAAGACTTGCAAGTTAGTAGGTAAATTGCCCCTAGTATAGGTAGGTGGTAGGAGAATTGTGGGGATGTGGTAGGGAATATGGGATTAATGTAGGATTAGTATAAATGGGTGGTTGATAGTCGGCACAGACTCAGTGGGCCGAAGGGCCTGTTTCAGTGCTGTATCTCTCTACGACTATGAGTTCATTGCATTAAAATAAGGCATTTCATTGGGGAAAAAAGACATAAACGCTGTTTCGATCATGTTGGTTTGAATTAGGCGGCCTGCTTGCTCTTGATAACTTTTTATAGATCATGGTTATGGAGATGATTGTGGTTCAAGCTCAGACTTCCCTTCCCATTCAGGGATAGAGAGTGTATTGAGGAAAGAATCTGAAAAGATCGGAAGGAAATAAGTGTTTCACAAAAAGGTCCTATGCTCGGCTAAATTTACAAAAGTCAATAACAAGCCATTAGACAGACACAACCTCAGAGAGGGCTTTAGATATTTGCAGTGCTTGCCAACACAGGCTGTAAGCCAGTTCTTAAGAGTCCAAAGATCTGAACAAGTAAATACAGTCTCACATTACGATATTGATAAACTGAGTAGTCTGTGGTTTTATTGATTAGTGCTTCAACAAAGAAACTATATCATAAATGTTAACCGACGCTTTCTCCGTACAAACACAGACAGACCTGATGTGTATTACCAGCATTTCCTATTCTAATTTGAAATGTCTTGTATGTTTCTTGTAACTGATCAGAACCACTTCAACGTGTCAATAATTACCAGAATGGCATGAATGTAATGTAGAGCAGAGGGAGTCTGCGGTCCCCTAGGGGTCAACAAGAAGGTTTCAAGCCATAAGTAACCTCTGGGATCTATTAAAAAATCAGATTAAAAAAATGAAAAATTCATCATTGCATAAAGGTGCGATCAAGCTGGAGCAAACTGGCAGCTCTAGCCCCAACTAGGACCTCTTGAATGTTAGGGAGGAAAGAAGTTACTGATGTCAAACAGTGTGGAATACGTCAACCTCAGGAAACTATTAGGACTAACACTACTAGCAAAACTGAAACAGTTTGCAAACATTTAAATATTCTATACTGGCTAATTTTCTCCCTCAGTTTCTCTCCTGCTATCTTCAAAGTGTTGAGTCACACTGTAATAAAGTTACAAGGGTGCTGGTTGCCCTTTAGTGCATAACCTCATTCATTTTGTGATCCTATAACATGAATGTTAGCAATTGTGTCTTTCAAAAAGGAATTGGATAATTATCTGAAAAGATTTTCAGGGCTACAGGGAAAAAGGCAGGGGAGTGGGACTAGCGAGTTGCTCTTGCATAGAGCTGGCATGGAGCCGATTGTTCAAATGGCCTCCTTCTGTGTTGTAACCATTCTATGATTCTACCAGAGTGGGAGCCAATATTTTCTGCAGTGCCGGGATAGCAGCTGCTATAATATGGTGAGTGGGAGCAGTGCTGTGAGAATTTCTACGGAGAAATAATATTTGTGTTGTACTACAAGGGGTCCCTGAAATTTTTATAGCATGGGAGGGGGGACGTCAGAAGCAAAAAGGTTGAGATCCCCTGATGTTGAGGATAATTGTGGGCTTCCACATGGATGCAATGTTTAACCAACTTGATGTGAGCAATGCAGTTGTGAGTGTTATGGTATCAGATAAGGTTGTTAAAATCTTGCACCTAACCGGGTAAGGAAGCAAATTTTAGCATGTTAACACTGGGGAGCACACAGACACCATTCTCCCATGAGTTGACCTACAAGAGCATGAATTGTAAAAGGGCTTTAAGTGTATTATGCCACTGGTAAAGCAACAATTACAGTGGGTATAGTACATCCCTTTTTCCAGATGTAATTTAATCTAGCTATAATGCATTAGTATATAACTTAATTGCTATTTTAATTATTAATTGTTAGCACACAGAATCACATTTGAAGTAGGCTATAATAGGTCCTATCCTAATACTAATTCTTTGTTTATTTAATTATATCCAATATATTTTATGAAAAATATGAACCTAATATGAACAATATAATTATAGAGATGAATTACTATTAACTCTGAGGCAATTCACAATGTATTTAAAATTGTCTAAACACTGTGATCGTTATGTCAATGCATTATTTTTAAATAAATTGATGCAAGACAAGCTCCATCTACAAACACACTGAAGGAGTAATACATGTGCTGGACCTCCAAGAAATTAAAAGCACGGGACTTATTTACACAAAATTTATTAAAATAAAAATGGCAACTAATTTTCCAGCTGTTGGTGGAAAATATGAAACTGAACAGTTTATTTGACAAATTGTTACTGAAAATATTGTGTGGTATGTTACAGTCAGATGAGGAGGGGGTCATAGGCTCCCCTCTTGCCCTTCCTCTTGTTTGGCCGCAACAGGGTTTATTCCTTTTTAAACAGTGGTTGTGCTTACTGCTTCAGAGTGTTTTACCTTTTACCTTTAATGTGATTGTGAAGGAACCAGTCAGACAGGTTTTCTTGAGTTTAAACAAGAAAGAGGTGAGTTTATTATATTTAACAGTCTAAACACAATCTAAATAAAATAATAAAAAAAAATACACTACACATTCACACACACATTCACAGGAGAATCATACACACACAAATAGATTACAGAGTGAGAAGTAGATTTTATGGTTGGATTGGAGTCCAGAATAAATAAAAATTAAATACACAGTCTGTGAGATTGGATGATTCTGTGGTCTTCCAGCTGAAGTTGTATTCTTGAAGTCTTTGGCTAGTCAAAATGCACTTTACTGCTGGCCCGCTCGGCTCAGGGCTTTCTTGAAGGCAGACTTGTAGGTGGCTCTCTTTCCCTGGTCTCTGTCTGTGGTAAGCTGTAGACTTGGAGGGTCCACAATCACAGATGGTTTTCAAACTTGTGGTGTTATCTGGGGAGAGAGAGTGGGGGGGGGGGGTGGGGATGGGAGGGAAGGCACACAGCCTTTCTGCTGCACAGTCTGAGTTACTGGCTTGACTTTTTTTTAAGGAAACTCCCAGCTTTCACAGAGATGGACAGACAGTCACATGACTGCCTCAAGGTATTCCCTGGACCTTCTAATGAGATTCAAGGTTTGGAATTGGCTCCCCAGCCCCCGGGATACCAATATTTACACATGAAAGTGTTTGTTCTTTCAAAGTCAAGGTGTTCAGATTGCCTTGATTTCCATGCTAATAAAGCAATCTTAGGTAATTTAATCACTTAGAGCAAGCCATTGTTTTGGGTCCATGTTCCTCAGACCTCTGTCTCCTGTTGGAGGCCTTGGAATGTGAAAAGGTGTTTCAGATGCAAATTGCAGTGGCCATCTTGGCTGCCAGTTTTTTAAAGTTAACTGCAGGATTTTTTTCCATTAAAAGTTTAATGTAAGTTTCCAACCGACTAATTAATATTCCTTATTTGGTATATCATTTTTCTTGACACCTCCGCTCCACACAGAATGAAATGTGTCAATCGGAACATTTCATTAAAGTTGTGGAAAAGAAAAAGAAGAAAACACACATTCATTTTCAACACTCACTCCTCAAATTCACTCATTAATCTTAGAATTGCTGCATCTGGCTTTGTCTGCAACAGCTATCCTGGTTTAATTTTTCTTGGAGCTTGTCTGGGATGGTTATGTGTCAGATTAGTTCCTGGACATTGCATCAGTGATTACATTGTTTTTTTTTCTCTGCAATGCAACTTTAACCATCCAGGTTCCAGCACCTTGATAATTTTTCTCCCTATAGTGGCAGTGGGTAATTTTTTTTTAGCCCTTGTGAGGTATCTGAGATTTCCTCTGGGCCTTTGTTCTTGCTGAATTGAAATTGTTGGGTTTGATCAGCTTTGGGTTTGGGACTGACCATTGGATTCTTCAGTGGGTAGATCCATACTGACCTCACTTTTAGTTTTCTGGTGAGTCACACAAGTGCTGTTTAATTTCGCTCCTGCTCTCAGCACTGTCCTTTTTGGCCTGAGGAGGCCCTGTGTGTTCAGCTTTCCCTTTTCACCGATAGCTGTTAAGGCTCCTATCACCCTCCCACCTTTTATCTTTTTCAGGGTTGTGGAGGTGTCTAGGGAAGGGTTTCCCTTGGGATAAGGGCTTGTGTACAATTCATCAGCCAGAATTGCAGCTCTTCGAACCTTTTGTTCCTCTACGTGGGTTTTAATGGAAAGGGGAAGTGAGTTTTTAAACCCCTCAAGAAGGATCACCTACCTCTCTGAGGTTTTCAAATCTGGGCTGTATCTTAATTGCCTGTATCAACTGGTTGATAGCAAGATGCTTAACTCAAACTTGAGGTAAGATTGGTCAGGCTGCTTCAAGAGGGTTCGGAATTTCTGGCGGTACGCTTCCAGTACTCTCTCATAAGCCCCCAGGATAGCATTTTTAGTTATCTCATAATCTGATGAACTTTCATCTGGAAACAGTGACGAAACCTCATGGGCTTTTCCTATTAGCTTGCTTTGTAACAACAGTGTCCTGCTCTCGGCCAGCCATTTCAGCTGTTTTGCAGCTTTTCAAAAGTGATGAGAAATGCTTCCACATCCCCCTCATTGAAACTTGGAATCAACTGGGAGAACTTTAAGAGCTCAGCACACAGTCCTGAGCTAGGGGTAGCTTCCTCACTAGCCGTGCCTTCACTGGGTGTACTGTGTCTTCCCCTGATTAAAGCAAGCCGCCTTAACTCTCCTCCTCCTCCTTCTGGAAAGCTCTCTCTTTTTCCCTTTCTTCCCTTTCTTTTTCCCTTCTTGACACTCTCTGCTCTTTCTCTCACTGGAATTCTAATTCTAGTCTCCTCTGTTCTAATTGTATTTTTGCTAACATTACCCTGTCTGTTTCTGACTCTAACACTGTTTCTGAACTTTCAGAGTCAAGTGAAAAATGGTTGGCCACAAGTCTTAGGATTTCTAGCTTTTTGCTAGCTTTTGAACAGAAAGTAATCCCTAACTGCCCAGCTACATCCCTCAACTCTTCAATAGATAGCACCTGTTATTATACATTACATATGGTTGATATCTACATATAATGAATAATATGAAATAAAATAATTGAAAATTAATTCACCAAAATGAGAGGTCCTCCCCTCACAATGTGCAATATTGGAGATATTCCCCTTCCATATAATAACCATTCATTTCCTAGGTGTCACAACTCCAATTTGAACTATTTAAAGATAATTACAATAGACGGCGTTAAATGTTTGAACTCCTGGGCCCAAAAGGTTGGCGCTCAAAACTCAGTAGATCTAAGAATGTCCTTGACATCTAATGACTAGGTTCATTAATATAAATGTAATTTTTCCCCCAAAATGTTGCTTCGAGCTACTCTGGATTTTCAAGCCAGCTTCCTGGTTCCATTGCCAATCCACATTGAGCCTTTTTCTAACCAAGGTCAAGCAGAAAACTTCCAGTTGTCAAGGTTTGCATGACTTGACTGAATTTTGTTTGCAAGACTTAACGTTAATAGCAAATTACCAAATGAGAGTATTCCTAGGTTAAGAGTAAATATGCAATGCTGAAATATATTTAGCACCAAAAGGTGAACCCACAAGTCAATTCCCCAATGGATTTTAAGTTGTAGTTGGGGTTTCTGATATGTATTGCTGCTGTTCCTTACAGAAAGCTGGGGCAGTCCTTATTGAGGGTCATTTAAAAGGATTGCTATCTGATGACCCCCACCTGTCGCCTGACTCCTGTCCTTTGGTTTCTTTGGTGGAGATTTTCCTTGATTGGTTATGTGCTAACAGCAGAGGGTGCAGTTGAGTCACAAAAGTGTGAGTTTGTTGCATGGATCTGATTCCCTTATCATCCATCACTTCCTCCTGGCTTTGGAAAAGACACTGATAATTACATTTGATACTTTCATCTTGAAAGAACCTTCAACCAAGAAGCAGCAAATATTTGGCTGGGACTCAAAGTGTAACTTCCGTATTCATAAATGTTGAATTACACAGATGCTGATGCTTTTCAGCTACCCGTTAACATCATATTTAGTGCTTTCTAATGACTGCCTGGAGGCAGGTCTGAGACAGACATTTTGTAGAGTACTTCTGCAAATGTGTTATGAAGTTCGGGTCTAGTATATTGAGAGCTCACTTCTCATTTGTTATACCATCATTAGAGTGAGGTGATCTTTTCATAAGTTGTCTATCATTACACTGTCACCCTCAGTCAGGTGCCACAAGAACAGTGGCCAAACCAATGGCATATTAATCAAGGTAGGGTAGCTTTTGTGCATTCCAGTCCTTTTCCTCTCTTCATCCAGCCACTGTTAACAAAACACCCTTTTCCTGAAGCATGTGATACAACTATATTGGAACCTACACCTTTAACCACAAGCCTATGCTGCTGATGCATGTCCTGTAAATATTGTCATGTAAGCAAACTCTTTAAGAGTTAAAACTAACTGTCTGTCTGTCCATCTGTGTGAAGGGAAGAAGGAGGGAGGGAGAGGTAGCACTGCAGGAAGGGGGTTAAAGATGTCCTGATTCCAAGAAAGATCCTTGAGGTAATGTTCCCTTTTTAACACCATTGCTTTGCAGCTATATTTTTAAAAGATTCTACAGATGAGGGACCCGCACCGCCGCCTTTTAAAGCACGCTGATTGGTGATATTCCTCCTTTAAATGAGATCCTAAAACTCCACCAGTGGCTTAATCAGTAAATATAGTGTGGTGTGCAGCAATCCCCAGGTTCAATCCCTGACCTGTGCTGTTGGCTGATCTTAGCCAGCATGGCAAAACATTTGGTCCTTGTGTCCTTGTAGAAGATGACTGGAATGTTTGGAAGTGTGTTTGTGGTCAATAAGTAAGGACAGGACTGGAATCATTACTGATGCACCCCATCACTAGTCTACTGATTCTCTGGACCAAATTTTCATTCAGCTGCAGAAGCGGGACTGGAGGCAGGCATGCCTGCAATTTCCTGCTACTGGCTGCGTGCCAGTCTGCCACTATGGGTCCACCTCTGGGCAATTCTCATTGTTGCTGAATCAGGTGTGTTATGGATATCAGCCCACCAATTAGGCCAATTAAATTGTCCATTGAGGGCACTTGTCAGAAGCTGGTTGGAATTTTCCAGGCAGCAGGCAGGCCACCCACTGAGGCCAAAACCCAGCTGAAGAATTGAGATGGCCCCCTGACAGTAGACCATGGGAGTGGAAGGCCCGGGAGGGCCATCAATGCTTCAGTGAATGCGTGGCTCAAAGACTGGTGTGGCAGAAGTGGGTTCCAGTTCTTGGGGTACTGACACCAGTACTGGGGAAAGTGGAGGCTGTACTGTTGGGATGGTCTATATCTGAACCATGCTGGGGCCAGTGTTCTAGCGAGCCGCATAACTAGGGAAGTAGAGAGGGTTTTAAACTGCATAGTGGGGGCAAGGGATCAAATTTGGGAAGATATGGTAAATCAAGTAGTAGAGACAAGGCAAGAGAGAAAGATATTAATATGGGAAATAATAAACAGACTGTGACAGGAAGGGACAGAGCATACAAATCTAAGAGTAAATCAACAGATAAGGCTAGAGGTTACAAAAATAATAAAAGGACACAACTAAAGGCACTGTATCAGAATGCATGTGGCATTCGAAACAAAACAGACGAATGAAGAGCACAAATAGAAATAAATAAGTATGATCTGATAACCATTACAGAGACATGGCTGCAGGACGACATAGATTGGGACCTGAATATTGAAGGGTACATGGCATTTAGGAAGGATAGGAAGCTAGGAAAAGGTGGAGGGGTAGCTCTGTTAATTAATGATGGTATTAGTGCAATAGAGAGGGATGAACTAAGTTCAGGAGACCAGGATGTAGAAGCAGTTTGGGTAGAGATGAGAAATCATAAAGGCAAGAAGTCACTTATGGGAGTGGTGTACAGGCCACCTAACATTAACCACACTGTGGGACAGGGTATAAAGGAAGAAATAATGGTAGCTTATCAGAAAGGTAGAGCGATAATTACGGGGGATTTTAACCTACATATAGACTGGAAAAATCAGATGGGCAGAGGTAGTCTGGACGAGGAGTGCATTGAATGTTTTTGGGATAATTTCTTGGAACAATATGTTCTGGAGCCAACCAAAGAGCAGGCCATACTAGACCTGGTATTGTGCAACGAGACAGGAATAATTAATGACCTCATAGTTAAGGCGCCCCTAGGTAGCAGTGAGTATAATATGATTGAATTTTACTTTCAGTTTGAGGGAGAGAAGAATGGGTCCAAGACCAGTATTTTAAACTTAAATAAGGGCAATTATGAGGGCATGAAAGCAGAGCTAGCTAAAGTGAACTGGCAAATCAGGTTAAGGGATAGGTCAATAGAGATACAGCGGCAGACATTTAAGGGGATATTTCAGAATACATAGAATAGATACATTTCAACGAGAAAGAAAAATTCCAAGGGTGGGACCCGCCATCCATGATTAACTAAAACAGTTAAAGAAAAAGCCTATAATTTACAAAGATGGGAGGCAGGTCAGAAGATTGGACAGAATATAAAAAACAGCAAAGAAGGACTAAAAGATTGATAAGGAAGATAAAATTAGAGTACAAGAGAAAGCTAGCTTGAAATGTAAAGACAGATAGTAGGAGTTTCTATAGATAATTAAAAAAAGAAAAGTGTTAAAATGAGCATTGGTCCTATAAAAAGTGAGTCTGGGGAATTAATAATGAAAAATAAGGAGATGGCAGATGAATTGAACAAATATTTTGCTTCGGTCTTCACTATTGAGAATACAAGTCAGGAAATGGAAGGGAGGGAGGAACTCAAGAAAATTACAATCATCAGGGAAGTGGTACTGAACAAATTGTTGGAGCTGCGGGCTGACAAGTCCCCAGGTCCTGATGGACTTCATCCTAGGATGTTAAAAGAAGTGGCTAGCGAGATAGTTGATGCGTTATTTTAATTTTCCAAAATTCCCTAGATTCAGGGAAGGTTCCTTTAGATTGGAAAATAGTGAATCTAACTCCTTTATTCAAAAAGGGAGGGAGACAGAAAGCAGGAAACTACAGGCCAGTTAGCTTAACATATGTCTTGGGGAAAATGTTGGAAGCTATTATTAAAGATGTTATAGCAGGGCATTTAGAAAAATGCAAGGTAATCAGGCAGAGCCAACATGGTTTTGTGAAAGGGAAATTCTGTTTAACAAATTTATCGGAGTTCTTTGAGGGAGTTACATGTGCTGTGGATAAAGGGAACCGTTGGATGTATTACACTCAGATTTCCAGGAGGCATTTGATAAGGTGCCACATCAAAGGTTATTGCAGAAAAAGCTCATGGTGTAGGGGGTAACATATTGGCATGGATAGATGATTGGTTAGCTGACAGGAAATAGAGAGTAGGCATAAATAGGTCGTTTTCTGGTTGGCAAGATGTAAGTGGTGTGCCACAGGGATCAGTGCTAGGCCTCAACTTTTTACAATTTATATAATTGACTTAGATGAAGGGACCGAAGGTATGGTTGCTAAATTTTCTGATGACACAAAGATAGGTAGGAAAGTAACTTGTGAAGAGGACATAAGGAGGCTACAAAGGAATATAGATAGGTTAAGTAAGTGGGCAAAGACCTGGCAAATGGAGTATAATGTGGGAAAGTGGGAAATTGTCCACTTTGGCAGGAAGAATAAAAAAGAAGCATATTATCTAAATGGTGAGAGATTCCAGAGCTCTGAGATGCAAAGGGATCTGGGTGTCCTAGTGCATGAATCGCAAAAAGTTAGTATGCAGGTACAGCATGTAACTAAGAGAGCTAATAGAATGTTATCGTTTATCGCGAGGGAATTAAATACAAAAGTAGGGAGGTTATGCTTCAGCTATACAGGGCATTGGTGAGACCACATCTGGAGTACTGTGTACAGTACTGGTCTCCTTATTTAAGGAAGGATGTAAATGCATTGGAATCAGGACAGAGAAGGTTTACTAGACTAATACCTGGAATGGGTGGCCTGTCTTACGAGGAAAGATTGGACAGGGCTAAGCTTGTATCCGCTGGAATTTAGAAGAGTAAGAGGCGACTTGATTGAAACATATAAGATCCTGAGAGGTCTGGACAGGGTGGATGTGGAAAGGATGTTTCCCCTTGTGGGAGAATCTCGAATTAGGGGTCACTGTTTAAAAATAAGGGGTCGCCCATTTACAACAGAGATGAGGAGAAATATTTTCTCTCAGACGTTCGTGATTCTTTGGAATTCTCTTCCTCAAGAGGCTGTGGAAGCAGAGTCTTTGAATATTTTTAAGGCAGAGGTAGATAGATTCATAATATATAGTAATGATTTAGATGAAGGAACTAAATGTAATATCTCCAAATTTGCAGATGACACAAAACTGGGTGGGAGGGTGAGTTGTGAGGAGGGTGCAGAGAGGCTTCAGGGTGATTTGGACAAGTTGAGTGAGTGGGCAAATGCATGGCAGATGCAGTATAATGTGGATAAATGTGAGGTTATCCACTTTGGTAGCAAAAACAGGAAGGCAGATTATTATCTGAATGGCTATAAACTGAGAGAGGGGAATATGCAACGAGACCTGGGTTTTCTCGTACACCAGTCACTGAAGGTAAGCATGCAGGTGCAAAAGGCGATAAAAAGGGCAAATCGTATGTTGGCCTTCATAGCAAGAGGACTCGAGTACGGGAGCAGGGATGTCTTGCTGCAATTATATAGGGCCTTGGTGAGGCCACACCTGGAATATTGTGTGTAGTTTTGGTCTCCTTATCTGAGGAAGGATGTTCTTGCTATAGAGGGAGTGCAGCCAAGGTTTACCAGACTGATTCCTGGGATGGCGGGACTGACGTATGAGGGCAGATTGAGTCGGTTAGGATTATATTCGCTGGAGTTCAGAAGAGTGAGGGGGGATCTCATAGAAACCTATAAAATTCTAACAGGACTTGACAGGGTAGATGCAGGAAGGATGTTCCTGATGGTGGGAGAGTCCAGAACTAGGGGTCATAGTCTAAGTATACGGGTAAACCTTTCAGGACTGAGATGAGGAGAAATTTCTTCACCCAGAGAGTGGTGAGCCTGTGGAATTCGCTACCACAGAAGGCAGTTGAGGCCAAAATATTGTATGTTTTCAAGAAGGAGTTAGATATAGCTCTTGGGGCGAAAGGCAGCAAAGGATATGGGAGAAAGCAGGAACAGGCTGCTGAGTTGGATGATCAGCCACGATCATAATGAATGGTGGAGCAGGCTCGAAGGGCCGAATGGCCTACTCCTGCTCCTAATTCATATGTTCGTATGTATGTAATGAATTTAACCCCAAGCCGCTATTGCCAGTGACCATAGCTCCAGCTGCAGGCCGTCCTGTGAAGGGTTCCGCACTGACAGTTTGGCAGCTGCAGCCACTTTTTATTTTTACTCTTTGAAAAATTCTTCAGAAAATCTCGTTCCCCTACCTACATTATCAGCTCCAATCTCTGCCAGTGGGGCTGCCGGTCCTTCAGTGCTGGGGAGCGTCCTATTGGCAATCCACCCACGGGAGCCCACCCGCCATCCTTAATTGGATGGGGCTCCTCAAAAATTGCCCTCTGGGTCCCGGCACCAGAAGTTATGGGTTCCCAACCTGCATTTCCTTCTGTCATCCATGCCCACTTGGGCAAGGTACCAGGGGATCCATAGAAATATATCCCAACAAGAGATATCATCCATAAAATGGCTGCTTATGAGACTGTATTTTCAACAGATGAGAGTCAAAGCCATTCTTCAAAAGTAATCCTGGAGGCAAAACGCTCACTTTAATTGTGGAAGAAATCAAGCTGAACAAGGAATAAATGTTAAAAGGTATCGCTGTTGAACAAACCAGTCATTCAGTCGTTAGCACAAATTCTCCCTGATGTTTTCAGGAGGAATAACAACTCTTTTGTACAGACTGGTACTGTGTTACCACACAAGACTGCCAAGCATTCAAATAAATCTCAGCCCACGGTGTGACTGGAAAACCTCTATTTTCTTCTGTTGTATCAGGACATGTCATCTCTCAATCTTTTTGGATATTTATAATTCAAATGAACTACAGGATACTCATTTTTGAAATACATTTAACAGCAGTTTGGCTTTTGCTAATGCTATTTTTTTTTACAACAGTATCAGCAAAATACTAGTTGAAGAAGAGAGAAACAGTTGAACTGCTGGAGAGTGTGTTTTTCTCCCTGGCTTAAGGTTCACAGTTGTAAACAATACTGCTGCAGTAACAGGATTTGGCCAGTGCCATTCACGAAATGGCCTCACTGACACCCACAATTAATGACATGGAAAACAATGAGCAAGACTCAAGTTTTTTTGGAAGCTTTGGTAATCTGTATTCTGCACCTCTTCAAATTTACAGTTCTCCATTCCTTTTTGGGTCTGCCTTGCAACAAGCAAAATGAACGCACAGACCAACAAAGCTGAATCCCCTCTCATCACTGGCAATTCAAAAACCATTCAAAAACGGGAAAATAGGCGTAAGAATGGAAGTGAGGCAGCGGCACAAAAAGTAGTAGATTATAACATATAAGGTACAATTTATATATAGCAAAACATTCCAAGGTGCTTTATAGGGAAATGAGCAAGCTGTTGAGATGGAGCTTAATGAGGTAATTGAAGCCAAACACACAGAGAAATGTCTTGTGGGGCTTTTGAATTGCTGTAAATAGAATTACATTGAATCTGCATCACAGAAACAAGCCATTCGGCCCACTGGGGTACTCTGGTTTTTATACAGCACATGAGCATCCTCCCTAACTACCTCTTCCCACTTGCATCTATATCCCTCTATCCCATTCTCCTTCATGTCTAGATCAAGGCCAGGATTTTACTGCCACCCCCGGGAGGTAGGGAGGCTGGTAAAATCACATGGACCCACGCTGGATCATCGATCCGGCCATTGGGGCATTTTAATAATAGTGGGGCAGGAAACGGAGACGCTGCCTGCTCTAAGGAGGCAGGGAGTCAATTTCCATAATTAAAGTCCCAACTTTGGCCCATTTTACAGTGCTGCCGGCAATTCTGCCAACGGCGGGGCAATCCCCCGCCGCCTGGGGAGACTACCAGCTAAATGGAGGCCGCCTCCCAACGGCGCCCCAAGGGGAAGGTTTAATTGAACAAAGAGGGGAACACGTGCAGGGAAGGCAGCCCCAATGAATTCCCCAGAGGGTTTCTCCTCCAGCACTGGGCCTCATGATTTTATTTCTTTAATTACCTGGTATAGGTGCCAGGTCACCTGCATTTATCACCACATCTCCCAGTGGGGCTGCTGAGGCTTCAGAGTTGCTGGCCGTCTGATTGGACCCGCAGCATTAGGAGCCTATCCTTAATTGGATGGCAGGTCCACAGACAGCCAATTAGGAGACCACCTGTGGTAAAATTACCGAGCAGGTCCTGCTGCCGGCTTATTACCCCAGTGTTGGTGTCCTAACTTCCCTTGTGAAATTCAGCCCCAAGTCTCCCTTTAAATGGATCAATGCTATTTGCTTTAGCCACTCCATGTTCTCACCACTCTGTGTAAATAAATTCCTCATAAATTATTTATTTGATCTCCTGGTAGATATGTTAGATTAAGTATATGCCCCCTTGTCGTGGACTCACCCACATTTTCTCCACATCCACCCTATCTAGTCCCTGCATAATTTTAAAGATGTTTCACAGGTCTCCTTTTAGTCTGCTCTTTCCCGGAGAAAGGAGCCCCAACCTGCTTAATCTTTCCTGATAGTTTCATCCTCTCATTTCTGGTAGCATACTTGTAAATCTTTTCTGCAATTTCTCCAGTGGTTCAATATCCTTTTTATAACATAACAGACAGTACTGCACATGTTGCCCCAAGTGTGATCTTACTGAGTTTCTATATAGATTAATCATTACCCTCCTTGCTTTTGCATTCCATTCCTGTCGAAATTAACCTCAGTCCTTTGTATGTTTTCTGGCTTTACCAATTGATGTTGCTGTCTTTAGTAACTTAAGTACTTGTTCTCTTAGATTTTTTTATTTCCAAAATATACTTTATTCATAAAAATCTGTAAAAATTACATTGCCAAACAGTTTCAAACAGCACCAAACAATACAAACATTGCAAGGGAGATCAGTTTCCTTCAATACAATCATGAGTTGCCTCACAACCCTTCCATTTCACATTTGTCATGCCAATTACATTTTTACATTTACAGCAAATGAAAATTATCCTGATACAGTTCGAGGGGTTTCCCATGGGTCCAGCCCTTCAGTTCAGCTTGGTGGGGGGACCTTACACTGTGGTCTTTCCCCTTGAGCCTTTGCTGCGGCTGCCCCAAGCTTTAGTGCGTCCCTCAGCACGTAGTCCTGGACCTTGGAATGTGCCAGTCTGTAACATTCGGTGGTGGACAACTCTTTGCGCTGGACGACCAGCAAGTTTCGGGCAGACCAAAGGGCATCTTTTACCGAATTGATAGTCCTCCAGCAGCAGTTGATGTTTGTCTTGGCGTGCGTCCCTGGGAACAGCCCGTAGAGCACAGACTCCTGTGTTACAGAGCTGCTTGGGATGAACCTCGACAAAAACCACTGCATTTCTTTCCACACCTGCTTTGCAAAGACACATTCCAGGAGGAGGTGGGCAACCGTCTCTTCCCCACCACAGCCACCGCGGGGGCATTGTGCGGAGGGGGCGAGATTTTGGGCGTGCAGGAAGGATCTGACTGGGAGGACCCTTCTCACCACCAGCCAAGCTACATCTTGGTGCTTGTTTGAAAGTTCTGGCAATGAGGCATTCCGCCAAATGACTTTGGCGGTCTGCTCGGGGAACCATCCGACAGGATCCCCTGTCTCCTTTTCCCGTAGGGCCTTGAGGACATTCCGTGCAGACCACTGCCTGATGGATCGGTGGTCAAAGGTGTTTTCCCGCAGAAACTGCTCCACGAATGATAGGTGTTAC